>NC_065516.1:25342952-25390273 GCF_006386435.1 Epinephelus moara | reverse complement strand
AAAAAAAAAAAAAAAAAGAAAGCTAGCAAAGCCAGCTCACAGCTAGCAGAGCATTCACTTGAATGAGGAACACTTGCGGCTCTAATAAGCCATATTCTAGTTAATTGAGAGCCTCTCAACCCCACATTATGACAAGTGGCTAGCGAGGAAATAATCAGTAAAAATTCAGCAAATCCAAACATTAATTTAAAAGCAAGGTGTAAATACTCTCATTAAGATAAGTAGCAGGAGGTTATTGAGAGCCAAGATGTTGATTGCAGAGACGGAGGTTAGCCAGATGTGTTGGAAACCCACAACTGTTAATTGATCGTAATTAAAAAAGTTGGATCATAAAATAAATAAGGAAGCAGCAGATGTTTCAAATGGTGTGTTTTCCCGAGTGCGCCGATTCTCGCTGCTGAGGCAGCAGTTTGTAGCCTGTGTGAGAAACTTTTCATCCTTCCAACATATTTATCCTGTTAATGAGGTACGCCATAAGCTGGGACATGCCTGCTGCTATAGCTAATGTCTTTGAGTGGAGTTTTGAAGGTGGCTACCACAACTGTACTCTTTTGCCGGGGGGTGACGACGCCGTAAAATTAGACGGCGCTCGTTTGTCATGTCAAGGTCGATACTTACCTCGGGTTCCGCATTCCTCCTCCTCATCTTTTTCTCTGCCTCCATCCCTTCGTTTTCTCTATGTCTGAGTGAGTGCTCGCCTCCCTCTCTCCTCCATCCTTCTCTCCTCCAACAGTCTATTATTATATAGGTATTTCGCTCCCCTGTCCTCCCTGCCCTCTCGCCTCTCGCCACTCCTTCCCCTCCTCTATCTGCCCTGACCTGCCTTTTACCCACTCGTCCGCCTGCTTTCCACTTCTTTTTCCTCCTTCCCAAATCCCTTCCTTTATCATCATCCTCCTCTTTAACTCTCTTTTCCTCTCATAGCCTCAGCTTTCTCCCACCTCCCTCCTGCTCTCCTCTCATGCTTTCCATCCAGAAGCTGTGAGCCCCAGTGTTTGGCCAGGATGAATGGGAGCTATTTAAGCTGCTGGCAGGTCCATCCGGTGTGTGTGTGTGTGTGCGTGTGTGTGTGTGTGTGGCCAGAGAGAGTAAGACTGTGGGTGTTATGTGTTTTGACAACTGGGAATGTTTGAATTTTTGCACAGCGTCACTGTTGGAGGTTTTGAAGGAGCCAGATTGGTAAACTTCTGTACACGTTGCCATACAGTGCGCTGCATCGTTGGCCTGCACATATACTATGACTAAATTATACAGATTAAAGCACTGGACACACTCTGCTCACTGAATTGTGTATTGTTTTGAATTCTACAGTTAATTTTCAATTAATTATTTCTTCCTCTTTTCTTTTGTTCTCCGTTTTAGTCCACCAAGGGCCCCCATGATTGTGTCTGGAGTGGTGACAAAGGTAAGACACACACACACACACACACACACACACAGACCACCAGTAGTGTTGAAACAAGCATGATGAGGTGGTTTATATCTGGGACATGAGCTCTAGAGGGAGAGGTAGAGGCTTAGTGCTGATATAGAACATTAGAGAACAGGAATAACGAGGCAGAACAGAGGGAGGAGGAGAAAATAAAGAGAATACCAGGGGAGAAAATGTGATGAAGTAAAGACGGGATAGGATCAGTGATCAGATATCTGTAATTAAAGATAATGCTGTGAGTTTGATTTATAGTTTGTTTGTTAATAACCTTCTTTTTCTAAATGTATAAGCCAATGTTATGCATGCCAGCTTCGTATCATAACAATTAGGGTAGTATGTGGTCCCTTCATCTCAGCGCCAAGATCATCCTTTGGATTTTCGCTGGCTCAAACTACATTGTGTTTTCGCATTTTCATATGCCCGCCCTGCCCGCCACTACGGACACAGAGTATAGAAGCGGATCGAGATATCTCGGTTACCAGTGGGCCGCCATATTGTGTCCTGTGTCAAAACAACCATGCTCACATTACGTCATCGACCAGCAGGAGCGTTTATTGGTCCAGTGCAGTGCAGTACAGTGCATTCTGGTAGTTGCAGGGTTTCTACCTCTTTCCTCTGTGCTCTCTGGTTATACAGCACTAGTTTCAAAATCGCCTTGTGTGTGTTTCTACTAGACAGCCCATTTATGAGTTATGAATAGACCATCTATCCAGCAGTGAAATACCTCTTCAACCACAAAACACATCAGTGCAAAGTCTCAAAACTTCTTATAAACCCAGCCTGAAAGATTTAAAAAAGAGAAATATTGACACCAGTTTTTTAACATTCTAACAACACACAAACACGGACATAAGAAATACAGGATGGAAAAAA
This sequence comes from Epinephelus moara, assembly GCF_006386435.1. NCBI lineage: Eukaryota > Metazoa > Chordata > Actinopteri > Perciformes > Serranidae > Epinephelus > Epinephelus moara. The sequence goes on along the minus strand of NC_065516.1, from coordinate 25,387,968 downwards.
AGACAATGATGAAAACAAATGAATTAAAAATAAGTAAATAATATTAGTAGTAATAATAACAATATTGATAAGGAATTATAAGATAAAGGATGACACACTGCCAGGTAAAGGAAAGAAAGTACAATTATATGCCAGGTCAAACCATGAGTAGGTAGTGCACAGGAAGGTTGAGGCTGAAAGATAGCATCCTTGAAGTAAAGGCCTTGGGTGGTCAGGAAGGTCCAACGGAGACCTAGCGTCCTGGCAGATTGAATCACAGTGTACAGCAGATGCAAAGAAGCAGTCTAATGTGGTTAGTCAGCCTGACTCATGATGCTTTTGATATATTCAATAAAGGGTCCTCAGATTTTGGATGGATGGATGGATGGATGGATGGATGGATGGATAGATGGAAGATAGATAGATAGATAGATAGACTTTATCATCATTCAATTCCACACCGTCAAAATTCCATTCTCTGAATAAAATATGGCTCAAACTAAACATCAGTAGCCAAACTGCTAGTGCAAATGATGGATATAAAAATGCATAAATAAAAAAAATGCATAAACTAATACAGTTCCATGGAGCTCAGACTAGAGATCAGTGAGAGTGTGAGAAGGGGGTTATTGACTGGGTTCAGTGTAGTTGGTGGTGTGTAAGAGGATAATCATCTTATGGAGTTCAAAAGTCTGATGGCTTGGGGGATGAAGCTATTGCAAAACCTGACTGTTCTGCTCCTGATGCTGTGGTACCTCTTGCCAGAGGCCAGCAGGGAGAACAGTCCATGGTGGGAGTGTGTGGACTCCCTGGTGACGTTGCACGCACGAGTCAGGCGTGAGGGAGTTAGACAGAGTGTACGGGATCTCTTCAAGATGTAGATGAAGAACCCATGTCATATGTTACTATACAATTGAAAAATGTCCGCCCAAATATTGACACCCTTTGAATGAAAATTGTCTGTAAAAATACATAATGTTCACGCCCTCAAAATTTGTTATATATCAGGGTTTTCCCTGCCTATCTAAGACAAAGGCGGTCCACCTGGGTGATTTTGGCCGCCACCTTGGTTAAAGCGTGTGTGTGTGTGCATGGGGGGCGTTCAGATGTAGCGTCTTTTCCGTACACAAACCCATTACTTTCAATGTAGACGCACGTCATGCGCGCTCACAACCCAAAGCGATGCCGTAGCGGAGCGCATTCTGTGCGATGCGCTTGTTTTTTGGTCCGACGCACAGCTCCACGGATCTGCTGTCAGATCCCGGTTCCCCCTCGGGCTGTGTCTCTCCCACTGTTTCCCACGGAGCTCTGCCCTGTTTGAGAGGCGAAGGAAGCCCGTATGTGGAAAGACGTCACTTCTGAGATGTAGAATGTGTATTATAGAAGAGAAACACACATTTCAGGACCACTGACTTGTATCATCAGAACAGACATGTCCTGTGATTTTCAGCCTCCTTTTGTATTTAATACAGGGGGGACAGTACCTGACAGTAATATTCTCAGCTGTCAGGATGTGCCTGCTGTACAGGGTAAATATAGTTATATAAGGCTGAAAATCACAGGACATGTCTGTTCTGATTATACAAGTCAGCAGTGTAAAGCTCAAGCATGTGGGGGGGCTCCTTTCATATTTAATAGAGGGGGGATCGTATCTAAAAGTACAGCTGTCAAGATGCCCCCCGCCACAGGCCTTTGCCACCTTGGTCTAGAAAAAAACCCAGGGAACACCCTGTATATATTGTATGTCCCTGTCATTATATTAAATTGGTTACACTAAATGATGCAGCTCAATACACCACAAATAAATCAATCATAAATTGCAGCATAAATAATGACCATAGAGTCCAAGCAACACCTCTCTGACACAGTCTCAACAAAAAGTAGTCGGCCATTCTATTGCAGAAATGTTAGATCACATTATAGTACACACTGGAGGTGTTGCTTTAAGTGTGTCGACCTCCTGTATGTGTGTGTGATTGTGTAAGCTTCAACAGCCTTGACCTGCCACTTTGAAAAGTGGGTTAAAGTCTGTGAAAAGCTGTGTTTGTTTTTGACTGCATGCCTTGTGATGTTGTGTTAGAGCATACATAGGTGTGTTTGTGTGTGTGTGTCTGTGTAAAAAGTGTCCTTGAGTTCCCAGCCATGTGCGTGTTTGCGTGCGTGTCAGACTGTTTGCGGAAGATTGCAGTGATATCAGCAAGGTGGCAGGCATCCCATTTATCCCCCGATCCTCCTCTAGCCTTCCCATTCGGCCCCTATCACTGCCATCAAACCCAGAGGCTAGCACTGCACAAAGCCTCAGAAAAGCCTTTTAGCAGCTAAGTGAAACACTTCAGCGTGTGTGTGTGTGTGTGTGTGTGTGTGTGTGTGTGTGTGTGTGTGTGTGTGTGTGTGTGTGTGTGTGTGTGTGTGTGTNATTTTCTATCTTTGCTTTCTCTTTGAATGACAGAGTGGGATTCTCAGGGGGGGTTTTGTATTGTAAAAATTATTCGGCCCAAGGTACCAGAGGTGGACATCTAAAGTTAGAAACTAGCTGAAGTAGAAACTCTAAAGAAAAAGAATAAGTTCAGGTGATGCATGTATTTTTTGCTCTTGCTTGGCGTTAGGTTTTCTGGGTCAGACCGCATGTCCTTCTGCCTGCTGAGGTCCGATCTCACCAAAAATTCTTATTCTGACACACACACACACACACACACACACACCCCTGGGTACTCCAGCTTCCTCCCACAGTCCAAAGACATGCAGGTTAATTGGTGACTCTAAATTGCCTGTAGGTGTGAATGTGAGTGTGAATGGTTGTCTGTCTCTATGTGTCACCCCTGTGATAGTCTGGCGCCCTGTCCAGGGTGTACCCTGCCTCTCGTCCAATGTCAGCTGGGATAGGCTCCAGCCCCCCGTGACCCCTAACAGGATAAGTGGTAACAGAAAATGAATGAATGAATGAATGAGTTATATTCATGAAATCCAAGAAGAAATAAATACATTTTTGAAAATACACCTTAACGTGTCAGCATACTGCATATACGCATAAATGCCTATTGAGAGACACAGTTTTCTTAAGAATAAATTATCAGGAAAAAAGCATGGAAAGAAATCAGTAATCTTAGACCGTCTTTTTTCACTCTCTAAAAATATCTTAAAATGTTAATTTGCAATGAGAAATTAAAGAAGACCTGTTATGCTCATTCAGTTCAAATTATCTGTGGTGGAACACTTGTATTCACCCTCCGTTTTAGCGTCTCTCTTTTTAAGCCTCCCTCCCGACAAAGCCCAGTCTGCTCTGAGTGGTCAATTCTTCTGGGTCTTGCGTATGTTGGCGTCTCTGCACTCTCGTGACATCATATATGTGACAGATAATAAGGAAAAGGTGTCCTTTAAGTACTGTAAAAAAAAAAAGAGTATTCAAATCCTTCCAGATTATAAGGTTTCTTCTATTTGAACATGTTTTCATTAAAAAAAATATTTTATTTTGATTAAAAAAGATTGATTGGGAAAATAAAAGTTGCAAATATCATCTAGAAATGGATATATTAGCTGTGTACAACAGTGGTAAAAAAGGAGGCTGGAAGCGCGCCTTGCCAATCACTACGACTTCTATTCACAGTGTGGTGCAATAATACAGTTAATTTGTTGCATTGCCTCCCTACCTCCGCTTCAGAAGGACAGAGATAGAGGAGAGAGAAGCTTTAAACCTCAAAAGAGCGAAGAAGGGCAATTGGAGGTCAAATCCATCCACATCCCGTGCAGTTAGTCATGGAATTGGCTTTAAATGAAAGAGACACACACACACTGTAAATGTTTTGTGCCCACCTACACACAAACACACACATACAGGAGAGTTAGTGCACAGCCTCACATACAGTACAAAACCAAAGTACACATACAGAGCGGATTGGGGTCAGGGAAGGATGGGGTGGGCGAGTAAAGTTCAGAAAGAGGTTCAGACAGACAGACAGGCAGTGTGTGTGTATGTGTGTTTGTGTGTGTGGAGAGAGCGTTGATTGAATTGGTTATATAACTTTATCCTCATGGACATCCTTCGAAATCTGAATATGAGGGAGCCATATGTTGGGTTATTATGTTTATGACGGAGTTGTAACATCCACATATGGCAACACCTGGACAGCCTCAGCAAAAGACCCACTTAACTAAATACTAAAATCCAGTATTTTAGATGAAAAGATTAAAACCTTCAGTGTTTATCCACCTCATCATGAAGCGGCAGTGTAATTTACATTGTGTGTTATATGTTTGTGTGCAGTGCTATAGCTATAAATCTCATCCATCCACTTCAACTAATGTGTAGGGGGAAAAATTAAGACGGGGAACAAATGACAGTCTGATACAAACCAGCAAGGAACAGGTGTGAGAAAATAGAGAAACATTGAGGAAGAAAGAAAAGACTGCTGGCAGGTGATGATAAAAAAAGAAAGAAGGGAGAGAAATCGAGTCATGCTTGTAGTAATTCTGATTAAAATTCTGCATTCCCCTGTGAATGATCAAATTCCTGCTTTGATACGATTTAGAAGCGAGCGGCTGTTTATGGGCGTTTTTCTTGGAATAAGAGATTGAGGTTGCAGAGCACATGAGTGGGACAGATGAGTGCTCCATACTTTACCCTTCATTTTGGGGATTTCCTCATTGTTATTATGATTATCAGAGAGAAAGGGTTTAAAAGGCGGGCAGAAAGAGTGCGTACTAAGTGCCAGCATTGAAACAAACTATAAAACGTTATATAACATAAGCACTTTAACACAGTTATTGTGTGAACTCCAGTCACAACTTGGGCAGGAGTCGGAAAATTGATGACTTCAGACTCAACTTGACAAAATCAAGGAAGACTTGCCATGATAGTATATGTATGTGACAATGATAATCGTGTGTATAATAACAGTAGAAGTATGACTGATAATATCAGCAGCAGTAGGAGACATCAGGCAGGACCATGACAGCAGCGCAACCACGACACACGATCCAGGCACAGCTGTGATACGAGGGAACCTGCGAGACAGTGGAGCACAAAGGCTCCGGAGAAGAAGCCGAGTCAATGACATGTAGTATAGCCGAGTTAGTGATATGCAGTAATAGAGAGAGAGAGAGAGAAGAGGCTCAGTGTATCATAGGAGGTCCCCCAGCAGACTAGGCTTATGTCAGCCTAACTAGGGGCTGGTCCAAAACAAGCCTGAGCCAGCCCTAACTATAAGCTTTATCAAAAAGGACAGTCTTAAGTCGAGTCTTACATGTGGAGATGGTGTCTGCCTCCCGGACTGAAACAGGAAGATGGTTCCACAGAACAGGAGCCTGATAGCTGAAGGCTCTGGCTCCTGTTCTCCTGACTTTAGGAACCAAAGATAATTGTGGTTCACACAAAGCAAAATGCAGTATGTCAAAAAAAATTACAGATGGAGACACAATAACTTCCAACAAACTTGTTTTAAGAAATAAATAGATTTAAAGAAAAAACATTGATGATGACTTTATTGTTATTGTTCTGTTGTTAAAATGCCATTATAGTTCGTGAAAAGTGCATTATGATTTGCTCCTGAACTCACAGTTTAGGACTTGGGACTTGACTCAGGACTTGCCCGTCTTGACTTGGGACGTGAGTGCAAAGACTTGAGACTTATTTGTGACTTGCAAAACAATAAGTACGTTGAGGTTAGGTTAGGTTAGGTTAGGTTAGGTTAGGTTAGGTAAAACTTTATCGTCTCCGAGGGGCAGTTTAGGATACAGACAGTAGTCATGATTACAACAAAACAGACAGTACAATACATAACACACATAATCCAGTATCACACACTGTCAGGAGTAAATCATGGACATTGGTGGTCACTGCTGGTTAAGATAAGCGACAGCAGATGGGACAAAGGACGATCTTTAACGCTTAGTGCTACATTTAGGGAGGCAAAACCTCTGCTCTGATGGAAACCTCTGAAACTCAACATGGAGGGGATGTTGTGAGTCTGAGCTTTTGAGGTGACTCTTTCTTCATACAGATGCTGTAGATTGTTAAAAGTAACACCAGTGATCTTACAGCACAACTTGACCACTCTTTCCAACTTGTTCTTGATTTTAAGGCTCAGATTACCAAACCACCAGACCATGTTGTAAGAAAGAACGGACTCAATAAAAGCAGTTTCATTATTGTCCTATTTACATCGAAACTCCTCAGCTTCCTCAAAAAGAATAGACGTTGGTTTGCCTTCTTACAGATGCTGTGAGTGTTCACATCAAAATTGAACTTGACATCTAAGACAGTGCCCAAATACTTATCCTGCTGCACTGCTGCCGCCAGCACCCTCGATCACACGAGGAGCAGGAAGAAAGGGCTTCCTTCGAAAATCAATAAATGTCTCATTGGTCTTAGACACATTAATGTGGAGGGCAATTAAAAAGTTCATCCGGTACTGGGCCATGATCGTGCTCTGATCCATGAAGAACGCTTACGTCCGCGTACTTAAGATCAAATCTTGATGTGGGATTACTCTGACATTCATCTGTGTATAAACGAAATAAAAGAGGAGAAAGAACACACCCCTGAGGGGATCCAGTAGATGCACAGTCGAGCTAAAACCGTAGTTCAACTTGACCAGGCCATGTATTTGGACTACTGTCCTTGTCCAAGTATACAAGCACTGGAGGGGAATCAATTTGTTGATAGAAGTGTGTCCAATTCCACTATGATAGGTGGCGATATGCCCTTTCAGCTTGTTAGTATTGGACCTTTTTTACAGTTTACCTATTACACAGACCAAACAATCGACAAACAAGTTAGCTACGAGTAGCTAGCGGCAAAATGGTACCATGGTGGACAACTTGACAGCACTGTACATTTCATCCGTCCAAAACTGCCCAGCCCTGGATGTAGATTTCGCCATGTTGTGACCAGCTTCTGCTTCTGTTACGTATTTAATGCTATTCGACTTCTGGGTCAAAGCCCGGGGAGGAAACTGAGGAGGATGCGTAGAGTACCTAGGTCAGTTTGGGTCCAATTGACTGTATACATGCAGGAGGAATTCGGCTCCCAATCGCATTATCAGAGTGTGTTAGACTTTGAGAAATTCTATTTAGTACGATTTCAGTCGGACTAACCTGTTTACATGTATTCAGACTACCACAATAAATCAATTTTCTCTAATGTTATTTAAACGTAGTGACTGATTTGGTCCCACCATTGTGATGTCCTTTGCACTGATGTTTTTAATAATGAGCCTCTTCCCGCTAAAAATCACATCAATATCTTACTGTTTAAGAGCTAACATCAGTTGGATGGATATTTGCTGTACCGTATGTTGCAGTGGTTTGTTCCAAGCAGATACAGCAGAGCTTATAGGTGGTGCCATCTGAAATTTTAGCTTCAATCATTATTTTCCCAGATGGCAAATATGAGAAGAAGGCGATATAAGACAAATGTTTTCCCTCATGGTTTGAGCACTACCACCAAGATGGTTCATGCTTCATGTGCAGTTACACCTGCGGAATCACCAGCTGTTCTAACTGTGCGCTCCTTGTGATGGTAAAATGCTTATAAACTCCGAAATGACACAGCTTTGTATGACATAAAAGCATTTCATATTGGCCATCAAGAATAAAGACTCTGTCAGAATTGAGCACTTGTTCTTTTCCATTTTATCTCTACTAGGCACGCTGGTGTTGTGTATGTTTCGAAATGCCAAGTTGACTTGGCACCAAATTTTAGCAGGAAAACTGTGCATGAACTCATTTTGCAGCTCAGGCTGTAAGCTCCAGTGTCTTTGCTTTGAATGTGGTTCATTATTTTGCCCTTAAAGACTGTTGACTGACTGTGTTCTGTCCAGGGTGATAAGGACTTCACCCCTGCAGCCGCCCAGGTGGCTCATCAGAAGCCCCAGCCTTGTGTCCCCAAGCCGCCCACCAACCAGCACATCAAACACCACATCCAGCAGCCACGCAAGTGAACTAGGCAGCAGGCTACGAACGGCGACGCTAACTCCACCAGCCGGCCTTCCCAATGGAACACATAGGATGAAGACGTTTCCCCACCAGGCACAGATCTCCTCGAAATAATCAGAGTAGTTTTTCATAGCTTGTTGCATTACACTTCTGAGAAATTTATCAGCAGCAGATACCCTAATGCAAAGACAGCCATTGTAGAAGTCCCGCTCTCTACACCGCCGCTGCTTTAATGTGGCACTATTACTTCTGCACTTTTGTATCTTCTCCTTAAGAGGGATTATTTTGACATTTGTATAGTCTTAAGTGGTATAAATGAGTGGATGGGCTTCTAAAATGGCTGTCATTCCAGGATTAAACAATAAAGGAGTCATCTCAGATCTGAGTCTGGTGGGGGGAACTCTCACCCCCAGCAATGTGCCGACCAATCACAGCAACCAGCCAATCACAGCAACCTATCAATCAGGCCAACTAACCAACCAATCACCTCGCAGTGATGAGCCTCAGCTCCAGCCTTCTACCTACGATCTTCACAGACCAAAAGAACCAATCGACAAATCATGAGGTGGACGCCACTTTCACATCTTCACCACAAACCAAAAAGAAACCCAGAGAGCAGCTTCTAAATTGCGAAAGTCAATTTGGTGTGTGTATCACCACTGAGGGTGTTGCCAAATTGCACGGATACAGCATGGACCAGAGAGAGTTAGAGTAGCCAATTAAATGACAGCATTAACCAAATTTTAGCGGCAACTTTGACAAGCATTCCATTCGGCCATTTCAATATTATAGATGCCAAGTAAGGAGAACCAATTAGATGCAAAACATGACCCATTTCCCTGTAATTATGGCTGTCATAAATAGCTACTTGATGCATGTCGTTAGTGTTATAACTCAAGATGGCTAGCTAATTAAGCTTTTGGGCCACAGCAATATCTATTTAGCTTCTGCACAAGCTTCCTCCTGTGTCAGTGTTCGTACCTTGTATTTATCAGAGAGGAGTCTCACTGATCTACTCTCCATTTATGCCTGTAATAAGGTCTGTCCTTCGCTGGCAAGTTTGAATGCAACCTGAATATGCTTCACAGGAAAATAAAATCTCCCATTAGTGCCTCATTGCTTAGATTTCAGGATTTTCTGTCGCATTTGAGTTGCATGGAATTCAATTTCATCTGCTTCCTGCCGGAGTTAACCAGGCGTAAAATATAGCCGACAGTGTCATGCAAATCTGAAAGATACTGTGAAGCAGCTGCAGGACGCTTTGTGTTAGCATTAGCATTAGCCTGAACATCACAATGTTGAACAAAGCATCGCAGAGAAGTGGCTCAGAAACAAAAGTGAGGCTCTTAACTGTCAGATGAAGGCAACAAGGTCATTGCCGTGCAAAAACATTCCATAGAAACAAGTTTGTCAGTGTACAAGGATAGTTCAAGACTGCAGGTATTGCTCGTTGCATATCAGAAAACTGTATCAGCTCCCAAAAATCCAGATCGCCATTTCCCTAGAAATTATACATATTTTGATGCACACACAGACACACCACCCTTCTCCTTAAGCACCCATCCCCTTACACTCAAGTGTCAGTTGTTGCAACACTAACGTTCAGGTTTCCAGGAATGAAAGAAAGAAATTTATCTTGCCAAGAAGGAACGATTTCCTATGTTAATTTAAGTTTGAAAGAGTTTTATTTTTGTTTTTCTCTGTTCTTTTTCTTGAGAAAATTGTTCAAATTGTATAAATCTTTAGTCAATGAGTGGAATTAGGTATTAGGTGCGGTTGTGGTAGGAAATAAAGATATAGACTATCTTGAAAGACGCCTTCTTTGAGCTTGTCTTTATTTGAATGAAATGAAGAAGATGAAAAAGATTTTCTGCTCCGAGACGGTGACTCATGTGGTTCAAATATTTTGTACTCAAGTTCAAAGAAGTTCCACTTGCTGATGGATTGTGTCCTGTACCTCACCAAGAGTATTTGAGCATCCCATGGTGAATTAGCACTCTGCACTGAGGGATTAAGGCTCAGGTGGTGTTTTGAAATGAAACAGAAGCATCTCTCCAAGAGCTGTCCGCTGTTTTTTTTTTTTTTTCCGTCAGCTCTCACACACACACATGCACAGCGTGCACCAGGTGGTAGTGCATGTAATCCATCTTTACACAAGCATCTGCAACCAGGTGTTCTGTCAGTTTGTGTTAGCCCAATAAACCAGCCAGTGCAGGCTTAGTGTGGTATGAGCCTCTGTCAGCAAGCTGAAACACCCCATTAAAGCAGACAGGATCTCCTTGACTCTCCATGGTTTTATATAGTTCTCTCATTGTGGCAGACCTCTCATCCCCTGCCATGCTGTATTAGACTGACTGAGAGAACAGAATGAGACTGAGACGCTGCTAAAAATGTTTTATACTGCCCTGCTCAGGAATCTCTGCTTGTATTAGTAGGAATTTCACAATGAAGAAGGTCAATTGGATTTTCTTAAATACCCAGAAAATGAATTGACATTGACATTGAACAAACTTTTGGTCAGTATTTAGCACACAGCGCTGACACTGCAAAGATTCTCTCCTTCATAATTGACCAGCTACAAGTCATGGTACTGCAAAAGTGCTTTGAAATACCTATTACATTAATTAAATTGTCTGTTTAAATTTGCCTTGTAGATAAAAGTCAATTACATATCATATAATAGTAATGTAGGTTTACTTTTATTCATGTTAGTATATCATTAATGAAGTCTGTAGAGGGACAGCCGATGTTTTTTGGAGCACCTGGATTGCAATTTACGTCCATTAAAAGTGCGTTTTGTGCCAGTGACAGGCTCAGGTTGTAATTGTAGGTGTATGACAATGTTATGGAAAGGATCCCTACAGAGATGGACCTTTTTGTAAAGACTAAGAGTGCTTTCGGACCTGGAGTTCGTTTGCTTTGGCCCATATCAGGGACTAATTTTGTTACAAAGTCGTATAATTGCCTAGAGTTGTTCATGTTCTCACAGCAGCATTTACAAGCAAACAAACAAAATGGGTGCTCATCTTTAAAAAAAAACCATTCAGCCTCTGTAGGGATCAATTCCATAATGTTGTCAGACACATATAATAACAGTCTGAGCCAGTCGATGGCAAAAACAAGCACTTACAGTGGATGTAAATATGTGGGGCCAAATGCCCTAATTGGTTACATTGCAGCCTGTTCCGCTGGTGCCAGGGACTCGCTCAATACTGGACCTTTTTCAAAAATTGCTGTTCCCATTTGTCACTTAGACACAAAAACATTGGAAAACAGGGTCTAGGTCGAAAAACCCAGAAGTTGCCCTTTAAGCTGGTGGGCGCACTCATTGACTGGCTCAGTAGTCTGTTCTGGGCAGTACTGGTGCCTAATAACAACAAACAATTTGCCCATTAGCAAGGCACTGTCCTTTGTGTGGGTATATTTAGGGGAGGCCAGTTCCTGCAGGCAAGAGAGGTTATCTGTCTCTGTCAGACTGACCCCAAAACATGCTTTTTTAGTTTTTCTTCCAACGCCAGAAAAACAGTCAAGGTTACAGTTTAAGGCACTTTACCCTCAGAGCCAAGTCCTCATTTAGAGCCACTTTATTAGCCCTGAGTATACACCACCAGCTGTTAGCCATGTAGTCCCCCCGAACATTAAAACTGGCTGCAGCTAGTTGAGACTGGTCATGCCTGTGACACAGGCTTCAGTCGATAGGCACCAGTGGGAGGAGGAGGTATTTTTAGTCATTTAGATCAGGACCTTTTTGGATTTGCTCGCGGTCATTTTGATAAAGCATCAGGGCTAAGATGACAAATGTACGGTGACATTTTGGCTCCAACTCCACCAAAACAAACTACATGCAGTTCCAACTTCTGTTTTCTGTGGTAGTCCTCAAACAGCACTGACAGGATTTTATGTAAAACCCTTTTTCCTGTTGTGTCCCTGCTGAAAATCAAACAGAAAGTAAGATGCAGTACTTTTTTTATCAAGTTTGGTGTTACTGAAACTCCCGAGAGATTTTTTTTCTTTTGAAAGAGAGCCAAGATTTCCTCACTTTTTTATCAGCGAGGGCACCGGCACTTGAGGTTCATTTTCAGTTCACAAGTTGTAGATAATTCTGATGCTGATTTAATTGTGAGACATTTTCATTTATTCATACTTTCAGCTTTTCAGAAATGGAATTCATTAAGAAGGACCTACTTTATCCTTGATTGCATCACACTTATCATTTCACAGAATACTAAAGAAAAAAAGAATATTATATAGCTCTCATGCCTTCAGCACTGGGATGAATTACATTTAGTTATTTCTAAATCTGAGGGTATGGAAAAAGTGACCGTAGGGATAATATTTTAGAGCATGTATTGTTTATAGGCGGCATGGTGAAACAGTGGTTAGCATTGTCACCTCACAGCAAGAGGGTTCTTGGTTTGAGCCGGGGGTTGGGGGTTCGATCCTCGGGTCTCAGGTGGGTTTACTCTGGCTTCCTCCTACAATCCAAAGACATGCAGGTTAACTGGTGACTCTAAATTGCCCATAGGTGTGAATGTTAGTGTGAATGGTTGTCTGTCTCTATGTGTCAGCCTGGTGACCTGTCCAGGGTGTACCCCACCTCTCAACCTATGGCAGCTGGGATAGGCTCCAGCCCCCCAACAGGGTAAGTGGTTACGGAAAATGAATGACTGTATGGTGAATGTATTGTTTATGCAAAAAGCCTCAGATGTGGTTCACAATTAGTCTATTTTCCTGAGATACAATACTTATATATCAGAATTATATCAGATTATTCAGCAATATACTGATACACTCAATCCAACATGCAGAAATCCCTAAGTGTTGTACCTAAATCAACCAGCAGAGGGCCCCAACTAAGGATTCCCCCCCCTGAGTTCACAGGTTTGACAGGAGCCCTCACTCACTGCTGATCCAGAATCAGGTCACGCTGTCTAAATCCCAGCCCGTAGCATCACAGCATGACATAATAGCTGCCACACTATCAGTGCATGGTGCCCTGTTTATTTGGCCCCCTCTGAATTTCTATGAGGGATGTGGGTCGGTGTGTGGGAGGAGGAGGGCAGGAGGGGAATCGCTGACCAAGCCTGTAGCGCTTCATAATCTCAGGTTACAATCTGAGCCAACAGCTGTTTGAGCTACGACCATGACCTAAATATTATCCGATGCATTCAGGGCTAATAGGTTTTGTCTCTCTCGTACACACAAACACACCACACACTCATGCAGTATCCTGTAATATGAGCATGTGGTGTATCCACAGGTAGTCCAAAAACAACAGAAATACTAGCAGGAACCTTTCAAAAATGCACCATACTGACTCACAAAACATTGCAAGTTGATGTAGTTTTTATTCATGGTCAGCACACTTAGGCTACAGACACTGTCGGCCATGATACTGCGTCGCCAGCAAAAGCCATTTTCATATGAAAGGTTTTCTTATGTTGATGTTAAATATGTTAATCCCACAACCACTTACAGTTTGCTAAGTGCAGCTTGCTCATCTTTTGTTGTCTTCAAATGACTTCCTCTGGGCAGTATCCAAGCAGATTGCCACTCTGAAGTCAATGAAGTTTATTTGAAGAAATGATTCTGCGGCGCCGTGCCCTTGTAACCCCTTAGCAACTCATCACCATGTATATTAGACACACACTCTTGGATGGCACTTAAGCTGCAATCGCCACGAGGAGTTAGGACCGTGAAATTGTGCTCTGAAAAATCCCGACATTGTTATATCGCTGCTCTCCCCGCGGCCCTGTGTGTTTTAAACTCACGGCTATTTTTCGGCCCATTATTTCCACTGGTCTAATGTTAAAACAGGGAGCTGACCTCTTGCTCTATAATGGCTGTTTTTATCAGAGGGTCCATATTTTAGGGATTATCACTCCAATTCTGCTTGTAGTGTGACAGTGGCCGAGGCTCAACCTTCTGCAGTTGTTAATAGATTAAACACATGCCCTAATGCTGAGATGTTTTATGAAAATCAAGAAGGGTGTAATCAAAGTCCCATGGTTTTCTTATTAACTTTCCAACATGACTGAGCAACAGTAAAAAAGAAACACAGTTTGCAGAAGTGTTTATTTGTTCACATCATCTGTACCCTGTATACACCAAATCCAATCTTAGAGTCGCATTCATCGCAGTGTGAAGATCCGGGAAGAGTTTGACATTTATTCCCACACTGTAAAATTGAAGTGTTACATCACAACACCGCTTCACATTTCCGTCTTGGTCTCGAACGTTAAGACTATAAAACATAGCTGTTTATATGTCAGTATGTGAAAAAGTCCATATCGAATAAAAAAGTATGTCATTGAAAAGCATTAAAATCTCTAATATAAAATATATATGCGAAATACATTCATGGGTTTGTTGTTATAAAGCGAAACAAAATAAGCATCTAAAAATATTGCTGTCATTTGCCATTAAATTTTACATAAGCTTATGTTTAGCTTCCTCACACCCATTAGTATTCTCCACTGAATATTTTTAAGACATCATTCCGTAACGTCTTTAAAAATTCATTTTTTTTTAGGTAGAAAGATGAACACACTCCTGCTGCGGTTACAATCTGAGAGAATGTGTGTCAGTAAGTGTCTTCTCCGATACAAAAACGCTGCTGCATTGCTGCACCCGAAGCGTAACAAAATATAGACGAGCTATTCATCAAAAAGCAATAAATATGAAAAATAAGTTAGCTAAAAACATTTCAAGTATCAAACCCCCTGGGTATTCTCTGTTTGACATCAAAAAGGACGCCGAGCACTGTCCACTTCTCATGCTGTCAAAGCTCCGGCAGACATTTTTAAGAGGCCAACTGGCGTCCGTCTTGGAAAGCAGCCTTCAGTCTGCTGTCCTCTTTCAGGAACACTGCTAGGAATTTATATATTGTAGAAAAATATTAAAGTCAAATCTACCCAGTTTTAGTCGGTTCAGATTTAGTCTCTCTTTGGGGTAGTGTACATGGCATCTTCTGAGGCAATGATATTATTTCCTTTTCCCTGCAGCAAGGTGTCTCTTGGTCACAGCCTCCAGCCTCCTCCTCTCGGCCTCCTCCGCTTTCTTCCTTTCCTCCTTCAGCTCCTTATACCGCCACTTTGGTATCTGCAGCAGGTGCCCCCCTCCGTCTTTGGCGCTGCTCTTCCTCCGGATCTTCTCTGGCTCGTAAGTGGGCGTGGGCGCCTTGGACACCCTCACTTTGGGGATGCTGAACCCCGGCCTGACGCTGCTCCTCCTGAGCACCATGTGCATGGGCAGCAGGCTGGTTCTCCGCAGCTCCAGGGCTTCGTTATAAGCCAGCACGCTCAGGCTGGAGCTCCGGTGTCGAGGCACCACGCTCTGGGCCTGAAGGCTGGCCCGGCGGTCTGCTGAGTTCTTGGCCACCAGTGTGACCCGGGAGTTCTGGAAGAGTTTGAGGTGGCTGTCCACCCTGTCGGGGTTGAGAGAGCGGAGCTCCTTGGCGCGCTGCTGGCGGATGATCTCAGGTACTGCATAGCGCCGTTTGCCCACGCTTGGAGGGCTGTCAGGACACACCTGAAAGAAAATCAACAGTATGGCATTTTTATTACTTGTTATAATATCAACATTAGGAGCACTGCAGTGGCAATAATAGTGATAACAAAAAAAGCAGTGCTCAGTCTCCCCTTTGTTTGCAGTATTGCAGTACTGGTAATCTTGCATGAATAACCTGCTTATCAGATAAGGCTGCCGTTAATTATATCCTTTAATTATTATGAGCAAATCCCAAGAAAAAGCAGAAATTAGCGCCAGATTTATCCTTTAATAGCATCATTATCTCGGTATAATTATTAGTTTATTTGCACATCAATTCTACGAAACAGCAGCGTTAGAACAACTTTATTCTGCTACTTGATAAGCACAACAACAGACGTAATTTGCACACTGATCTGAAAACACGCAGATACTGACTGTTCAGACAAATTTCAAGTCTGTTGAAGGTGGTTTCAACATCGTACAAGAATGTTTGGCTCCATCTGAAGATAAGAAAATGAGCCCTGATATGCTGAGTATGTACAGACACCAGCGGGAATAATGCAGAGGAGAGCAACTTTTAAGACTTTAAAAATCTTTCTTATCACAAAGGGTAGTTACCTGATTCACCTTATCTCGGCTTACGGCACATTTGCAAAGTGATTGTTGGTGTGAGGGAGAAACTGAGGGACGTGGGTGGTGGTTGTTCTTGGATCTTGTCAGATACTGTTTAACGCTGACTAATGAACAAGTGGATAATGAAGAGTAAATACAATCTAGAGCTTAATTACTCACTGTATGGCATGCTACCGCAATCAAAGGGCTCCTCATGGCAGTTGTGACAGACACCATGTGGTCGATGACGCCCTCATCCTCAGGGTTGGTGACATTGGCCATGTTGAAGATGTTCCGCACGGTGTCAGACAGGCGCTTCAGACAGCCACGGGGCTCCTGGGCTTTGGCCACCAGTGATGCCAGTGAAGGCCACTCTAGACTGAGGTAAGCAAATCTGATATAAATCCACTGTGAGACTGCTTTTCTGTTGCTTGATGCGTCTGTATTATTGTATGTTCTATGCTTGTGTCACTCTTTCAGATATTGGTATATGTGCGAGACAGGCGTACACAGAAACAACATGATCCAGCCATGAGTTTACCTGTATGTATCACAGAACTGGTGCGGGCAGGGCCGTTCCATGAGGCGCGTCATCACCCAGGCAGTTTCATAACGGCCCGTAAAGAAGGCCCACTCCCTGGCAGTGAAGTGGCGGCCAAAGTCCCTGGCATTCAGGGCAGCTCCTGGAAGACACAACGAGGCCGGTTGAATATGTTGATGATGGTGGATAAACAGAGATCAGAAGTGAAGGTGCATTAAAGGAGTAGTAGGTAGGAATTAGTGGCCTCTGCTGGTGAGGATTACAGATTGCAACCAGCTGAAACTTTCCCCATATGCCAAGCGGGAACTCCTGGTTAGGATTCCTTCAGTTTTCATTGTTCAGGAGATTTTTACTAGGAGCCGAATCATCCGGAGAGGTCGCCTCCTCTCCAAAACAGACCAGGCAATTAAAACCAATTAAAAAAACACACTAAATAAAGTGGTTTCACATTACAAATCAATGTATCTCCAACAAATCTTATAGCAGTCAAGCCGCTAACCCGCCACCTACTAATGTGTGCTCATCTTTTTTCTCTAGTAACTTAAGATCCAGATGTTCAGGAGGTTTTTAACGGGAGCCGATTTATCTGCAGAGGTCTCGTCCTCTCCAAAACAAATTTAACTGGAGATTTAAACCAGTAAAAACACTGAATGAAGCCGCTTCACATTAAAAATCAGTGGTTTTTTAGACACTGTTTGGCTCTTTGCGGAGGGGTTGCTAACTATGGTGGCCAAAGCAAAAACGCAAACAGGCCTGTTTAGAGCCAGTGTTTGGTTTGTCCATTCTGGGCTACTGTAGAAACATGGTGGCGAGACATGGCAGATGCTGTGGAAGAGGACCTGCTTCCTCTGTAGATACTTTAAACAACTAATTTAAAAGCAATGAAAACATAAAGATTATTATTTTCATGTGATTATGTAGTGAAGAAAACATTATTATCTTACTATATAATGATGAAAACTCTGTCTGTGTGTCTGTTCCACGTTTTTCTCCTCACTGACTTGGTCAATCCATGTGAAATTTGGCACAGTGGTAGAGGGTCATGGGAGGATGCCAATGAAGCAATATTACATCAATTGGCCAAAGGGGGGTGCTATGGCAACCGATTGAAATTGCAAATGTTGAATGGGCATATCTCATGCCCTGTATGTTGTAGAGACATGAAACTTTGCACAGAGATGCCTCTCCTCATGAGGAACAAATTTGCCTCAAGAACCCATAACTTACAGTTATATAGATTTTCCGCCATTTTGAATTTTTTGAAAAACACTTAAAATCAATCTCTTCCTAGGAAGTACCAATATCTAAAGTTCCCTCTTGGCAAAAGTTGGAAAACTTACTAAAACTGAGCTTCTATAAGGCAATGAATATTGCAGAGGGCATGGCTCATCACATAAAGGTGTATAACATCTCAAGGGTTTCACCGATCACCATCAAACAAAATGGGGGCGCTAGAGAGCTAATTTCTTATCTAGGCCTAACCGCCATATAGATTTTTTCTAAATTTGGTAGATATGTAGAACAGGATGCCTCAAGGTGACTGGAGAAATTTAACTCTAATTGGCAACTGGGTGGCGCTATAACAACAGAAAAATGCTTAAAAATGGCTAAAATGCGACCGATCGCTGTGGCTCCCCCTGTGGACCAATGTTGTTGTTTTATTTCTAATTTTTGGTATGACTAAGTCATGGTATGGTATGCTGTACATAATCACGGAAACTGTCAGTGTGTCATTCTGTCTATCCCACGTTTTTCTACTCACTGACGTGGTCAATCTATGTGAAACTGCACATAGGCATTGAGGATTGGCATAGGTAGAAGATGACAAAGCTACCAATGGGTATGGACTAGTTGAAATATATTTCACTTCTGCCAATATATTCCCCTAAATCCAACACACTGAGCCTTCAAAGTTAAAATCAAATCCTGACTCTAGCGCCATCTCAGTGATTTGGTGTCAATTTTCTCCATTAGTTTTATAGTTATGGATAAAGAGAGAATAATCATCTAATAACTAAAATCTGTATCACTGCCAAAACCTGAAAAAAATTCAAATCGTCCATCTGTCCAGCGATTTTACTGAAAATCTGTTCATATTTTTCTGAGCTGCCTTGACAGCAGAATAATGGCAGAGTAAACAACATCTTTTGTGGTTGTAATCAGTCAAAACTGTCTGAAAACTGCCAGAAAACAGACAGTTTGTAAAATCCAGACATATCAGCGACACATTTCTGAGTCATTTGTATCTGTGTTATGGAATCCACACATTTCCTGCCTTCTGACTGCTGTTGAGTTTTGTACATTTGGTGTAATTAGACACATTTTCTCACCTGCCATCATGAGCGAGCGCACACACTCCACCCTGCCCTGCATGGCGGCTTTCATCAGAGCGGTGAAGCCATGGCAGTTTCTCCTCTCGATGTCCAACCCGGAGTAGTAGTTCAGGAGATAGTTGGTGATTGTGATGTGGCCTTGAAGAACACAGTGACGCACAGCAGTTAATGTAGGTCACAACACACAGTCTGCAATCACAATGTTGGCTTGGAAAAGAGCTGCGAGTGCTCAATCACACTTGTCTGTCATATTTTGGACAGGGCGAGATCCACCTCCATACGGCTGGTCCTTATCTCCTCTCACACAACACACTCATCACTTCTGTTTCAAAAAGCGTAAGTACAGCGAGTGCAGACTTTTTTTATAGGCTCCTCTGTGTGTGTTCGTCTGTGTCAGCATTAGTGCCAAACTGCCTGTGTGTGTATATCTGTATCTGTGCGTGCATGTGTTCAACAGTGCTTTGAACCGGCCTGTCAGCGCCTGTGTGTGTGTAACTAAGCCAGTGTTTGATATGCTGCTGTGTCCATTTGTGTGTGTGTTACCTGCTTGAGCAGCAGTGATGAGAGCTGTGTTTCCCTCGCTGTCCTGCCAGTTGACATCCAGATAGGGACACTGAGACAGCGCTATGACGACGTCTACGTAACCCTGGTAGCATGCGACCAACAGCCCTATCTGAGACAAAAAAAGTGACAGGAGAGGAGTTAAAAGACAAGGCAGAGGAGGAGAGGTTTAAGTTTAGAATCAGCAAAAATGTTCAGGGGGCGAAAAACTTGCCAGAGGAAGATGAAGCAAAACTGCAGTAAAGTGCTGACATATAGGAAGCTGTACGAAGAAAAATGCGATCACGGCAGTGTCAGTAGAAACCCACAAGACCAAGAGACCTCTGTGCATCTTTCAAAACTAATATCCTTGAATAAATGTGACATCTGTTGTCTTTTCATTGAGGACTGAACCGTCTTGAACTCAGCGGAAAAATGAGCTGTCTCCTCCTCTGATGTTGTTGTGTACTTCTGTGTGTACGTGTCTTCACTCCAGAATAGGGACCCATTTATGTGTGTGTGTGTGTGTGTGTGTGTGTGGACGTATGTGTAAATTTTAGTCTGCAAGTGTGAGTTTATGTGAGTTTTGGAGTGTGTGAGTGTTGGAAAACTCCTGTAAAAGTTGGGTACTTTCTGGAAGGTGCACACTTCACCAGCCAAGACAAACACGTTTACCACCAGAGGAGAGATGGGGGGAAGCTGTGAGCAGAATTTAGGAACACAGAGTTCTCAGTTGACATATCATATATACAGTGTATTTATACATTTGTACATGAAACACGTCTCTTAAAGAGATGTCTTTCACTGGATGGCTCAGAGCACAGGTGCTGATTAATGCTGATTTAGGATGCATGTTTTCCTTCAGGGAGCCAAAATAAATAAATTAGCCAATAAAAGAAGGGATTAATGCACGAGTGGTGCATTCAGAAATACTCGTTCTGAGTGCCGGAGCGCACTCTGGCACAAACTGGACCATTCCTAAATTTTGGGTGCAGACAGGAGTCAGGTTAATTTACAGGGATCATTTTGAGAAGGTGAAGGACGAACCCAAGGTGATATGTAAACTCATCTTCATTGGTCGACTACAAACATGACGTATCACTTGAAACATGGAAGTAGCTACATGCCCATTAGCCCACAGCGTCATTAACAGGCGATAAAATATAGACTTATATTAATGAAGGTTCATTAGTACGGTTTTGTATTTCTCTGTAATGTAGCACAGTGTTAACAATGTTACTGATACTATTCTTTCTCACACCTCCAACTCAAACCATTGTGTTGCCCCGCCCAAAATATATCATTTAATAATTAAATTAATATCATTAACATGTGGGCGACTAGTCGACTAATGGCCCTAAATGATGACTATTGGTTGACCCCGAGCAGCACAGACGATCTATACAATCAGCACAGTTTCAAGGTCAACACCCAAGATTAGTGTCACCAATTCGAACTGACCAAATGTTTCCCCTTCTGTTCTTGAGAAATGATGTTGAATAATGGCCAGAAAAGTGTTTTAAGCAGAACATTACGATGTCACAGCGAAGTTGCCCTTTGACCTTTTGGATATATAATGTCATCACATCATCATTTTGTCCTATTAGACATTTGTGTGAAATTTTGTCATAATTAATGTATGAATTCTTGAGTTATGGTTAAGGACATGTTTTGTTAGGTCACAATGACCTTCACCTGACGTTTGTGACGTTTGTGCCAAATTTGGAAAACATTCCCTTGAGGTGTTCTTGAGATATTGTGTTCATGAGAATGAGACAGATGAGGTCACAGTGACCTTGGCCTTTGACCTATGACTACCAAAATCTAATCAATTCATCGTTCAGTCCAAGTGGACGTTTATGCCTAATTTGAAAACATTCCTCCAAGGCCATCGCTGGCATGAGGCATGATAAAAGTGAAAATGCTCCCCAAAAACAGGCATAACACCTACATGTTCTGTAATTAATACTTCAAATTGAGCTGAGGAGTTTGTGTTCAAAATGAGAAGCAAAATACACTTTCAAGTGGCTTAAGTCGCCAAACAGTTTCTAGTACTTCATTATAATAAATGATTGTACCACTATATTTCAGCTCAGGCTTACTTGTGATATCGTGTGAAGCTGGAGCTATCAAAAAGAAATTGCAACAAAGTCAAACAAACAATGTGTTGTTCATAACAGTCTATTAATTGGCAAGCAAGCGGATCCTACAGGGACTCTTAATTAGCGCTCTATTAAACCCAGGTGTGCTGGAAAGGTCAACCAGTCAAAGCTACTCTGTCAAAACACACGCCGACGGTGCGTGCATCAGATGAAAGACAAATATTTATGTATTCTGCTACAGGTGCCTGCTGAGAGTAATCAAGGCATAGAGCGGGGAGGCATTTTCATTTAGACCTTGTGTTTCTAGGAACAAAACAAAACCCCAACTCTCTTACACCTCTTTCATTTTCAGCTTTAAAGGCTTTTTCAGGTCATGAGATTATGTCATAACCTAAAAGAATACAGTATGATGAAAGTGCATGTGTGTCCTGTGTTTTTGACATGGTGATTAAACAGAAGCAATATCTAACAGTCATCTCCTAAGGACAGATCGCAGGATAAAAATATGTATTTAACCTATCAGATCTGTGCCATAAAGAGTTAAAAATCAGACATGAGGAACAACCTTTGCAGGTAGGAGATGAGTATTTTAGCTAACTTGTTACACTTTGTTCATTCCTTGATTCGCGAACCTGCTTCTGTAACATGATGTTCTCCTCATAGGAGGCAAGACTAAAAACTAAAAGCATCAAGTAGATTTAATGAGTGCTCTTGAGCACACTGTGTTACTTCGCTAAATTACTCTCTCAGACTCCGGTGTGGATGTCATCAAAAGTTCTCTCTCGCTGAAATGAATAAATATAATAATGTCTGAGGACTGGTACACAGAGGGCCTGAAGGTTTAAAAGAAGACTTGCAAAGTTGGTGCCAACCTCCCCCATATCCACCTACTACAACCCACACACACATTATACTGACAGGGTGTGCAAGGATGGTTATATGTGCATCTCCACATACTGGATTCTAAACAATATCACCACTCATCAAAGTCGAAATATAAGATCCTGCCAACACTCAGTCTGGACCCTATTTTCCCATGTGTTTGTGCCGAAGTGACTAATGGAGACAAGTTTTCAAACTGGTTCAGTACTGAGAGAAGGCTTCTGCAAAACAGTGTAACAATGTAATCCCTACAGGAATTGTGCACTGTCAGTTTATTTCCATTAAAAGTTCTTGTTTTTGCCACTGACACACTCAGATTTTTATTATAAGTGTCTGACAACATTATGGAAAAGACCCTGCAGGGAACTGAAACCTTGCCTTTTGCTGATCCATTTTGTTTGTTAGTGTGTGTAATGAAGTCACACTCAGGGGAGAAGTCTTTCCTAAACTCTTGCGGACTTTTCCACATTGTTGAAATCAGCTAAATATTCAGCCACGGCACTGAAAATCTTTTAGATAACACTAAGCTACCCTCACTGCACTCGTACACAACACACTCTTTGCAGCTCAAGTCACGTCTCGGGACGTTTCAGAACAAGACTTCACCAGACAGGCCTGATCAAGAGCAAGGTTAGGAAAGCTTTTCATTTCTCTGTGGGGTCGTTTTCATAATGTTATCAGACACCTCTAATAGCAATCTGAGCCTATCAGTGGCAAAAACAAGTACTTTTAATGGAGATAAGTTAACAATGCACAACCAAAAATCGTCTATTCGTCACTTGGTGCTTTCAGACCTAGAGTTGTCTTGCTTTGGTCTGAATCAGGGACTAATCTTGTTTCTAAGTTGCATAATTGCCTAGAGTTGGTTGTGTTCTCACGGCAGCATTTACAAGCGGACCAGATAAAATGCCTTGCGCGAGAAAGCTGCTCTTGATTGGTCAGAATTTCCATGTGGGAAAAATCCAGGAAGTAAAGCAAACGTTGAAGAAGAGTACACTTGCAAGATAAATGTGACACTTTCTAATGTCACAATGGAGGGACAACTACGCAGGTTGATTTTAGCGCTGCTCATCGTGGACTATATTGCTGTCATTGTTCATTTTAGTCAAACCATACAGTTTGAAAACGAGGCGCGGCTCCAACTAGAAAACAATGTTTTGATGCATTGGATGTGCTGAATGTGCATATTAAGGCAGTACAGGAGGAGGTGCACATTAATAATCCTCCAGGACTGTAACATGCTCATGTTTAACCCAAACAATGTGTCATGTGACTGCAGTTGGTTCAGATCCAGGTCAGAACACGTTCTCACCTCAAATGAACTGCACCAGAGTTCGTTTGTAACCGGACTGAGACCACCTCCTAAAGAAAGTCTTGGTTTGGTTGTTTTGTTGCACACCCGAGTGCGATTGCTGTGTTCACACCTGCCCAAATGGACCGCACTTAGGGGGCAAACAAACTTGAGTTCGCTTGAACCAAACCAAACAGGGCAGGTGTGAAAGCACTCTTACACACAAAAACATTGGAAAACAGGATACAGGTTAAAGTTCTTTCATCAGGTTGCAGAATGTTTCAATCATCCTTAATTAACCAGGATAAAAACTATGTCATCATCATGTTACCTCATGTGACCAGTTTTCCAGTCACACTTTTGAAGACGAAACAGCGCCAATATTCTGAAAACATGTGATGGTCTGATAAATCTGTTCACAGTTCATGTGCAATAGATGTTTTTTCACCTGTACGACAAACTGGAACCTGACAGTGTAAAGTGGGAAAGGTGGAGATGGCATTCCTGCAGAGTTAACTGCTGGATTGTCTGGAGGAAGTTCACTTACACTGGCACAGCTCCAGATTGCTCTATCTGGTTAGACACTTGCATGTAGACCTTGTCTATGTCTCCCTCTCCTTCTCACGTACACACACACATTCTTGGCAGGCCTCCAGCCCTGCTGTGTTGTACTTTAGCAGCATGCCCCGCAGCATGTCTGGAGCAATCTCAGTCGTCTGGCAATGTCCTATTTTCTCTGTGAACCTTTTTCGCTCACGCACAAACACGCACAAGCATTTAACTTCTTCTCTACCCTTCTTCTCTTACGCTCAAGTGTTCATCCCTGCTTGGAATATGTGTTACATTTACTGGGCTCTGGTGCACTTCACCAGTGGCCGCTGGCGATGTTGGTGACTGAAGAGAAATGCACACGCAGCATACAATTGCAGGGACGCGCATGAATCGAGAGAAGGCAATCATGTGCTACACAATATTACCCACTCAATGACTAACTCTGAGGCTAAAGGGATAAAAATAACAACACTACCAGGTAGCTCAACAACCCTGAAACAATCAGGAGAGGCACTTCCAGAGAGGGATGAGTGTGTGTGTGGCACAAGTGTGTGAGATAGGGATACAGTAAAATGTAAAGTGAGACTATAAGCACGACAGAGATTCAAATCCTCACCGATGGTTTTTGGGAGGATTATGAATGTTGTATGTAGGCCAGGTGAAGATGCACAATATTTTAAAGCTTTATTACTTTATACTGATGGACGTAGACATATGCTCTCCCTGACTGTAATCTCCTCTCTTTATACCTTCATAAAATCAGTTTTCTACCTCCTGAGTCAACGAGGAATAAAACTTCCCTTTGATGGAAGTGCTGTTTCTTGACCTTTTCTCTTTTACTGGCTTGTAAAGTATTAAGTATATGTTTAAAGGCAAAATGCCCTGTGGTGTGAAGTGGTATTTTTCTGGCATGCTCAACATGCTCCTCTGAATTACACAAATCTAGAACACGTCTAACATAACCGGAATTGAAGCTGTAAAACATCAACATTTGGGAGGATCTGAATGTTGCTATGTTTTAAATTTTCAATTTCATTTTGTTAACGACAATTTTGACCTAATAAACGAATAAAATATTTCAAAATTTGCTAAACTGAATTCTAACTTCATTTAAACCTCAACTAACATGTCTATTTGCAATCAAGGTCAGTGGGCTCTGATGCACACAGACAAATTCTGGCCAACTTATTTTAGCCACACAGACAAACAGACAAAGACACAAACACACACTCGCAAAGTAATCTGGGGAATATCCAGAGCTAGGAATAGAAAGGCTTAGCCGTATCAGTCAGCGACACAGAGAGAGAGAAAGGGGGGGAGGGAGACATGAGTAAGTATGCGTCTACAGCTGATGTGAGAACGCTGTAATAATTAGCTCCAATGAGGATGACACCACGCCCAGTGTGACCCTTAAAGTTCCTTATAAACACACATTAAATACAGGTTTCCTTGCCAGTGTTCAACCATGTTATAATTGCATCTTAATTAAATGATATAGCTGGATCTGGAATAATTAACTTCATGTAACCAATAATCAATTCTTAGGCTTTAAAATTGATGGGACAAGTCAGATATTAGCCACGTCCTAATCCTCAAAGTCTAGAGAACTACTTCTTTACACCCTATGATGTTTATCGTTCTGCTACTGCTGGAAAATCTGGTAAATTCCATCTAAGAGAAACAGCAGCAGCATTATCACATACACAAACACAACTGTAACAGCGTCCCAGCTGAGTAGAAACCTGTGTAATCTCCCTATGATGTGTAGCATTAGCCCTCCACGCTAGAGCAACCAAGAGCCTGCTTCCCTCGTGGGTTCCCCGATGTGACTTCTTCAATAAACCAATCAAACTACCGTCTTGTTTCCTAAATAAGGGCTTACCCACACTGTATTTTTTTACTTCCAAATAAGTACCGGCCGAGGCTAAATCCTGCAAACCATCCGAGCAAGCAGACAACCTGCATCTCTACCGCCTGCGTAAGCCCAGAGTGAAACATTCGTTTGGCATTTTACAGTACATCTTTGTGTTCAGGGACACACACACATACACACAGGCGGGCAACACACTCTACCGCCCTCAATCGCACACACCAGAAGCACTGACGTAGACGCACTGGGCCGTGTTTCTGTCAATAGCCTCCCTGTTAGCTGTGTGTTTCTGTCTGCAGCTGAGCGTTCACACGGCTGTATCAAATCAGATGTGTATGACTGTCGCTTTGATTTTTCCACTCATCTGTATTTGCTAGCAGCATCATCGTGCTCGCTACCATCTGCGGTGCCAAATTTCTGTCTCACCCCGCCTGTGCCTCATTTAGTCCGCCTGCCTGTTGGCCTGTTGGTCGATGTGTGTGTTGGTCGGTTGTACTTTCTGCCTGTCTGACACTGTGTGGTTGACTTTGTCGCACTGTATATCTGCCCTGGTGCGTCAACTGATCTCACCCTATTTGGAAAATTTGATTGTGTTCAAGAGGACGAGAGTGTGTGTGTGTGTGTGTGTGTGTGTGTGAGAGAGGGAGAGAGAGAGAGAGAGAGAGAGAGAGAGAGAGAGAGGTAACAGCCAGGCAGGGTGGCCTGGCCTCATTTAAGTTGATTGAATTCTGTGTGTGTGTGTTTGTGTGTGTGTTTGTGTGTGTGTGTTTGTGTGTGCTTATTGAGTTTTCATGTGAGCTTGACAACTTATCCGATTCACTGCAGGGGCGACACACACACTGCCCGGACAGGGTCAGAGGTGCCTGAGGACGCTGATACATTAATATATATTAACATTCAGAAGCAATAACCCTGATGTTTACAGACTTGCACTCATCCTTTACTTTTTACAACACAGCACCAACAGTTTGTTGAAATCGTACCCAACACATCCGCTATCACAGTCACAACACTGAGAATATACAGTCGGGACGCTGACACTGACAGCCCATGTAATTACTGTGCCGTAATCATATACAAGGAGAATTAAATACACGTACTTGTGACCTACATAAAGACTTGTCATTAAGTTTCTCGCTAAATTTAGCATTCGGGCTTTGTGAGTTTAAACATGGATGGCTTCTTCCTGTCTTCTGAGGATGCAGGAGGAAGGAGACTGTCTGTTCCTGTCTGGCTCATTATGTTGTGATCATGATTGCATTTGATCAAGTTTCAGCATGTGCGCTCGGAAGTGGAAGCTATGATTTTATTGCTTTTTTTAAAGGCTGGATTGAGACAAGAATTGGTCTGCTACAAGATTTAAATAGGCCTCTAAAACATACTGGAAAAAATAATATCAAAGTTATGGATGCTTTGGTGCAAAAATCTACCGTTCCTATTTGCCATATCAAAACACAAACCTCTTACGTCTTACTTTATCCACATCCCTTAAAAATAAACTTGTTTTATTGCGCAGCAGGTAATAAATGTACCACTTGAACTATCATTAACCTCAGTCTGAGGGTTACTTTCCTGTGCTGGCAAACATCCACTTTGTTAAAGTACCTTTATGAAAAACACAGACTCCCTACCAGCTCCTGGGCTGCCGCTCTGCAGCTGAACCTGACCTCTGACCTCGCTGTTGAAGGGGACCACATACAACAGAGGAAGCAATTTATTATGTGTCAAATAAAAGGCTGAACCAGGCAAATGTACGCCCTTTGCCGAGCCTGATTAGTTCTCCAAATAGTGGACAAAACGTGTATAAAACCTCCTCTATTCAATTGGCCTGATGTATCAGCGTTAATATTAAAGGAATTCTTCACCCCCAAAATGAACATTTGTGTATCAGTTACTCAACCCATGTTGTGTTGAAAACATTAAGAAAACTTACACTACTTCCCACTTTCTACTCATCAGTTGGGGGACAGACTACTGCGGAGATTATGTCAAATTATATTTACAATATATGGAAGTATTGCACTGTGTATCAGTAGAAGGATTGAGGCAACTCAAAGGAATACTTCACCCCCCAAATTACCATTTGTATATCAATTACTCACCCTGTGTTATGGTGAACTAAGAATCCAAAAACTGAAAGAATTCTTAAATCGAACTCATAGGTGACTGCGTTTGACAACTATATCAAAACATCTGTTGACAGACTCTCACATAACTTGTGCAGTATGATCCGAGTCTTACTTATCCATTCGTATGCTCAGTGTTTATCACGCAACAAATTTATCTATGCTAGTAGCAGTAATTGTACCTCGCTGAACATGGGAGCTGTTGGTCTAACACTGCCTCCATAAGTTTGTGTGTTATTATGTGATTTTCGTGTCCTAAAGGGCTGGTCGCTGTTTCAGGGTGCCTACAGGTATCAGACAGTTAAATGTAATGCTTTTTAGGACCAGTTCCAGACACCTTTTAACCAAATTTAGGACAGATTTTTGGACCAATCTTGTTTTCCTTATTTATATGCGTACATGTGTGGTCTTACGCAGAGGTAGGTGTTATGTAGGAATATGGTTATTAGAGTGAGTTAAGTCAATCTACATTTTGCCAACAGTTTAATGCAAGTATGAGGTAAAATGACAGTATTATAGTTTTTTAGTTTTTTTTGGAGCCTATCTAAACACTGTAAGCAGACTGCAACCACCCGTAGCATTAACAGTACTGTTTTCACGGTGCATTCCCGTCCATACACTCTACACGCCCTTTACTTCACACAACATCTACTACGTCACACCCACACGGCCACCGTCTTAAAGCGAAGGGCTGGCCGGTAGCAACTGTGAATATGACAAGAAATGGTTTGAGACCGGGTTTGGCAACAGGTCAGTAGCCTATGTGCTCCGTTCTATTAAAATGGCCCATTCGGTTGGTATTCAGATAACTGGGGCTTTACTGTAATACTATAATGCAAAAGCACCACCCAGTGGTGAAACCCGTGTACACGTTTATACGAAAAAAATTACCCACTCTAAACTTTTAGAGATTTTTGTACACAAACTCACCCCTAATTAATGAATGGATAAATTAAATACGATAAAATGTTTGTAGTAGTTAAGCCCTCACAAATTCAAATTTAAGACTATTAAATGATTTTTATTGTTGTAACATTGAATTTAAGACATTTTAAGGACCTGTAGACACCCTGTGTTCTTGTCAGCGTTGTATGGCTTTAAAGAGAAAATAGACAGGTTTCACTTTAAGTTCAGTTCCCTGTTGAAAAGGGCCGTCTGTTTCTTTTTCTTATGTCAACCCTACCATTGATAAACAATACAATACTTCCATATATTGTAAGTATAATTTGACATGACCTCTGCTGTCGTCTTCCAAGATTAACAAATCATTATCGTGAAAATCCCCTGCTGATGAGTAGAAAGGGGAAATAGTGTGTAAGCTGCATTTGGCCAAATCCAAGCCTGGGATAACACCCGTTTGTTTTGCACATTACATTGTCAGGCTGTCTGCTATATTAGGCGGTTGACATCTGTTTCAGGATGTTGTAACACACACACACACACACACACACACACACACACACACACACGAACTAATGAACTTAACAGATTCATATCAACATGTGTTTCCAATGGAGGAGTGGCCTAACCTGTATTGTGTACGTGTATGTGCACATCCCCGA
Source organism: Epinephelus moara (assembly GCF_006386435.1). NCBI lineage: Eukaryota > Metazoa > Chordata > Actinopteri > Perciformes > Serranidae > Epinephelus > Epinephelus moara. Next base: position 25,358,155 of record NC_065516.1, on the reverse strand, counting down.
GGTCACAGGGTATGGCAAAGCAAATGGCGAATGTTCTAGCACACATCCTGGTTATCTATGCAAACACATAATTGTCTGTCTCTCATGGCTACACACACACACACACAGAAACACACTATGTGTAAGCATGTGTTTCGGGGACTCGCATGTCATGTAGAAGAGAAGGAAAAAATCTTTACATTCCGATGATGTCATTTCTACTCTTCTTTCCCATGACCTCATCAGTAATTACATACATTCAGAGAAGTATTGAGGGAGAGGTGGTGTGAGAAGACAGTGGAATAGTAGAAGGGACAAAGAGAGATTGGGGTAGCCTTCAGGATAGAGACACAGCTTACTGATGCAAGGTCAGTAGGATGAGAGGCACAGAGCAGCTGGGAAATTTTCAGTGGAGAAAGTAAATGAGTTAAACAAACTTTCTCCCTAAGCAGCGACAACTGCACTCCAAATGTCTCTACTGGAGCTCTTTAGTTGGCAATGGTAGAAAACAACAGTTATCTTCCATATGTGAAGGTAATAAACTGTGTGTTGGTGATGAGAAAGGGGTTTTTGAGCTATTCTCTTAATAAAATGCAAAACAATTAAAGCTACAGTTGGTAGGCTAACATTTATAAAAGTAACCTTTTGTCATATTTGCTGAAACTGTCACTACATCCACACTGTAGTACACGAGGGATGTTCCTCCTCTTCCTCATAGTGCTTCTAATGGCATTTCCTAGAATCCACCATGGCCGAAGGAAAACAACCAATCAGAGCCCTAGCAGCTGACAATCATGTCAATCACTGAACTGCTGTCAAAGTGCTGATTGAATATGAATCAGGATTCTGTTACTGCATTGCCTATTTGTCCCGTCTGGTGTTTTCAGTAACATATTTTAGTGTACTGTTTAGCTGTAACATAATGCCGGGTTCACACTACACGACATTTTTGTCTGTTCTGGTAGTCACTACGTCAGATTAGGCAATTGTGGAGTCATAAAATCGTGCCGTGACTCGACCAACAGACATGACAGACTACATGTTGGTCCACAACCAATCACGATGTGCATGATGTCATCGGGTTATTCTTGTCTTATTTTTATTATTGTTACGTTTAATTATTATTTCAGTCACTGTGTCTGTTCATGTGCCAGCTGAAATGTTATTGTAGTAAAGTAAGAAGCACCACCAGATGGCAGGAGCTACATTTGAAGTACTTTATGCAAACATACAAGTCACCGAATCCTCCTCAACAAGTTCCTGCAAATGTTTCACAATAAAAGCCTATTTAGAAAATGCAGGGATTCTCTCAGCCGAGGTTATAAGGGGCTTTTAATTTGAAACAGATACAGGAAGTGCTGAGTTTGAAATGATGGTGCGATGCATTAACTTTATCAACCAAACGGGTGCGGATTAAAAGTAAAAATATAAAAATACAGAGGGAATAATAAATAACAGCCCATTTCTAATGTAGTCTGTGTCAAAGCTGGTAGCCTCTGCAGCTGTGGTGAGTAAAAGCCACTATTTTTTAATTTTCTTACTTTATGTCTGTCTCCATTATGAAAAAGTAACATTGTTGGCTAGCCTGATGCTAATGGCAGTACTCAGTGGCTTGCTTAAGTGCCTCTGCTGTTTGATGCCATCATTTTTCCCTTTTTACTCTGTTGTGGTAACGTCCCTAGAGGAAATATCAAAAAGGCTGTGGTGTTGTCATACAGTTGTCTACGGCAGCTTATCGCCTTGTGTACCTATTGGTCAAAATGATGGCTGTGACAGGAGAAGTTGTGAATGACAAAAAGAAAAACAAACATGATAGACTTTCTGTCGGAACATTGTGAGGCGTCCCAGACGTGGCGTTGGCTGTCGTCTACCATGACACACTACACGAGATAAAAATGATGGATTATCGTGTACAACACTCATTGTCAGTCACGATCCGAGCCGACACCATATGACGCTGCATCGGGCTATAATCGGGCTGCTATCGTGTAGTGTGAATCCGGCATAAGAAAGCCTACTCCGGCCAGTGGGTAGTGTTTCAATTTGGCTTGACAGTTTTCAACATGGCGGCTGGGTCACAAACACTTTCATTTTACAGCTAAACAGTACACTAAAATATGTTCTTCATTCATATTTGATCAGTGCTGCCTTGTTTGACAATTTGATCACAGTTCAACAGCAGTTCATTGATATGGCAGCTCCGTCAGAGACTCCTCAGCTGTCGGCTCTGATAGATTGTTTTGGTGGATTCTTGTAAATACCATTAGAAACACCACAAGGAGGAGAAGGATCATGATATTTCTTCACAGATTATCTGCCTCGTGTTGTTATATCATGTTAAGTTATTGTTTATAGAAGTTACTTACTCTAGCTTTAACACTAATACACTGAGTTACAACAATAAAAGATGTGATTCCTCTTCAGCACAGAGCTCTTTGCCAGCTAATTCAATTTCTATTGGTGAAATGTCCAGATAAATGAAAACTAGTGTAGCATTCCATCATTATGGATTTATCTCTTTGCCCTGGGCTGCAGTTTTTTGGCAGCTAGGAGTGAAGTGATGCACAAGGTGTGAAGGGACGCATGCTTTGATTGCACTACAGATAAAATGTCCAATGATTTTGCAATGACTCCTTTGCTAAATCAACTTTTGTGAAAATATATATATATATTTGTTGTAATTCAAACTCAGTGGACTGAAGTCACACATAAATTATAACACATTGCTGCCGACAGCAGTGTTTGATGTAGGTAAAAGTCACTCAACAAACAGGCACTGCTACCTTCCTATTGTGGAATTTATGGCCTTAAATGCATCTTGGGCCATTAGCAAGACTGTTCAAAATGCTCTTAGACACACTGATGCCATCATCACACTGCGAGATAATGTGTTTACTCACGTACTCCCACAAATTCACTCCAAGTCCAGCATAAGAAAAAGCAGTCGAACAAACACTCTCATGCATGTTCTTGCATGACCACACACATACACACCCTCCTTCCCTTCCTCTCTCTCACACACACACACACACACACACACACAGAGGATTGTGTGTTCTGCTAACCGTGAGAGACTGGAGTGTTTTTATACAGCTGGAGGTTGCTCATTCTTGCAAACCTGAGGTCTGTCAACACACACACATACACAAGACCTGTCAGAAAATACAGCTTGGTGTGAAGGAGGATTCAGGATAAAAGTGTGAGGGTATTATAGAAATATTGAAAACATTTAGAAGACTTAAAATGGCAACCTAGAATATTTGATTGTTATCGATTGTTGCAGTGAAGTTCCTGCCTTTTTCAATACTGGTGTGATAACTATTTTCTGTGAGGCCTGGAAGTAGGTAAGTATGCCACTGCAGCAGGCTCAAGCTTAAGTATTTCTTCAGTGAGTGTGAGCCTCTTAAACTAAAGTAGTTGCGCTGAGACAGGAAGGTGATGAAGGCCATCAAGTTGGAGATGGGCAGTTTACTAATACACAACAAAGCCTACATTTGGGGCCCCTAAACCACTCAATACTCATTGTATAACCAGAAATACTATGAGATGTAATTGGAGAGGCTTGTCCCTCACATTAGTCTGAGACACAAGTTTCCATGTAGTAACACTGGTGTCAAAGCGCACTAATGAGTGTTAGGTACTTGTGTGAAGTTACTCAAATCGCTCCTATTATGTGCTCCATACCCTGTTGTTCCTGTCCTTCTCATTGACCTCCTCCTCCTTCACTCCGTGCCGTATCATTATCCGGACGATCGCCGCGTTGTTCGTGCAGCACGCCTGGAAGAAAGACAGCGGCTCCGGGCTCTCCGGAGACGGCGTGCGCTCCGAGTCCGCGAACACATCATCCGGCGGGTAGAAGGAGTCGTCGGACGCGATGCTCCGACAATCCTCCAAGTCCTCGAAGTCCACTTCCTCGAATTCATCATCGTCTTCCTCCCCTCCGTCGTCCTCTTCATCGTCCTCCTCGCACGAGCCCAGGTAGTCCTCGTCGTCAGAGTTGGACAGCGGCTCCTCCACTATGGTCGGGTGGACTTGGCTGACTTTCTGCCGCTGCTGCTGGAGCTGTTTGACCCGGACCGACGATGCGCCTCCTCCATCCCTGTCGTCCGTGATCAGCACCATCTAACCCCCGAGCCTAGGGCACCGTCCTCGGGTAGAGTGCAGCCTGGCACGCGGGGCGCGGGCATGGGACTGGCTGTCTGTCCAACTATCCAACTATCTCGCCTTAAAAGTCACTTACATCACCGAAATTACGCAAACTCCTTGACCTGCGGTGGCTTATAGACTAGTTGCGTTGCGCGTGTGGTTACCTATCAGTCATCTCCGGTGACTTGCTGACATTAACCCCATCTGAGCCGTAAACGTCCCTCGAAGTGAAACCTTCAGCGCGCCCCCAAAACGAAAGCGCATTGAGTTGTCATCACAGTTATCCGGTGCGAGCGCACATGGATGGGTTCAGGTTGCAAAAGTGGAGCTGCAGCACAAAGTAAAAGTGCTGTGCACACGACCGTCCCATGTAGGGCGGAGAGACACGGCAGCCTGTTAACCTACAGTCGCCTAATCCGATTAGATGGGACTGGGACCTCTCTCTTCTCCACCCCTCTCTCCCCGTCTGTGTACTGACAAGAGATTAATTCTACTCTCTCTGCTGGACACAACCCCACAGTGCCCATACTGAAACATTAATATTCTTAGGATGGTCATATAAGGAGGTTCAGTCCAGTTTCATGCAAGTACAGCATCAGAAATGACAACAAAATAGGCCTATCATGTATTTTCTCTGTATCATATTTGCTGTTTCTGTAACAATCAAAGTAGAGGGTAGTTAATTGGTGACTTCCTGCCTGTTCCTATGAATTAGTCTCTAATCTAGCCTACATTGTGATGGTGTGAAAAATGCTTTTGTTTCTGTGTCTTTCCACCAAGCTTTTGTGGTTTCAACTGATTCTGAAACCAAAATAAAAAAAACCCTATCTCCCTCTAGAAAAAAAATTCCCCCATGTGTGTGAATTCACGGTATTCTACATGCTATTCACTATAACTCATGGGGAAAACCAGCACAAGTGTCAGCCTGTAATGAGTCATCTGATTTGAATATCTACAAGGCATCGTTTTACAGTAGGGTTAGGGTTAGGGTTAACTAATAGGGCTCGCCAGTGTTCAGGCTAATAAGGCAGATTATGTTCAAATGAAGTGATTAGCATTATTAAAATGATTGCAGCGGCACATGGGTTACATTTTCCATATATGTGATATGATTGTGAGATAATTTATTTTACACACAGCCTCAGTGCGTTCAGTTCAGCCACTACGCTCCCTCTCTGTCTCTCTCATTTTCTTGGCCAGTGGCCAGTTGAGATAATAGAGACATAGATTGGGCTTCATTACTCGGCGCTCAGCTATGGAGAGAGTAAGGCCTGCGTGTGTAACCGGTTTCCTCTCATGGAAAATTCATACTAATTTGCAGGGAAAGCAATGTCTTTCATCTAGTGTGCAGTAAAAATGAGCGACTGTGAGGGCTCAACCACAGAGAGGCTTCTCAAATCTAACAGTAACCCCAAAACAGGCACAGGCAGATTCTGAGACAGTGGGCCCCTGGACACAGACATGTAAATGGCCCCCCAAAACCTCACACAGATGTTATATCTTATAGTAGTTTAACCTGTGTTTGTTGTTGTTTTGCATCTCTTGGTAGTCCCTGCACATCTCCCTGTGATTTTGTGTCTCTTTGTAGTTGTTTTGTGTCTCTTTGTTGTCATTTTTTGTCTCTTCATAGTTGTTTTGTGTCTCTTTGTTGTCATTTTTTGTCTCTTCATAGTTGTTTTGTGTCTCTTTGTGTCCACTTTGTTGTTATGTGGTGTCTCTGTGTTGTTATTTTGTGTCTCTTCGTAGTTATTTTGTGTCTCTTTGTAGTCATTTTGTGTCTCTTCATAGTTTTTTGTCTCTTCATAGTTTTGTGTCTCTTTGTAGTTGTTTTGTGTCCCTTTAGTGTTATTTTGTCTCTTTGTAGTTATTTTGTGTCTCTTCATAGTTGTTTTGTGTCTCTTTAATGTTATTTTGTGTCTCTTTGTAGTCATTTTGTGTCTCTTCATAGTTGTTTTGTGTCTCTTTGGTGTTATTTTGTGTCTCTTTGTAGTTGTTTTGTGTCTCTCTGTAGTCATTTTGTGTCTCTTAATAGTTGTTTTGTGTCTCTTTAGTGTTATTTTGTGTCTCTTCATAGTTGTTTTGTGTCTCTTTGTGTCCACTTTGTTGTTATGTGGTGTCTCGGTGTTGTGATTTTGTGTCTCTTTCGTAGTTGTTTTGTGTCTCTTTGTAGTCATTTTGCATCTCTTTGTACTTTTGTGTCTCTCTGCAGTCGTTTTGTGTCTCTTGTAGTTGTTTTGCGTCTCTGCGGTCATTTTGCGTCTCTGTGTGGTTTTGTATCTCTTTGTAGTTCTTTTGCATGTCTTCATAGTTTTTGTGTTTGTCATTATTTTGCATCTCTTCGTAGTTTTGTGTGTCTCTGTAGTCATTTTGTGTCTCTCTGTAGTTGTTTTGTGTGTCTTTGTATTCAACGTATGTGTCTTTGTAGTTGTTTTGTGTCTCTTTGTATCCATTCTGTGTCTCTCTGTTGTTGTTTTTTGCCCCTTTTCATGTTGCTGTTTTGCATCTATTTGTAGTTGTGTGTGGTTTCTTTGTGGTTATTTGGGCTCTCTTCCTGGTCAGTATGTCTCTTTGAGTGACATTTTGCAGGAGGAGGCCAGGGGGCCCCTGACACTTGTGGCCCATGGGCCTCTGTCTATGCCTAGTCAGCCTGTTGTTCTGTAATCCATCCATGCAAACGAGGAACTAAAACTGAAACAGGTGTGATTCATGGTTGCGAATGCATGGCTTTGGAGTTTTGTGTAAGAGCCACAGTGTCTAAAAGCGACGATATTCAGCTTGACAGCCAGATTTACAGAGATGCTCCCTTTTCTGTCAGTAATTAATAACATCAGTTTGCTGGCATCACCTGCTGTGGAAAAAAACAAGTGCATAACAGTCCCCGTGCGTACCCATTATTATTTTACCTTCATCTACCCCCCGCTGAGAGCTCTGCTCTCCTGTGGGTCCTCTATCTCTATGGTATCAGTCTGCTGCTGTGTGGGTGACAGTCAGTGTTAGCACTTCCACATGTAAATATCAGTTTCATTGTCTGGTCAAGCCGCAGACACAAAGCCTCCTTACTCACTTCAGTAAAATTCAAGTCAGGGAAAACATCTTTGGTGAAGTCAGGGTTAGAGTAGAACTTGTTTTCACTATATTAGATATAATGAACCTGGCATGTAACTCACAGCTCCCCCACTTATCCACTAAATGTCCTGCAGCTCTCAAGTGTGTAGATTCTGAGTCCCTTAGCTTCAGCATCATTATAGAAGATGTCCCTTGAGCAAAGCAAATTGAGGTTCCCTAAATGTTTTCCACATTTAAGGATGCTCAACTTGCTTTGCTCTAGGGACACTTATGCAAAATGACATGAAGGCCAGGGGCCAGTTAATAAACAAACATTTATAATATTTACCAGTATAATAAATGAATTGCTTGTTCTCAGCATTTCAAAGTTTGCTGTCCTCACTCATCTTCACCAAGAGGCAAATCCAGTGGCAGCAGCGACACACAGGTCAGGTGGACACAGGGCGCTTCTAGGATTTGTGGACTTTCAAGGCTTAGTCCAGACTTCTGTCGGGGGCTCTGGGGGAGCCTCTCTTGGCATTTTTTTCATAAACAAGCAGTATTTTGATGCTTTCTAAACACACCTAGGCACCTTTTTAACATTACAAAAAAAACAGTAAAAATTCCCACTGTGAATGAATTTTATTTTCATTGTGAATTAGAAAATGGTGGGCAGGCTACCTTCCTACATCCTTATATTTACTAGATCCTTGCAGATGTAACTGGGGTAGGCAAAAAATTAGAAATACCTCTTGGTTTAACACAATACAACTCAAGAAAACTACAAGATTACCATCGAGTTGAATCCACATCTGAATATAATAATAAGAACCGAGCATTATATTAATCAAAATGGCAGATTTTATTGCAGGTCTGTTGTGTTAGGCTGCATTACTTTTAGCTTAGTGGACCTAATAAACTGGCAACTGAGTGTCTTTGAAAAACAATTAGTTTAATTAGGATATTCACAGGTTATTAAGAACTTACTGTACAAATATAAAACCTGATGCATTTTATTAGAATGAAAATGAAACATTTAGTTCAGTTCCTCACATTATATTAATTTATGACAATAATGCATTCTGTAATCAAAGTTATGTTCCAGTTTTACTCTCCAGCAGCACAACCAGGGCTGCTCAGCAAAATAAAGCTGCCATAAAGGCAACAGTTTGCTGCCAGTAAAAATGAAATTAGCTAATGCTGCTTGGTAATAAAGCACTGCTTTACAGGATACAACTGAATAACTAAAGTCAATTAAATTTTGGAAATTACTAAAAATTCTAGATGCCTCAATATTGCAAAATGTAATAGAAAACACTGCAAAGCACTTCACAGTAATACACAAAGGCCAATCCTTGTTTTTTTAATATTGCTCAGTGTCATTCCCTGTCTCATCTTTTTTTTTTTTTTTTTGCATCAAATGATGTTTACACAGCAGTTTTATGAATTCAAATAAAACACTAGTGCTCACAGCGGTTTATTGACACTCCAAGTGGGGCTAGTGGGCCACATTTAGCTCTGGCAAAATGGAGGGAAATGATTAATACTGATGAAGACGACTGGCGGTTTATTTAGGATGAGAACTCTTAAGCTCCACGAGTACTTTCACAGGTTCATTTCAGGTCCAAGCCAGGGTCTGCGACACAGCTGGTGGGAAATTTGTGGTTCATTCAAGCACACTGCATGGGGGCAGATGCCTGCTGATATGAAGACTTGATCCCAGATTCCCTTTCCATATGTCCTCGGTACAATGTGCCACACTTGCTGCTGCACTGCAATATACAGAGATACTGGAGAGTACGGACAGTTTTGTTGCGTTCACAGTGATGTACATGCTTTTACCCTCTGTGATGTGCCCATGCGAGACTTAGACACACTGTAAATAGCACAACATGAGCAACGCCATTACTTGTAGAGTCAATTGCATTAGCTCAGCCCAGGCTCAGAAGAAAAATCTAAATCCCCAGGACGGATAATCACAACGAGCCCTTCTGTGAATGTGTGTGTCATGTAGATGGTGAGGTCTATACTGGGTCTCCAATCCATTGCATATTCAAGGCTTTTTTTCAAAACGATATACTTAGTAAGAGTACAGCACTCTAAAGCTCTTAGAAATGTAATATTTTTAACCTAAAACCTGGAAGCATCTCTGTGGCAGATCCAATAGGCTTGCAAAAACCGGATAGAGTAATTTGTATCATGAGTGATGTCTTGTCTGTCTCCATTTGACAAAATATTTGTTGTCATTTTGGTAGAATGTGGGTGTTTCTCAAAGTCAAGGAAGGATCCTTACATGGCAGAATTTCAAGGATGCTACGTCATCAAATCCCGCCTGAGGGCTGTTCTGATGTCAAGGATCCTTCAGATTCTACCGAGGACAGAGTCCTTCATTCAGAGAGTTTTCAAGCATGCATGTGTGTATCCTCATTTAGCCTACCTAGCTGTTAGTATAACCCAGAAATATATTCTCCCTAAAAGTCATGTGACTCTGAAAATACTGCTTACATTTGTTCAAACTGTACAACATTAGAGAGTGCCAAGATTATCGTAGTACCCTGAAACCCCCTCAGTCCACCTGGGGACACCCGTTAGCATGTTCCAATGTGTGTTCACCGAATGCTAAGAAGGACTCTTGCCTTGCCTCCTTGTTCTACCAAGGAAGGATCCTTTTCAACGAGTCACCAGGAACTTACCCTAAAAGCCACGTTATATGCCCCAAAGTATACTCGAGAGGATCACATCGACAGGCTACTTGAACACAGAGGCACTGCAGGATGGGCTCTCTGTGCAAAATGTCCCCAGAGTGGTTGTTTTAAACACCTCTTTGACCATCAGCACATAATGCATGCCCACATAATTAGCCGTTCCTCTAAACTGAGAGATGACTGTACTGTGGCAGGCTCTTAATTTAAAAGGCCCTCGCTGATCATAAATACATTTCTCTAACACCTCTTTCCTCAGCGGAGCTCATACTCTATTCGCCTACATCCCACATGCACCTAAAAGGCACATGACCTGGTGGGTTTAGACAAGCTCCCGCAGTCCTCCTTCCAGTCAGTCGTCCATTTATTCCCTCTAAGACCACAAACAGCCAAAACAACCCAACACACCACGGTCTCTTCTATGGTATACCTGCAGCAGGAGTGCCGTACAAAGATCTCCTATGAGTCTCCTCTTTACACAAGCGCTGAACTGTTCAGGTTTGTGTGTATGTGTGTGATGATGAAGGGAACTGAAATTGTGTGTTTACGACAGGGTTTTAGCGAGGATGCTTGTGTCAAAGATTTGCCTGAAAAGGTTGTTTTTTCCACTTCATAGCAAAGGCCGAATGTAGGGATTATTAAAGCTTGATTAATCAGTTAATGAGGCTGGGACAGACAACACCATCTATTTAAAAGCAGAGGACAACACTTAAATCCAGGGACAGAGAAAGCTTTAGCTGCCAGTTGAATAGGAGAAATTCAATAGTCCACAAGTGGTAATTAACTAATTGTAATCAGCCAGCAATGGCCCTTAATTAAGTTCCTTTTGTGATGCGTGTTGATGTGTGTAAAAACAACTCTCAAACACAGCCTGGACAAATCAAATTTATATATTGTTAGCATATTCCACAAATGCTTTCAGACCGCAGACAAAATCAGTATAATAATCAATAGACAAAAACATTACATTAAATTAAACAATTTATACTGTTAAGTGAACGAGGCCCCTCTTACACACACATAACCTCACTGTAATGGTGAGGCAGAGTAATGAAGCCAATGTAGGGGTGCAGCTCCTCTAATGACTGCAGGATACTGGCTCCAAGAAATCTGTGAAACGCCCTCTTGAAATACACATCATATATTTTCTCACAAGTTCAGGTCTCAGTAATTAATTTTACATCTGTCAATGTGTGTGTGTGTGTCATGGTGGGGATTGTGAGATCATTGTTCCGTTAATAAGATAATGAGGCTTACAGGGTGTGTTTGCTTGATTGACAGGCGCCTGTCACAGGCAGCCCTGAAGGTTTCTGCTTGTTCATACCACCTCAGCTTCAGAATAATGGTGAGCTGCAAACCTAAATACCCACTTTAAAATGTCCCCTGAGGAAAGTATGGGTGATGTCAGTGGCATAATGTCTGTGTTTCTAGCACATTAGTCACATGAGAGTGGCAGACGTTTACAGCTGAATCTCTCTTTTAGTCACACCAATATAGTATCTTTTAGGATTCGGTTCTGATTTTACTTTGAAATGTCTGTCCTTCAAAGCTCCTATTCAGCTCTGGAGGTTGCTCTGGAAAAGTTTGATGAATCAGGAGGAGCTGAGTCCATATCAACCCGATGGATAAAGTCCAGAGGTTTTATCATCCCACCTTGGAGTTCCCTGAAATGTAAAGTATGGCGTTAGACGTCTATGACACACATTTATACAGTGCAATCTGTAAGCAATACACACACAATGGAGCACAAATGTCCTACTTTCTGTGTGTCACTGCTGAATGATCCTGATGTTTGTTTGACTATATAAAGATCATTATTATAGATAACTAATACAAACTCATGGATACCAATGAAAACAGCCAAGCTAACAATGAATTCTAGACTGAATAAATCATAAACAACCTGATTTATTAACAAATAAACAAAGTATAGTTGTACTGAGTGCAGCTGTGCTGACTGATAAAATATCCATGTTCTGCAACTTCGGAATACAGCATGAATCATGTTTTCCCTTTTCCTTACCCTGATTTCTGTTACACAACAGCTACAGAGAAGAACGCTAAAATGGAGCCTTTGTGTCCAGTCTCTCTTCTCCTGTCTCTTTTCACACTGCTTCGCTACATTCATCGTGTCCCTGGAGATGTGATGTTATGAGCAAAGCTTGAAGAAACAGTAAGGGTTGTGCAACGAGGTCCACCCTGGAGCAGAGATTCCTAAGCCACTGACATCTTTGCAATGACATCATGCTTCTCCCAAGTTCCAGCATCCCAAAACAATGGAGCATACAGTCCTGAAGCTGTACTGTATGACCATTGTACCAGAGGATGCACCTAAAAATAGGTCTTAGTTGTACAGAAAATTGAGGATGGGCCTACATATGCTTTGTGAAGAACATGTCAGTACTTTACACTGTACGATAAAAAATACTGGAACAGAGAAACAATGGTTATCTCAGAAGGTCAGTAAATAAAGGCACATTTCTATGTTTCAACCTTATCTTTATGACTATTTGCTCAAATAGAACTGTCACTCAAGGCCATTTATGACAGGAGAAGAAAATCACTCTCAATTGTAAGCAAGTGCAAGTACTGTCTCTGATCACATCACATCTCTGATCATCAGTTTAAGTGGTTTCAGTTTTAGACAGATTACTAAAACTAGGTAGTTTGGATTGAATTGACAGTGTTGCACTTTGTAATGTGCTATTGTGAGAGTGTCATTTTTATGTATGAAGGAAGATGTGCAGAGGAGAGGGAGGATATTGTAGAAGACAAAAAAGGTAACTCTAAAAGGCATTAGGAACTACAATTTTGTTCTGATATTTTTCTACTGTAATAAAAAACCACAATGAAAACTGAAAGTACAGTGCTGAATTATTCCATCCAAAATCCAAAAAAAACATCATTGTGTAGCATGTCGTCAGAAATCATAAAAACAAATTAATAGTGTAGTATGTCATCGAAACTCATGAATACAAAGACAAAGTATAGTATGTTGTCTAAAATTGTTAGAAAAAGTCATAGTATAGTATGTCATCCAAAAATACGAAAAAGAAATCATAGTATGTTGCCCAAATTCTTGAAAAAAAGTCATAATATATATCATGTTGTCCAAAATCATGAAAAAAGTAGTAGTATAGTATGTCGTCCAAAATAATGGAAAAAAGTCAAAGTATAGTATGTCATCCGAAATCATGAAAAAAAAAGTCATAGTATAGCATGTTGACCAAAATTATGAAAAAAAAAGTCATAATATAGTATGTTGTTCAAAACCATGAATAAAAAGTCATAGTATAGTATGTTGACCAAAATTCTGAATAAAAAGTCATAGTGTAGTATGTCGTTCAAAATTATGGAAAAAAGTCATAGTATAGTATGTTGTTCAAAATCATGAAAAAAAGTCATAGTATAGAATGTTTACCAAAATCATGAAAAAAAGTCATAGTATAGTATGTTGTTCACAATCATGAAAAAAATTCATAGTATAGTATGTCGTCCAAAATTATGGGAAAAAGTCATTGTATAATATGTTGTTCAAAATCATGAAAAAAAGTCATAGTTAAGTTTGTCGTCCAAAACCATGAATACAAAGTTGTAGTATAGTATGTCGTCCAAAATCATGAAAAATGTCATAGTATAGTATGTTGTCCAAAATCATGAAAAAAGTCATAGTTTTGTATGTTGTTCAAAATCATGAAAAAAAAGCCATAGTTAAGTTTGTCGTCCAATATCCTGAAAAAAAAAGTCATAGAATACTACGTTGTCCAAAACCATGGATAAAAAGTCATAGTATAGTATGTTGTCCGAAATCATGAAAAAAAGTAATATTATAGCATGTTGACCAAAATCATGAAAAAAAGTCATAGTATAGTATGTCGTTCAAAATCATGAAAAAAAGTCATAGTATAGCATGTTGTTCATAATCATGAAAAAAAGTCATAGTTAAGTTTGTCGTCCAAAATCATGAAAAAAAAGTCATAGAACAGTATATTGTCCAAAACCATGAATAAAAAGTCATAGTTTTGTATGTTGTTCAAAATCATGGAAAAAAGTCATAGTTAAGTATGTCATTCAACATCATGAAAAAAAGTCATAGTATAGTATGTCGTTCAAAATCATGAAAAAAGTCATAGTATAGTATGTTGTCAAAAATTATGGGACAAAGTCCTAGTATAGTGTGTCGTCCAAAATCATGAAAAAAAGTCATAGTATAGTATGTCGTCCAAAATCATGAAAAAAAGTCATAGTTTTGTATGTTGTTCAAAATCATGAAAAAAAGTCATAGTTAAGTTTGTCGTCCAAAATCATGAAAAAAGTCATAGAATAGTACGTTGTCCAAAACCATGGATAAAAAGTCATAGTATAGTATGTGGTCAGAAATCATGAAAAAAAAAGTAATAGTATAGCATGTTGACCAAAATTATGACATAAAGTCATAGTATAGTATGTCGTCCAAAATCATGAATAAAAAGTCACAGTGTAGTATGTTGTCCAAAATCATGAATAAAAAGTCATAGTATAGTATATTTTTCAAAATCATAAAAAAAGTCATAGTTAAGTATGTCCTCCAAAATCATGAAAAAAGTCACAGTATAGTATGTCGTTCAAAATCATGAAAAAAAGTCATAGTATAGTATGTCGTTCAAAATCATGAAAAAAAGTCATAGTTAAGTATGTTGTTCAACATCATAAAAAAAGTCATAGTATAGTATGTCGTCAAAAATTGTGGGATAAAGTCCTAGTATAGTGTGTTATCAAAAATCATGAAAACAAAGTCATAGTATAGTATGTCGTTCAAAATCATGAAAAAAGTCATAGTATAGTATGTTGTTAAAAAATATGACAAAAGTCATAGTACAGTATGTTGTTCAAAATCATGAAAAAAAGTCATAGTATAGTATGTCGTTCAAAAATTATGGGATAAAGTCCTAGTATAGTGTGTCGTCCAAAATCATGAAAAAAAGTCATAGTATAGTATGTTGTTCAAAATCATGAAAAAAAGTCATTAAATAGTATGTTGTCCAAAACCATGAATAAAAAGTCATAGTATAGTATGTAGTCTGAAATCATGAAAAAAAGTCATAGTTAAGTATGTCGTCCAAAATCATGAATAAAAAGTCATAGTATAGTATGTCGTTCAAAATCATGAAAAAAGTCATAGTATAGTATGTTGTTCAAAATCATGAAAAAAGTCATAGTTAAGATTGTCGTCCAAAATCATGAAAAAAGTCATAGTAGAGGATGTCATCCAAAATTATGAAAAAAAGTCATAGTATAGTATGTTGTTCAAAATCATGAAAAAAAGTCATAGTTAAGTATGTCGTCAAAAAT
>NC_065516.1:25340827-25341457 GCF_006386435.1 Epinephelus moara | reverse complement strand
TCCAAAATCATGAAAAAAAGTCATAGTATAGTATGTTGTTCAAAATCATGAAAAAAAGTCATAGTATAGTATGTCGTTCAAAATCATGAAAAAAAGTCATAGTTAAGTATGTCGTTCAACATCATGAAAAAAAGTCATAGTATAGTATGTTGTCCAAAATCATGAAAAAAAGTCATAGCATAGTATTTCGTCAAAAATTATGGGATTAAGTCCTAGTATATAGTGTGTCGTCCAAAATCATGAATAAAAGTCATAGTATAGTATGTCGTCCAAAATCATGAAAAAAAGTCATAGTTAACTTTGTCGTCCAAAATCATGAAAAAAAGTGATAGTATAGTATGTCATTCAAAATCATGAAAAAAAGTCATAGTATAGTATGTTGTCCAAAATCATGAATAAAAAGTCATAGTATAGTATATTTTTCAAAATCATAAAAAACAGTCATAGTTAAGTATGTCCTCCAAAATCATGAAAAAAGTCACAGTAGAGGATGTCATCCAAAATCATGAAAAAAAAGTCATAGTTAAGTATGTCGTCAAAAATTATGGGATAAAGTCCTAGTATAGTGTGTTGTCCAAAATCATGAAAAAAAAGTCATAGTATAGTATGTCGTTCAAAATCATGAAAAAA
>NC_065516.1:25338359-25339788 GCF_006386435.1 Epinephelus moara | reverse complement strand
CGTCCAAAATCATGAAAAAAAGTCATAGTTTTTTATGTTGTTCAAAATCATGAAAAAAGTCATAGTTAAGTTTGTCGTCCAAAATCATGAAAAAAAGTTATAGCATAGTATGTCGTTCAAAATCATGAATAAAAAGTCATAGTATAGTATGTTGTCCAAAATCATGAATAAAAAGTCATAGTATAGTATATTTTTCAAAATCATAAAAAAGTCATAAAGTATGTCCTCCAAAATCATGAAAAAAGTCATAGTAGAGGATGTCATCCAAAATCATGAAAAAAAGTCATAGTATAGTATGTCGTTCAAAATCATGAAAAAAAGTCATAGTTAAGTATGTCGTTCAACATCATGAAAAAAAGTCATAGTATAGTATGTTGTTCAAAATCATGAAAAAAAACTCATAGTATAGTATATCGTCAAAAATTATGGGATAAAGTCCTAGTATAGTGTGTCGTCCAAAATCATGAAAAAAAGTCATAGCATAGTATGTCGTCCAAACTCCTGAAAAAAAGTTACAGTTTTGTATGTTGTTCAAAATCATGAAAAAAAGCCATAGTTAAGTTTGTCTTCCAAAATCCTGAAAAAATGTCATAGAATAGTATGTTGTCCAAAACCATGGATAAAAAGTCATAGTATAGTAAGTCGTCAGAAATCATGAAAAAGAAAGTAATAGTATAGCATGTTGACCAAAATTATGATATAAAGTCGTAGTATAGTATGTCGTCCAAAATCATGAAGAAAAAGTCATAGTGTAGTATGTTGTTCAAAATCATGAAAAAATGTCATAGTTAAGTATGTCGTTCAAAATCATGACAAAAAGTCACAGTATAGTATGTTGTCCAAAATCATGAATAAAAAGTCATAGTATAGTATATTTTTCAAAATCATGAAAAAAAGTCAGTTAAGTATGTCGTCCAAAATCATGAAAAAAGTCATAGTAGAAGATGTCGTCCAAAATCATGAAAAAAAGTCATAGTATACTATGTCGTTCAAAATCATGAAAAAAAGTCATAGTTGAGTATGTCGTTCAACATCATGAAAAAAAGTCATAGTTGAGTATGTCGTCAAAAATTATGGGATAAAGTCCTAGTATAGTGTGTCGTCCAAAATCATGAAAAAAAGTCATAGTATAGTATGTCGTCCAAAATCATGAAAAAAAGTCACAGTTTTGTATGTTCAAAATCATGAAAAAAAGCCATAGTTAAGTTTGTCTTCCAAAATCCTGAAAAAAAGTCATAGAATAGTACGTTGTCCAAAACCATGGATAAAAAGTCATAGTATAGTATATCGTCAGAAATCATGAAAAAAAATGTTATAGCATGTTGACCAAAATTATGACATAAAGTCGTAGTATAGTATGTCGTACAAAATCATGAATAAAAAGTCATAGTGTAGTATGTTGTTCAAAATCATGAAAAAATGTCATAGT
>NC_065516.1:25334404-25338084 GCF_006386435.1 Epinephelus moara | reverse complement strand
TAGTGTGTTGTCCAAAATCATGAAAAAAAGTCATAGTATAGTATGTTGTCAAAAATTATGGGATAAAGTCCTAGTATAGTGTGTTGTCCAAAATCATGAAAAAAAAGTCATAGTATAGTATGTCGTTCAAAATCATGAAAAAAGTCATAGTATAGTATGTTGTTAAAAATTATGACAAAAGTCATAGTGTAGTATGTTGTCCAAAATCATGAAAAAAAGTCATAGTATAGTATGTTGTCCAAAATCATGAATAAAAAGTCATAGTATAGTATGTAGTCTGAAATCATGAAAAAAAGTCATAGTTAAGTATGTCCTCCAAAATCATGAATAAAAAGTCATAGTGTAGTATGTTGGTCAAAATCATGAAAAAAGTCATAGTAGAAGATGTCGTCCAAAATCATGAAAAAAAGTCATAGTATAGTATGTCGTTCAAAATCATGACAAAAAGTCATAGTATAGTATGTCCTCCAAAATCATGAAAAAAGTCATAGTAGAGGATGTCGTTCAAAATCATGAAAAAAAGTCATAGTTAAATATGTCGTTCAACATCATGAAAAAAAGTCATAGTTAAGTATGTCATCCAAAATCATGAAAAAAAGTCATAGTATAGTATGTTGTTCAAAATCCTGAAAAAAAGTCATAGAATAGTACGTTGTCCAAAACCATGAATAAAAAGTCATAGTTTAGTATGTCGTCCAAAATCATGAAAAAAAGTCATAGTATAGTATGTCGTTCAAAATCATGACAAAAAGTCATAGTATAGTATGTTGTCCAAAATCATGAATAAAAAGTCACAGTATAGTATGTTGTTCAAAATCATGAATAAAAAGTCATAGTTAAGTATGTCCTCCAAAATCATGAAAAAAGTCATAGTAGAGGATGTCGTCCAAAATCATGAAAAAAAGTCATAGTTAAATATGTCGTTCAACATCATGAAAAAAAGTCATAGTATACTATGTCGTTCAAAATCATGAAAAAAAGTCATAGTTAAGTATGTCGTTCAAAATCATGAAAAAAAAGTCATAGTATAGTACGTTATCAAAAATTATGGGATAAAGTCCTAGTATAGTGTCGTCCAAAATCATGAAAAAAAGTCATAGTATTGTATGTCGTCCAGTCCAAAATCATGAAAAAAAGTCATAGTATTGTATGTCGTCCAAAATCATGAAAAAAAGTCATAGTTTTTTATGTTGTTCAAAATCATGAAAAAAGTCATAGTTAAGTTTGTCGTCCAAAATCATGAAAAAAAGTTATAGCATAGTATGTCGTTCAAAATCATGAATAAAAAGTCATAGTATAGTATGTTGTCCAAAATCATGAATAAAAAGTCATAGTATAGTATATTTTTCAAAATCATAAAAAAGTCATAAAGTATGTCCTCCAAAATCATGAAAAAAGTCATAGTAGAGGATGTCATCCAAAATCATGAAAAAAAGTCATAGTATAGTATGTTGTTCAAAATCCTGAAAAACAGTCATAGTATAGTGTGTCGTCCAAAATCATGAAAAAAAGTCATAGTATAGTATGTTGTTCAAAATCATGAAAAAAAGTCATAGTTAAGTGTGTCGTCAAAAATTATGGGATAAAGTCCTAGTATAGTGTGTCGTCCAAAATCATGAAAAAAAGTCATAGTATAGTATGTTGTTGAAAATCATGAAAAAAAGTCATAGTATAGTATGTTGTCCAAAACCATGAATAAAAAGTCATAGTGTAGTATGTTGGTCAAAATCATGAAACAAAGTCATAGTATAGTATGTCGTTGAAAATCATGAAAAAAGTCATAGTATAGTATGTTGTCCAAAATCATGAATAAAAAGTCATAGTATAGTATGTTGTTCAAAATCATGAAAAAAGTCATAGTAGAAGATGTCGTCCAAAATCATGAAAAAGTCATAGTATAGTATGTCGATCAAAATCATGACAAAAAGTCATAGTATAGTATGTTGTCCAAAATCATGAATAAAAAGTCATAGTATAGTATGTTGTTCAAAATCATGAATAAAAAGTCATAGTTAAGTATGTTGTCCAAAATCATGAAAAAAGTCATAGTAGAGGATGTCGTCCAAAATCATGAAAAAAAGTCATAGTATAATATGTTGTTCAAAATCATGACAAAATGTCATAGTTAAGTATGTCGTCCAAAATCATGAAAAAAAGTCTTAGTATAGTATGTCGTTCAAAATCCTGAAAAAAAGTCATAGAATAGTATGTTGTCCAAAACCATGGATAAAAAGTCATGGTGTAGTATGTCGTCCAAAATCATGGAAAAAAGTCATAGTATACTATGTTGTCCAAAATCATGAATAAAATCATAGTATACTATGTTGTCCAAAATCATGAATAAAAAGTCACAGTATAGTATGTTGTCCAAAATCCTGAAAAAAAAGTCATAGTATAGTATGTTGTTCAAAATCATGAAAAAAGTCATAGTATAGTGTGTCGTCAAAAATCATGAAAAAACGTCATAGTATAGTATGTTGTTCAAAATCATGAAAAAAAGTCATAGTTAAATATGTCGTTCAAAATCATGAAAAAAAGTCATAGTATAATATGTTGTTCAAAATCATGAAAAAATGTCATAGTATAGTTTGTTGTTCAAAATGCTGAAAAACAGTCATAGAATAGTACGTTGTCCAAAAACATGGATAAAAAGTCATAGTATAGTATGTTGTTCAAAATCATGAAAAAAGTCATAGTATAGTATGTCGTCAAAAATCATGAAAAAACGTCATAGTATAGTATGTTGTTCAAAATCATGAAAAAAAGTCATAGTTAAATATGTCGCTCAAAATCATGAAAAAAAGTCATAGTATAATATTTTGTTCAAAATCATGAAAAAATGTCATAGTTAAGTATGTCGTCCAAAATCCTGAAAAAAAGTCATAGTATAGTTTGTTGTTCAAAATCCTGAAAAACAGTCATAGAATAGTACGTTGTCCAAAAACATGGATAAAAAGTCATAGTGTAGTATGTCGTCCAAAATCATGAAAAAAAGTCATAGTATACTATGTTGTCCAAAATCATGAATAAAAAGTCATAGTATAGTATGTTGCTCGAAATCATGAAAAAAGTCATAGTATAGTATGTCGTTCAAAATCATGAAAAAAGTCATAGTATACTATGTTGTCCAAAATCNGCATGTTGTTCAGAATTATGAAAAAAAGTCATAGTATAGTATGTTGTTCAAAATCTTGAAAAAAAGTCATAGTATAGCATGTTGTTCAGAATTATGAAAAAAAGTCATAGTATAGCATGTCGTCCAAAATCATGAAAAAATGTCACAGTATAGCATGTCGTCCAAAATCATAAAAAAAGTCATAGTATAGCATGTCATTTGATATCTTGAAAAAAAGTCATAGTATAGCATGCCGTTCGAAATCATGAAAAACACATCATAGTATAGCATGTTGTTCAAAATCATGAAAAACGTCACAGTATAGCATGTTGTCCAAAATCTTGAAAAAAAGTCATAGTATAGCATGTCGTTCAAAATCATCAAAAAACGTCATAGAATAGCAAGTTGTTCGAAATCATGTAAATACCATCATAGTATAACATGTCGTTCGATACCTTGAAAAAACGTCATAGTATAGCATGTCGTTCGATATCTTGAAAAAAAGTCGTACTATAGCATGTCGTTCGAAATCATGAAAAAAATGTCATAGCATAGCATGTCGTTC
>NC_065516.1:25332970-25334324 GCF_006386435.1 Epinephelus moara | reverse complement strand
AAAGTCATAGAATAGTACGTTGTCCAAAACCATGGATAAAAAGTCATAGTGTAGTATGTCGTCCAAAATCATGAAAAAAAGTAATAGTATAGTATGCTGACCAAAATTATGACATAAAGTCATAGTATAGTATGTCGTCCAAAATCATGAATAAAAAGTCACAGTGTAGTATGTTGTTCAAAATCATGAAAAAATGTCATAGTTAAGTATGCCGTCCAAAATCCTGAAAAAAAGTCATAGTATAGTATGTTGTTCAAAATCATGAAAAAAAGTCATAGTTTTGTATGTCGTCCAAAATCCTGAAAAAAAGTCATAGAATAGTACGTTGTCCAAAACCATGGATAAAAAGTCATAGTGTAGTATGTCGTCCAAAATCATGAAAAAAAGTAATAGTATAGTATGTTGACCAAAATTATGACAAAAATTCATAGTATAGTATGTTGTTCAAAATCATGAAAAAAAGTCATAGTATAGTATGTCGTCCGAAATCATGAAAAAAAGTCATAGAATAGCATGTCGTCCAAAATCATGAATAAAAAGTCATAGTATAGTATGTCGTTCAAAATTATGGAAATAAGTCATAGTANGACCAAAATTATGACAAAAATTCATAGTATAGTATGTTGTTCAAAATCATGAAAAAAAGTCATAGTATAGTATGTCGTCCGAAATCATGAAAAAAAGTCATAGAATAGCATGTCGTCCAAAATCATGAATAAAAAGTCATAGTATAGTATGTCGTTCAAAATTATGGAAATAAGTCATAGTAAAGTATGTCGTCCAAAATCATGAATAAAAAGTCATAGCATAGCATGTTGTCCAAAATCAATCAATCAATTTTATTCATAAAGCCCAAAAGCACAAATCACAATTTGCCTCAGAGGGCTTTACAGCATATGACATCCATCTGTCTTTAGGACCCTCGCAGCGGATAAGGTGAAACTCCCACAAAAAAACACTTAAATGGGGAAAAAAAACAGTAGAAACCTCAGGAGGAGCAACTGAGGAGGGATCTCTCTTCCAGGACGGACAGACGTGCAATAGATGTCGTACAGAACAGATCAACATGATAAATTAACAGTAATCGGTATGACATAATGAGACAGCAAGAGAGACAGAGAGATGCAGGACCGACAGTAATGACAGTAGCTTACAACAACATTAATTAAAGTAATAATATCATAATTCTAATTCCAGCTATTGTGGTATAATTTGTTTAAAGTATATATTAATATCTGATAGTATACATATGTGACAATAATCATGTGTATAATAACAGTAGAAGTATGACTAATGATAACAGCAGCAGCAGGAGGCATCTGGCAGGACCACGGCAGCAGCACAACCACACACG
>NC_065516.1:25324351-25325502 GCF_006386435.1 Epinephelus moara | reverse complement strand
AGTATAGCATGTTGACCAAAATTATGACATAAAGTCGTAGTATAGTATGTCGTCCAAAATCATGAAGAAAAAGTCATAGTGTAGTATGTTGTTCAAAATCATGAAAAAATGTCATAGTTAAGTATGTCGTCCAAAATCATGAAAAAAAGTCATAGTATAGTATGTCGTTCAAAATCATGACAAAAAGTCACAGTATAGTATGTTGTCCAAAATCATGAATAAAAAGTCATAGTATAGTATGTTTTTCAAAATCATGAAAAAAAGTCAGTTAAGTATGTCGTCCAAAATCATGAATAAAAAGTCATAGTATAGTATATCGTCAGAAATCATGAAAAAAAAAGTAATAGTATAGCATGTTGACCAAAATTATGACATAAAGTCGTAGTATAGTATGTCGTACAAAATCATGAATAAAAAGTCATAGTGTAGTATGTTGTTCAAAATCATGAAAAAATTTCATAGTATAGTATGTCGTTCAACATCATGACAAAAAGTCACAGTATAGTATGTTGTCCAAAATCATGAATAAAAAGTCATAGTATAGTATATTTTTCAAAATCACAAAAAAAGTCAGTTAAGTATGTCCTCCAAAATCATGAAAAAAGTCATAGTAGAGGATGTCGTCCAAAATCATGAAAAAAGTCATAGTATAGTATGTCGTTCAAAATCATGAAAAAAAGTCACAGTTAAGTATGTCGTTCAACATCATGAAAAAAAGTTATAGTATAGTATGTCGTCCAAAATCATGAAAAAAAGTCACAGTTTTGCATGTTGTTCAAAATCCTGAAAAAAAGCCATAGTTAAGTTTGTCGTCCAAAATCCTGAAAAAAAGTCATAAAATAGTACATTGTCCAAAACCATGGATAAAAAGTCATAGTATAGTATGTCGTCAGAAATCATGAAAAAAAGTAATAGTATAGCATGCTGACCAAAATTATGACATAAAGTCATAGTATAGTATGTCGTCCAAAATCATGAATAAAAAGTCACAGTGTAGTATGTTGTTCAAAATCATGAAAAAATGTCATAGTTAAGTATGCCGTCCAAAATTATGAAAAAAAGTCATAGTATAGTATGTTGTTCAAAATCATGAATAAAAGTCATAGTTTTGTATGTCGTCCAAAATCCTGAAAAAAAGTCATAGAATAGTA
>NC_065516.1:25319856-25324296 GCF_006386435.1 Epinephelus moara | reverse complement strand
CAAAATTATGGAAATAAGTCATAGTAAAGTATGTCGTCCAAAATCATGAATAAAAAGTCATAGCATAGCATGTTGTCCAAAATCAATCAATCAATTTTATTCATAAAGCCCAAAAGCACAAATCACAATTTGCCTCAGAGGGCTTTACAGCATATGACATCCATCTGTCTTTAGGACCCTCGCAGCGGATAAGGTGAAACTCCCACAAAAAAACACTTAAATGGGGAAAAAAAACAGTAGAAACCTCAGGAAGAGCAACTGAGGAGGGATCCCTCTTCCAGGACGGACAGACGTGCAATAGATGTCGTACAGAACAGATCAACATGATAAATTAACAGTAATCGGTATGACATAATGAGACAGCAAGAGAGACAGAGAGATGCAGGACCGACAGTAATGACAGTAGCTTACAACAACATTAATTAAAGTAATAATATCATAATTCTAATTCCAGCTATTGTGGTATAATTTGTTTAAAGTATATATTAATATCTGATAGTATACATATGTGACAATAATCATGTGTATAATAACAGTAGAAGTATGACTAATGATAACAGCAGCAGCAGGAGGCATCAGGCAGGACCACGGCAGCAGCACAACCACACATGCCACACTATGTAGGCACCGCTGTGATAGAAGTTAACCTGCGAGAAAGTGGAGCACAAAGGCTCCGGAAATCGTGAAAAAAGTACTGTCGTCCAAAATCATAAAAAAGTCATAGTATATAGTATATCATCCAAAATCATGAAATAAAATCATAGTATTGCATGTCGTCCAAAATCATGAAAAAAAATCATAGTATAGTATGTCGTCCATGATCATGAAAAAAGTCAATGTATAGCATGTCATTTAAAATCATGAAAAAAAGTCATAGTATTGTAAGGATCATCCGGGTCTCCTGTCCACCTTTGTGTTTCCCTCCTGTTTTATCCGCCCTCTTGTTTTGTGTTCGTGTTGTCTGTTTCCCTTGTCTGTCTGTTCCAGGGCTGGTGTGGCTTCTGGACTTCTCAGCACTCTCATCGCAGCTTCTGTGCATCAAGTTGAGCACCGCCTACCTCTCCTGCAGTGTATATATACCTGGTCTTTCTCTCCATTCACCGCCAGCTCGTTGTTGTAACCACAAGTGGTAATTACTTGACCAAATTCTCAGAAAACTCAGACCCTTATTGACTCTAAGTTTTTGTATGCTTTTCCTGACTCTTTATTTTGTTGTCCTGTCAGTGCCGGGCCATACTAACCTGTTTTCATCTGCCACGCTCAGCCACAGCCTCTTCATAAGCTAGGATCCTCTCCACCTGGACATCCAATGACTCAGCTGGCTCAGCTTTGAGTTTCTCTCATCTACACTCCTGCTTTACTGCCATTTTCTGGATAATAAACAAGTTAACTCCTACCCCTGTCTTTTCTCTGCATTGTGGGTTCAATTGCTGTTTTAAGTGAAAGCTTAACAGGAATAGCATGTCATCCAAAATCATAAAAAACAACTCATGGTATAGCATGTCATCCAAAATCCTGAAAAAATGTCATAGTACAGTATGTCGTCCAAAATTATGAAAAAAAAAGTCACAGTATAGCATGTCGTTCAAAATCATTAAAAATAGTCATAGTGTAGTATGTCATCCAAAATAATGAAAAAAGTCATAGTATAGTATGTTGTCCAGAATCATGAAAAAAAGTCAACTTATAGCATGTCGTCCAAAATCAAGAAAAAAGTCATAGTATAGTATGTCGTCCAAAATCATGAAAAAAGTCATAGTATAGTATGTTGTCCAGAATCATGAAAAAAAGTCAAAGTATAGCATGTCGTCCAAAATCATGAAAAAAGTCATAGTATAGCATGTTGTCCAAAATCATTAAAAAAAGTCATAGTATAGCATGCTGACCAAAATTATGACATAAAGTGAAAGCTTAACAGGAATAGCATGTCATCCAAAATCATAAAAAACAACTCATGGTATAGCATGTCATCGAAAATCCTGAAAAAATGTCATAGTACAGTATGTCGTCCAAAATTATGAAAAAAAAAGTCACANAAAAAAGTCATAGTATAGCATGTCGTAGAAAATCATGAAAAAAGTCATAGTATAGTGTGTTGTTCAAAATCATAAAAAAAGTCATAGTATATAGTATGTTGTCCAAAATCATAAAAAAGTCACAGTATAGTATGTCGTCCAAAATCAAAAAAAAGTCATAGAATAGTATGTCGTCCAAAATCATGAAAAAAGTCATAGTATAGCATGTTGTCCAAAATCATAAAAAAGTCATATAGCATGTTGTCAAAAATCATGAAGAAAGTCATAGTATAGTATGTCGTCCAAAATCATTAAAAAATAGTCATAGTATAGTATATTGTCCAAAATCATGAGAAAAAGTCATAGTACAGTATATTGTCCAAAATCATTAAAAATAGTCATAGTATAGTATGTTGTCAAAAATCATGAAAAAAAGTCATAGTATAGTGTGTTGTTCAAAATCATAAAAGAAGTCATAGTATATAGTATGTCGTCCAAAATTCTGAAAAAAAGTCATAGTATATAGTATGTCGTCCAAAATCATAAAAAATACTCATAGTATAGCATGTCGTCCAAAATTGTGAATAAAAGTTATAGTATAGTATGTCGTCCAAAATCATGAAAAAAGTCATAGTATAGTATGTCGTCCAAAATCATGAAAAATACCCATAGTATAGTATGTCGTCCAAAATTATAAAAAATACTCATAGTATAGTATGTCGTCCAAAATCATTAAAAAAGTCATAGTATAGTGTGTTGTTCAAAATCATAAAAAAAAGTCATTGTATATAGTATGTTGTCCAAAATCATAAAAAATACTCATAGTATAGTATGTCGTCCAAAATTGTGAAAAAAACTCATAGTATAGTATGTCGTTCAAAATCAGAAAAAGTCATAGTATAGTATGTCGTTCAAAATCATACAAAAAAGTCATACTATAGTATGTTGTTCAAAATCATAAAAAAAATCATAGTATAGTATGTCGTTCAAAATCATTAAAAAAAAGTCATAGTATAGCGTGTTGTTCAAAATCATAAAAAAACTCATAGTATATAGTATGTTGTCCAAAATCATAAAAAAAGTCATAGAATAGTATGTCATGCAAAATCATGAAGAAAATCAGAGTATAGCATGTTGTCCAAAATCATAAAAAAGTCATATAATATGTTGTCAAAGATCATGAAAAAAGTCATAGTATAGTATGTCGTTCAAAATCATAAAAAAGTCATAGTATAGTATGTTGTCCAAAATCATGAAAAAAGTCATAGTATACTATGTCGTTCAAATCATAAAAAAGTCATAGTATAGTATGTTGTTGAAAATCATTAAAGAAAGTCATAGTATAGTATGTTGTCCAAAATAATGAAAAAAAGTCATAGTATATTATGTCGTCCAAAATCATTAAAAATAGTCATAGTATACTATGTTCATAGTCATAGTATAGTGTGTTGTTCAAAATCATAAAAAAAGTCATAGTATATAGTGTGTTGTCCAAAATTATAAAACGTCATAGTACAGTATGTTGTCCAAAACCATGAAAAAAAGTCATATGCAGGATGCTGTCCAAAATCATTAAAAATAGTCATAGTACACTATGTTCATAGTCATAGTATGGTGTGTTGTTCAAAATCATGAAAAATGTCACAGTATATAGTATGTTGTCCAAAATTATAAAAAGTCATAGTATATAGTATGTCGTTCAAAATCATAAAAAAGGTCACAGTATAGTATGTCATTCAAAATCATAAAAAAGTCATAGTATAGTATGTTGTCCAAAATCATGAAAAACAGTCATAGTATATAGTATGTTGTCCAAAATCATGAAAAAAGTCATAGTATAGTATGTCGTTCAAAATCATAAAAAAAAGTCATAGTATATAGTATGTTGTCCAAAATCATAAAAAAAAGTCATAGTATAGCATGTCGTAGAAAATCATGAAAAAAGTCACAGTATAGTGTGTTCAAAATCATAAAAAAAAGTCATACTATATAGTATGGTGTTCAAAATCATAAAAAAAAGTCATACTATATAGTATGTTGCCCAAAATCATAAAAAAAAGTCAGAGTATAGCATGTTGTCCAAAATCATAAAAAAGTCATATAATATGTTGTCAAAGATCATGAAAAAAGTCATAGTATAGTATGTCGTTCAAAATCATAAAAAAGTCATAGTATAGTATGTTGTCCAAAATCATGAAAAAAGTCATAGTATACTATGTCGTTCAAATCATAAAAAAGTCATAGTATAGTATGTTGTTGAAAATCATTAAAGAAAGTCATAGTATAGTATGTTGTCCAAAATAATGAAAAAAAGTCATAGTATATTATGTCGTCCAAAATCATTAAAAATAGTCATAGTATACTATGTTCATAGTCATAGTATAGTGTGTTGTTCAAAATCATAAAAAAAGTCATAGTATATAGT
>NC_065516.1:25311034-25319201 GCF_006386435.1 Epinephelus moara | reverse complement strand
GTCCAAAATTATAAAAAATACTCATAGTATAGTATGTCGTCCAAAATCATAAAAAATACTCATAGTATAGTATGTCGTCCAAAATTATAAAAAATACTCATAGTATAGTATGTCGTCCAAAATCATTAAAAAAGTCATAGTATAGTGTGTTGTTCAAAATCATAAAAAAAAAGTCATTGTATATAGTATGTTGTCCAAAATCATAAAAAATACTCATAGTATAGTATGTCGTCCAAAATCATAAAAAATACTCATAGTATAGCATGTCGTCCAACATCATAAAAAAAAGTCATAGTATAGTGTGTCGTTCAAAATCATGAAAAAGTCCTAGTATATTGTGTCATTAAAATGCTGTAAAAAGTCATAGAGCCATAAACATGTAATTAAAATGTCATAGTATAACATGCCATAAGAAAATAATTAAATGTTGTAGTATAATATGTAACAAAAAAGTGAAAGTGTAATATGCCATTAAAAGTCAAGGCCTCAATTGTCAATAATTGATCAACCTTTAATACCCTTTTAAGACCCCGCACACACCCTGTATTTACAAATTAGTGTTTAATCCTTTGTGAAAAATCAGAGTGATATGAGTGAAGCTTAAAAGCTGGGTCATGCACATCCTCATACTTTAGCTGTGTGGTGTTCATTAATGAAAAGTGATGTTTACAGCGATAACAACAGTTTTGACGACTGGTCTTTGCTACCCAATATTTTAGTTTCAGACTCCACCTGAATAGAAACAATATGTCTATAGCATTTGTATTGGAAAAGTACTCTGAGCAGATGTTGAGTTATTATCAACATAATATGTAAAGGTTACCATGTGGCTCACAGAAAGGTCTCTGTTTTAAGCCCCGACAAAATTCCTTTCTTGCTGTGTCATACGGGTGAAGAGTCTGCAGTTATCAGGTTATCAAGGATTCTATCTGTCCTCCAATCCCCTTTGACTCGGCCACAGCTCCACAATCCTGCAAGGGGTAAGCTTAAGTGTGTGTGTGCGTGTGTGTGTGTGTGTGTGTGTGTGTGCGTGTGTGTGTGTGTGTGTGTGTGTGTGTGTGTGTGTGTGTGTGTGTGTGTGTGTGTGTGTGTATGTATGTGTATCCTCCACCTCTTCAGCCTACTGCCAACTGTGCCTGAACTGTGAATTCCCACTGATCCTGTTTCCTGCCCTGCCTGATGAAATACCCACAAAATGACACAACTACATCCGTGTGCTTGTGTGTGTTGGAGAAAAGAAAAACATGTTCAGTGTCATGTTGGGCCTCTGTGACCGTGGATTGTGCTCTCACACTGACACATGAAAATAAAATCATGTGCTGATGCTTAGAGAGACTGGGTGTGAGATTTATGCATGCGTATGTGCGCCTCAGAGATTTCTTGGCCCTGCATGTGATTTTGTGTGCTTTCTGACTGGTGTAATAAACCTGTCTGAGTGTGCGTTTGTACTTGCCCATTTTCCCATATTGCACAGAGGAGTGAACAAAACACAGGGGGGTTTTAGCTCTTTAACACGAGCTGAAAATCACGCTCTTGTGCCCTCAGAGCTTATCTCCTTACCTCTCCTCTTTTCCGTCTGCTGGGTGAAATGAATACACCAGCAGAGAGGCCAAATGCAGTGAGGCTGCAAGCTGATAGGTAGTGTGTATGATAAATTAACTTTGGCTAACCCAGACATAAGGGAACAGGCAGTAAAAAGCATACACACACTCCACCTGACAGTTTGTGTAAGGCAGCTTTGTGCCTCTCCTGCTGCTCATTAAAAGATTCCATCCTGACTCAAAACAGCAGCCTCGTTCAGCTGGACAATGATGAATAATAACCCACTGTGCATGATGCTAACAATTAATGGGGCCAATTTCTAGGTAATGAAACAACAGCTGTGCTTGAAGGAGCATTAGCACTCCCATTTATTAATTGAACACTGTCATTTTGTTACTTCTGTCCCTTCCTTCCTGTCTTCCGTTGCTCTCCGTCTCTCCTTCCCTCACTTCCTGCTGATGTAGAAGTTGGAAACCTGAATCATGCCGTTCTGCTTGTTGCTGTCGGGCAGAGAAACCAAGTGCAACAGCTCTACTCAGCAGCATAAGGATTTTCACAACAGTGAATATCACTATCTCACAACATCATCTGAGGCCAGGGGACCTGGCTTAGCTCTTAAACTGTCTGTGCTTCTTAGCCTGTCGACACTGACTGGCAGGAATGTTGGGCCAAACAGAGCTAAAGCAGTGTTGAGCACATCCAGAGTCATCACTGTAGAAACCATATTGGCAGCATATCTTCAACTTAAAGTAGTTTGGAGTCTATTTCCTGAACTTTTTGTATCAAATATATGCCTTTTTAGAACACTTGTTAGTTTTGAAATGCAGTTATAGTAAGTGTACATGTATGAAGTGTTGAAATTTAAAGGCTGCATATTGGTTATATATGTGATGAAATTTACACCTATAAACTCGAGGTGACTTAGCTATCTGAAGTAATAAATAAATCAGGAAAACTAAGGGAAAAGGATAAAAATATCTAGAAGTCGGCAGTGTTAGGTGTAACGCGTTGCAAAGTAAAGCATTACAAAGTCACGTTACTGCAATCACCTCACTTTTGTTAGCAAGACAATATGTTACTGTTTTAAAATTAGTAATACATTACAGTTACTAATCAAACACATATAATAACTTGTGTTACCTAAGTTCTTCAATCATCTGCATAATAGGTGAACAAAATAAAATTATCAAACGTGCCGACAACAGCGACATCATCCCCTGCGCAATCAATGTTACTCAATCAATCACAACAATCAATCATTTAATATGTCAAAAAAGCTGGTCTAGTCTACTATAAAGCCATGGTTTCACGAGCGAGCAACTCAGTGGGCTTTTTTGAGTGTGTTTGGCCCATTAAATACCATACTTGCTGTGCCTTTTTATTGTTACCAGGCAACCACTCCATCGCCTCCTTACTCTAACCTTCCTGTGTAATCAATCTACCATTTATTTACTTATTTTAGTTATTACATAGTAATTAGTATCTAGTTCCTAAAATAGACAGAGGGTACTTGCTGTAGCTCTGGTTGAGGGTGAGAGGATGTCAGCAAATAGTTTGTTGGTCACAGAGAAACGGAGATCTGTGTGGGTACATGAGACCCTAAAAACGAGGGTGGATCGCCTCAATGATGGCTGTTTCCAGGCATATTTTAGGATGTCTCAGGGGCAGTTTGACAACCTGCTGTCTATCATCAGGCCTTATAGCTCTAGGTATCCAGCAACTGCTACCACCAGTTTCTCATCCATTGTTTACCAACTGTAAACTTGTTGTCGTGACCACCACAGAAGGCCCGCCTCTCAAATCATCTGACTGGGCAATGGAAAAAGATGACGAAAAAAGAGATGACGTGGGGCACTTTTCTGCTTTGAGTTGAAGTTTTTTCAAATCGGGTTTAGAGCGCTCCGGCAGAAACACTAGGTGCCTAGAACGCACAAAACGTGAGGCACGTTGCAAAGCAAAAACTGCGGGCAATGGGCTTCATTCTCGTTAAAAACAACTACAAAAAAGCAGCCTCCAATTGCTAAAAGGCTTTCTGTGTGATCAGAGCCTAAGTCTGTCATCACCTTGTGGTGTTAGAAAGGCTAGTCTCTTAAATTATTTTCATGAGGTCTATTGATGTATTATTTTAAGGCAATTAATATGTATACTATGTGGTGTCAGGAAGGCCAGTCTCTTTTATATATTGATATAGTTTCATTGAGAGGCAGTTACAGCCTACTGCCATCTTGATTCTCCTGAACCTTGTATTGTGCTAAAATGTGAGTATGTGTAAGATTTAAGGTTATATCATTATTAACTTGCAATTCTGCGACAGTGCATCTCAGTCAATGTTGCAGAGTAACGCCAAAGTAACGCATTACTCTGGGTTAAAATACAGAGTGCTGTGTGATACATTACTTTTTTTTAGCAAAGACCCCAACGCTGCTTGCTGCTATGTGCCACATGAGAGTCGCCTTTGAGTTAATACTTGAAGATATCATATGACCTTGATTACTGACAATCTTCATGAGAAAAAAAATTAAGGACTTTTTCATGAGACTTGACTGGAGCTGAATCCAAGGGGAACTGATTCAAATGAGAAAAAAATAATTAGGCTGTTTGAGAAAAAGAGAAGTGGGTATCATCTCCATTGGTGATGCATATGAAACAGTCTAATTTCCCACCGCCTACATCCACTCTGCTTATTGCAAGTAGAAGTAGTGAGTTATGCTTCCTGTCTATAGTATATGCTATACTATGAAGCTGAGGAGAATCACAAACACACAGAGTAGTGCTGTGGAGGGTATACGCAGGTATACGAGGTATAACCACCTCTTTTTTCAGCCAAAAAGCCATTAGAATATATAGAAGTGTATACCCACTTCCTCCTTGGCAACCTACCCACCTACCTAGCTGTACACCCACCTCAATAACAACTGCTACACCACTGCACACACACAAACGACACCTACACTTGTGCCTGCAGGCTGCTGAGGAAACTGCTGATGCGGTCCTGTGGCATGTCCCCGTCCAACTGAGCCAGGTAGGTGTAGAGTTGGATAAAGGTGCGGAACGGAATCCTCGCAGCGCCGCCCTCCTCATCCTCTGTCAGGATCTCACAGGCAAACTTCAGAGAACTCATCAGGGTCTGAGAAAGTGTACGCAGAGACAAGGAGAGGCGGTGAGTAGGATTTTGTCGTGAAAAAACAAACAAACAAAAAAAAAAACAACACACATAAATACAAAAACATGCCTTTAGCATTCAAGGATGATCACATTCCGTTTGAGCATCACAAGCAGAAGCTGCAAAATACACTTCCATGCACACACACTAGCTCACGGACAGTTAAAAAAACAAAGCCTCAACAGTGTAGAACATGACTGCCCTCATGTGGCTCAAGTGTTTAACAGCATCATAAACAGCAGCAATCTTTCCAAACTCCTGACACTGAGCACATAATGTTGATAATGCTTAGCTGCATTTGCAGACTCTAAGTCATCATCTGCAAAGTTCTCAATGCTCAGAGAAACTCTCTTTAATCTGTCTGTGCTGCTCTATCTGCAACTTTGAAGCAAAATCATTGGCTTAAAAGCATCGCAAAGATTCAAGTAGTCAGAGGAGGATTTATTTTTGGGGCCTGGGGACCTAGATGGTGAAGTCTGGATCACGCACGTCTGGATCTAGTGTAAACACTAGACAACTATATGTGAGATGAACAAAAAAAAAAAAAAAGACTCATTTAGGATCTCCAGCTGTGCTCGGCCTCGCAGTGGGTTTTACCGCTCAAAGGAAGTGGTATAAAGTGGAATTAGCATTTATATCTGGCCTTATGTAACATCTCACCCCTCCCAGAGCACTGCAGCCCAGGGCGAAAAAATCCATCCAGTTGATGTCTAAGCCGAAGCTGCCCAGCGACAGCAGGGTCTCCAGCTGATCCATGGGTAGACACAGACCCCTCCATTTCTTCTGCAGTTCCTCCTTGCTGCATGTTTGCCCGGGGGACAGCTGAGATTGGGTGGATGAAGTGGAGGGGTTAGAGGAAATGAGGAGAAAAAAAATGAGTTTATCTAGTTTACCAGATGACTGTGAGAAATCACAAGTAATTTTTCAGAATCATTTGTTGAAATAAAGAGCAATATTGGATCTGGGGAATCGGGTGGTCGTGCATACTAATGATCTGTTCATTAGCAAGACTTCCTTTACTTCTGGTGTATGGGAAGACACAGCAAGGAGTTTATTCCTGCTCCAAGCTGGTAGATTGATACGTAAGTTACATGTCTGTGTGTTAATGTCCAACGTCAATAATTTGTGGCCATAAAGTGAGCAGATTTTTCTTTTCTTTTTCAAATTTCAAAACAAACAGTTTAAAAATTAATAACTCATACTATCATATTAATATCACTGGCATTAAGACAGAAAGAGAGCAGTTTCGTGATAAGGTTAAGACTGTTGCTTAAGCATTGGCCTTTAAGGAAATATTAATTATTCAGTTCTTTTAATGAATCCACCCCACCAAGATGGCATTAGATGCCCCAGGTGAGATTATATAGGTTTACAATAACATGAAACTTTAATGATTCACATGGGGGAACGGTATCACTGCAATAAGCAGATAAACACAAACAAAGAATAAAAGTGCAAGCAAATATGGATATTAAACTTGATGCAACTAATAAACACAAGGTATGGTAATCATTTACAGTTAAGCACACTGAAAAAATATGCAATATTGTTTCTACTAGAAGCAAAAATATGAAGCAAGGGATTATGGGGTCTGTTGTATGAGGTGTGGCCCTGCTGCAAAGGAAGTACCTGCTTATGGAGAGTCTTAAGTAGACCTGGAGTCAGCCCGGTGTCTGTCTTCTGGGTGGCAACATTCATCTCCAGCCTGTCCTTGACAGGCAGATGCTCTCCTTTAAACAGCGCAGTGAAGTATCTGTGAGAGGACGCACACACACATTATTAACACACTCGCACTGAGCTTAGCTTCACCCTGCTTGTCACTCATCTTCCCTGCTTTATAAGCATGCCAATCAAGTAAAGTGATAAAAGCAGACTATATAAAAACGAGGCATGATTTGGCATTAGGCCAACTGAGTTCCCACGAGGACCATTGGTTGAAGAAATCATAATGTGTTGTAGTTTTCTTTGTCTGAAGTTTACTGATATTGTTTTTGTGCTAAAGGGCATACTGTGGCTTATCTTACTTCACAGTTTAAATAATGTTTTGTTGTGAATTTAGTGGCAGTGTGGCTTTCAGCATCTCTGAGAGGCAACAGAGCCTGGTGTTACTTTAATAGCATATAAACATCTTGTAACCCAGGAGACATTTGAATTGTTTTTGTTTCGCCATATGGCTTACTTTATTGTCTTTTGCTGTAAACACTGCCGAGCTACATTGGCCAATAAAATAACAGATGATATGACAGTCCTTGGGGGTACAAAAAAAACCTTCATATATTTAAATTTCATCCAGTACTTTCAAAGGGCTTTTTCTTTGCTGGAGAAAGTCAGATAGTTTAACCACTGCAGTAACATGGAAGCCCCTGGGATCCAATTACAGCCAGTCGATGCAAAGACAAGAGATGCACAGGTGAATAGGGCCTGCCATATCACTCAGTGATGCTGCCTGGAGACACTGTTTATGGTATTGTTAAAGAGATCCCGATTGAAATAAAACATAATCACATGTATCCTTACCCCCTACCAAAGCACCACTGACAGAGATTAAGACTTACGCCGCAGACCACAGCAGCAAGTCCTTGGGCTGTGTACGGATGGCTGCCTTAGTGAAGTTTTTGAGGATGTCTGGCAGCTGGGGAGGGATGTTGATTTGCTGGGCACAGTACATTGTGTCTGGAGGAGGCATGGCTGCAATATAAAATGTTGCAATATAGTCCAATTAGCAGATGAGATGTCTTGCAGATAGCAGATCTGAGAGAAATGAAAAATGGCATCTCGCTGGCCACTTAAAACCTTCCATAGTGAGAATAACCACACCATTACGACCATTAAATTAAATTCTGGTTGTCGCTGTTACACTAAGAAAGAGTAATATGGAGGTGAAGACAATGAAGGCAACATGTTTCAAAAAGATACAAGCTCAAAAACCTACAGACATGTTCTCCTTTTAAAGAACTGCATGATAAAAAATAGAACTGTATGATATAAGGAGCCATGTTGGAAAATATCCCGTCCATACCACAGTGGATACATTTATCATCACAGTTATAGACCAAACTCTCCCTTAACATCTAATCAGCTGAGTCAGTTCCTTTATATAACCTTGTTGTGATTTTGTATGTATGTATGCACTCACTGGCCACTTTATTAGGTACACCTGTTCAACTGCTTGTTAACGTAAATAGCTAATCAGCCAATCCTGTGGCGGCAACTCAATGCATTTAGGCATGTAGACATGGTCAAGACGACCTGCTGAAATTCAAGCCGAGCATTAGAATGGGGAAGAAAGGTGATTTAAGTGACTTTGAACGTGGCATGGTTGTTGGTGTCAGACGGGCTGGTCTGCAGAAACTGCTGATCTACTGGGATTTTCACACACAACCATCTCTAGGGTTTACAGAGGATGGTCCCAAAAAGAGAAAATATCCAGTGAGCAGCAGTTCTCTGGGTGAAATTGTCTTG
>NC_065516.1:25305371-25310932 GCF_006386435.1 Epinephelus moara | reverse complement strand
CTTAGTACCAACTGAGCATGGTTTAAACACCACAGCCTACCTGAGTATTGTTGCTGACCGTGTCCATCCCTTTATGACCACAGTGTACCCATCTTCTGATGGCTACTTCCAGCAGGATAACGCACCATGTCACAAAGCTCAAATCATCTCAAACTGGTTTCTGGAACGTGACAATGAGCTCACTGTACTCCAATGGTCTGCACAGTCACCAGATCTCAGTCCAATAGAGCACCTTTGGGATGTGGTGGAATGGGAGATTCTCATCATGGATGCGCAGCAACTGTGTGATGCTATCATGTCAATATGGACCCAGATCTCTGAGGAATGTTTCCAGCACCTTGTTGAATCTATACTATCCAGAATTAAGGCAGTTCTGAAGGCAAGCGAGGTGTACCTAATAAAGTGGCTGGTGAATGTATGTACATACAGTTTTGCATGTAGCTACCTATGTATACTTACGTGTATGTACATGAGAGGCCTGTATGTGTATGTAAGTGTATACATGTGTTTGTATGGACGCGTGTATATGTATATATTACATCTATATATATGTATAATGCATAAATCGCATTTTCTGTGAATGATGTTCTTTGTATTTCACATTGTATGGTATTGTAATTTGAAGCACCTTGTAAGTCTGGTTTAGAAAAGCGCTAGAGAAATTAAGTTTATAATTATTAATTATTAATTATTATTATTATTATTATTAGTAGTAGTAGTAGTAGACATACGCTGAATATTATATAAACGGATAATAAAACACAAAGTTCAAACAATGATGTGAGACACGAATAAAGTTAGCTAGGTTAACTAAGTTAGGTTAGGTATCGTCATGGGCTATTGTTAGCGGCCACAAACTAAGTTGACAAATGTTAGCAAAGAGCCAAAAGACATTTTTTCTGACTAACTCTAACTATAAGAAGATTTTGTGCATTTTAAAATGTTACGTTACCTGAAATGTTGAACAATGAATGTGGACAAACAATGTTTAAACTCCAGGTGGCTCGGTTAGCTCAAATAACGTTATTAATGTTCAGATACTCAACGACTAGTGTATTGCAGCATCGTCGCATAGCAACAGTGTTCTTCTTCGTTTGTTTTTTTTAGAGCAGCTGGACTGCTGCGTGAAGTGCCATAGCGCCCCTTCTGATAACAATGATGAATTAATTTCGAGATAGATAGATAGATAGATAGATAGATAGATAGATAGATAGATACTTTATTAATCTCGAGGGACATTAACGCACCCAGTAGCTTTTTACACAACACAACGCATACAAAGACACAGATAGGCATAAAGTTAGAAAAATAGGTAAAAAGAATAAAAATGCAATGTCTAATACAGAGAGCTATTACTACAGTAGGTATGCTCATGATGGTAGTGCAAATTTAGGTGTGTGACAGTGCAAAGTGAGGTGATTAAATTCAAGTCGAAGGGCAGAGCAGAAGTAATTAATACTTTGCTATGGGTGATATGAATAAATAAATAAATAAAAATAAATATATATTCAAATACCAGTGCTGATTTTTTTGTAGAGGTTGCTTAAAAGAAAAAATTAAAGACTGTGTTAAATGAGGAATGGTCAAAAATATAAAATATAAAAAGTACATAAGGTTAAATATGAAATGCCAACAGAGGGCAAGTATCTAAATAAATATAAATGCAAACAGGGTGCATATTTAAAGGAAATGTAAATGCAAATTGTGCAATGTTATCATCAGTCCGGCAGCCTAAAGACAGGTGGGCAGGTGAGTATTCAGTCTGTTCCAACCTGCCGTCGCTGGAAGGAGTTGAATAGCCTTCTTGTCTGGGGGAGTAAAGTCTGTTGAGCAGGACTGGGAGCGAGGTCTGCCACTGAACATACTCCTCTGCTTACTGAGTGTCGGGAATTGTCAAAGATGGACAGCAGTTTGTTTAGGGTCCTATTCTCTTTAACTGACCTAAGGTAGTCCAGCTCTGTGCAACGTGCTGCCACCACAGCATAGAACAGAATGCTGGTGACAACTGACTGGTAGAACATCTGCATCTATTACTGTGACTGTGTTACTGATTAAAGAAAGATAAAACTGAGGATAGTTTGACACCTTTGTGGAAGATGTGGTGACAATTATCTTCAACTGGTACGCCTCACAATGCATACCTAAAAATTGCTAAGCAGATACTGTGCAATTTTTCCATAAGAACTATACTACACTAAATTTTTGAAACCAAGTCCACACAGCATCTCAAAAGGATAACTTGCCTGTAGAATGCCCAGGAACATGTAATTTAAACAGGCTATGACAGGGGTGTCCAAACTGTTTCAAATGGGAACCAGATTACATGTTAAAATAACCGTGGGCCTGCTACTTCTTGAATTATACAGGTTATTTAAAAAAAAAAAAAAAAAAAAAAAAAAAATGTTTGCCGTCTGTTTATGAAAACTGTTTTAATTTGGTCTCCACAGTTCCTACTTGGTGCATGTCTACAAACTGTATGATGGTCCGTTGTGAGGTGAACTGAAAGAAAATGCAGTGTTCTTACTCAGTTAACCCGTACTGTGCCGTGGGCCTCATGCAGTGTATTTTAAAAAAGCCGCAGGCCAGACTTTAGACATGCCCAGGCTAGGACAATGATGAGTCTGTTGTGAACAGTAGCATGAAAGTGGTAAAAACTAGTGCAGCCATGAATGTGTCTTAATTTTCAGACTAAAGTTAGAACACTCCCAAATCAAATGACGCACATACGGACAAACACATGAGGAGAGACGTCATTCTGTGTCAGCACACACATTTATTGAAGTGATGCCACAGACAGGCATACATCATGTTGGAGATTTTATTATTAAACAGCTTCTTGAAAATACAGGTTTACACATACACTGTGATTAGAAAATAATCGTACAGTTACCAGTATTTGGTAACTGCACTGACATGGACATTTTTTATTTTTTTTTAAAAAAGCAGAATATCGCCCCAACCACACCTGACACTCAAAATAAGTCAGCGACTACGATGGACAAGAGAGACAAATTCATACTTGTGCAATAAGCACACATGCACATTCACACAATCACTGTCAGGTCAGATACACTGGCAAGTGCAAATTTATTATAGCACATGTATAAGTTGTGTAGGTAGAATCTGCTCGTGAAGTCCCTTTCAGATTCCACTTACATTTAACGGGAGCAATGTGAAACAAACAGCACAGCGTTTCTACTCCCGAGTTCTTACAATGGGGCAAACTAAATAAGTCTAAAAAGTAATTATTAAACAATGATAAGGATGGACTCTAGCAAAAACAACACAGGTTATGTGGACTAGATAATGGACTATCCCATGGTGCTAGTCCCATTTTTACCCCTCCCGAGTTTCATCTTCCTCTCTGCTTGATATAAAAATAAAACTGTGCTTCCCCCAAAAACCCACCCTGGACACTCTCATGTGCCTATAAAACTATCTAGGATCAGATAACACTCCCCGCTGACACCTCCAGGCAGGGACTACACTGTTCAGACCAACTGTCGCCTCCTAAGCTCCTTTCCCTTTCCCTTATCTCACCGCTCCCTGGACAAGACTTGAGCCAAGTCATCATTTGAGAGGCGTTCGAGTGCAGCTGGGCGACTGTGCGCCACAATGGTGCCGACTGCACTCTCCACCTCAGAGCACAAAAACACATCGATCGTGTACAATATTCAGACGAAAGCAATTCCTCACAGATAAGTGAACGATTTGTTATTGACCCAGCTCTGTCCGTGGCTGGCATTCCCAAAAGCACTGTAGCGCTACGGATTATAGTGTGCAGGCAGCATTTTGAGTCAATGCAAGCAGGCAAACTCATGTTTAACATTATCCAAACATCACTTTTAACCTTCCTATACACTCCTGTGTCTACTGCATTGATTAGGAGTTCCCGAGTATTAATAAGGCCAAAATGATGTTAAGTGTTATTTTAAGCTGACGGGCAATATTAGTGGAAATATAGGAGGCAATTTGGAATCAATTAATTCAATCAAATCAGTGTACGATAGTAAAAATACAGACCAATGTATGATATAAAGATAATGCTTGTCTGCCAATGTTGTATATGCCTCCATGTGGGTTTAAATGGATGATCCTGTGTTGCTGTGCTACAGTGGGTTCAATCCAAGCCCCAATGAGTTCGTTATGTAGTTCAATAATGATTATCATAGCACTTATATGCTTTTGGGAGACCAGGCCTTACCCGCTACAAACCCCAAGCCGGTTAGCTGGTCAGTCACAGGGCTCTGTTTCTCCTCTCTTCTATCTCTTGCCCCTTTTATTACCAGCAGGGGGTTTCTTGAGCTGGAGAAGGGGCGCCGTGCCAAAGCCTGCCGCAGCTGGGTTAGACACGCCAAATGTCAGGCCGGCTGAGGGGTTGAGGCCGGGGTTACTGAAGTTAAAGCCTGAGCTGCTGCTGCTACCGAAACCTGGAAAAGCAAGAGACAGGGGACGCAGGACAAGAGAAAGGAAGAGGAAATGTTAGAAAAAAACAAAAGTAATGGAGCAAATAAAGGATGTCCATATGAAACACAGATTCCAGCATTTGCTATGTTGTGAGGAGATTTTGTCCACCTGGTGTAAAACCCCATATCCCAAAATGTGCTGGCCAAACCGCCAGCACGCTTGCGTAAAAAGGCTTACAAGACTATACAAGGATAATGTTGTCAACAAAGCCTTCTTACAGCAGAGAGGAAACTATCTGCACATTGCTCTGAGGAGCTTGACAATATGTATACAGGAGGCTTGTCCAGCTGCCTCTGATGACATATGCTCAGTATGTATGGATGTACCTGCACTCAGACTGCCTCCTGTGGGCTTACTGGCGGAGGAGAAGGCAAAAGAAGACCCCCCAGTTCCCACCCCACCAAATCCTGGCCCACCACCAAAACCTGTGGGAGAGAGTGACATGGAAGTCAGTTTGGGCTCAGCACACAGCCTACACTAGGAAGTAATACATGGAGCAGAGGCTCAGGGGTACACACAGGCAGACACTGGCAAACATATATAGGTCACTCTGTGTCAAATCAGATAGACCTACAGTATAACCTTATGTATATGCTATTTGAGACCAAAAAACAAGTTCTGTAAAGTATATTTGGATGAATTTTGAGAATTGTATAATCGTTTTGCCACTGGGAGTGTTGTCATTTTCACCCCCGTTTAAAAAAAGTCTTTGGGCATGGTCACTAGGTGAGTAATGATCCATCGATCTGGATCAACATATTGATTCAGTGATCAACGATCCAGTATCATCGATACAAAGTGAAAACATTGATCTATATCGTCATCTTTAGGATACGCTTTTTTCAGCTCAGTAATAAATGTTAAGGTTCACTGATATGTGAGTTGAGACCAGGACTCGGAGACGCAGTCCTATACGCCTCTCTGAGCTTCTAGTTCAGTTACCCAGCCATAGTTTTCATAGTTTTATACAAACGGTGTCTGTCCCCCGACCACCTAAATTATTTAAATCTAAAATTAAACAAAGAGGAGTTGTGCATAACAACCTCATAAAAATTAAAACCTCTTCTGTGACAGAAAGACAAAACAGGAGAATT
>NC_065516.1:25243426-25302125 GCF_006386435.1 Epinephelus moara | reverse complement strand
TTTTTTGGGGGAGTTTTTCCTTATCCGCTGCGAGGGTCATAAGGACAGAGGGATGTCGTATGCTGTAAAGCCCTGTGAGGCAAATTGTGATTTGTGATATTGGGCTTTATAAATAAAATTGATTGATTGATATGTCAATTCTTTCTTGCTTGTCACCCATTATCAGCCCAAGCATTTTTACATTGCATAAGTTAGCTTAGCGGCTAGCAGACTTTCCTCCATTCATAACTTAATTAATTAGATGTTTTATTTACACTTCTTCTTACTCACCGTTGGTTTAAGTCACTGTATCTCCTGACAGAACAGCTCGGTTAAACTTCAGCCTACATGCACATTTTTTCAGCTCAACCTTGTTGAATCAGAGCAGCTAATCTTGCTGTAGTGGGAAGTTAGCAAACTAAGATGCCGGTCCAGGCAGGTAAGGTTATGTCCTGTTTTATCTCGTGACGGCATTGTTTATGAACGGCATCTGCTGACCCTCTTTTTTCTCTGAAATCCAAATTATATCCACACTGTTGATTTATTCCCGAGTAATGGTCTTCTTCTTGACTGCCTACCACCTGCCTGCTGCTGTTTGATGGTGACGCAGACTTTCAAAATAAAAGCGTATCCTCAAGATGACAATATAGATCGATGTTTTCACTTTGCATCGATGATACAGGAATGTTGATCACTGAATCGATATCTTAATCGGATCGATGGATCGTTACACCCCTACTAACTTATCCCATGTGCTGTGTAACGTGCGTTTGTGGAGTCAGTTTAAAGTAAACTTCACTGCACTTAAGCGGTTACAGTTATTTACATTATTTGTTGTTTTTATCTTTTATAGCCAGAAGCAAAAAGAAAGGGATGGCAGCTTCTTCTGAAGTTAACTGTAGTAAATGGGTAGATGATATCATCTCATATCGACCGCAGGCCCCAAATCACATCAAAATCGTATCGTGGCAGACTTTGTAATATTGACAAATATCGTATCGTTGTCCAAAAAATCAATATGTTATTGTATCTTGATGTAACTGGTGATTTACACAACTAAAAGACAAGTGTGACATCAAAATCAGCAAATATGCACCTCTTGTTCATTTCAATTCACTGTGAATGAAGAGAAGAGAAGCGGCAGGTCCACATCGCCATTTTGACATTTCAAAAAGGCATCGAATTGCAACCCTGATCTGTGGTACTTGCCATATATCAGATTCTGTTTATGTGAGAGCCCCTGAAATTTGGTGCAACATCAATCAAATACTGTGTTTTTGCTAAAGTGTGGAAACATCGATATGTGCATAGCTTGGAGGACTCTCTCTTTTTTACATTTTCAAGGGCCAGTAATGAAAAAAATGACATCTGCTTGTGCCTTTCAATCATTTGGATTTGTTGTATATTGTGTATATTGTTTTGTCTGTGCTCCTACCAAATGTCAAGGCCGTCTGGGTAATATTTCTCAAGACACTGAAAAAATTAATTCCTACAGAAGACATTTTTTAAGGGTGTTAGAATTATTTTTTTTTTTCTATCAAATAGCACATCCATAAAGTCTGAGTAAATATCTAGAATGTACACAAAGCCTCTGATTTGACATGGAATGACCCATATGTAAAACTAATGCCATAACCTAATCAATAGAGGGCACTACGCAGAGCTGAACTTCTGATTGAGGCTGCAGAACAAGTAAGAAGTCACAATGCACTGCACGACAAAGCAAAGGCCAAGGGGAGGAAAAAAACAACACGAGAAGAGTTCACCAAACACACCAACTACAGGAGAACACACCAACCTGGTGTGCGTTCAGACCACTTAATCCCACACTGCCGAGTTGCTTTTAACTGGCTGTTGTGGCCAAGTGGATTTGCCAGTTTACATCCAAAGGTAGAACATGACTGGTGAATTCCTTTGGCCACATTTCTCCTCATTAAGGACCAAAAACTGTAAAGGTACAGAGACCTGTGGCAAGTGTTGCTCAGTTTTCTCGTGGTGTGAACGCACTTGACCTCTTGCGCAGGGAAGAACAGAAAATAAAAATCACTGCCAAGCTTAAACTGCACCACTCTCTCTCAGACACATACACACGCCTACTGCTGCTTTCATACAGGGGAACACAAAAACCTCAAAGAAAAAGGCTGCTGAGCAAAAGCTAGGAGGCATTAGGGAAAACAGTAAGGGAAGGGCAAAACTAAAGGGAATATTCAATTTTTTTTTTAAAAAAAGGCAGAGGTAATACCTCCAAGGGTAGAAGAGCCCAAGCTAGTGCCCACTGCCGAGGCAAAGGGGTTTCCAAACCCTGCCCCCAAGGGTGCCTGGGTCCCTATGGCAGAGAGAGAGCATACGCTTTACTCCTCTGAATGCATTTGATGTGTGTGAGGTAAATTACGTTCATTGTACATGTGCATTCACTCTGACAGGGACACATTAAATATGTTGTGACCTGCACTACTGCCACATAAAATGGACTGTCTCTCATCAAAAAGCTTAAATATGCAGGCTTTTAATAACCTTGTTTTTACAGTTTTTAAATGCATCCGTAAAAACAGAGTGTATGCAACAGATTGTGTAACACTGTGGTGTGTTTGTAGGGACATCACAACATTGCAGCAGTTCTGTAACTTCTCTATACAACCCTCACATGGTGCTTTAAAGATACAACACTACAGTTTAACTGCAGGATCAGAAGATGCACCGTGTTTTTACAACTGCAACACACTAATATATGTGCTATTGTACTTTATAAATATTCTTAGAGAAGGTTTGGAGTTCTTGTTGTTGACAAACTGTGGCAAAAAATGCTGCTAGTTCTTTCACTCAGAAACTTGTCCTTTTTTTCCTCTATGCATTTTTTTATGTATTCAAATTTTGTAAGGCGTCCAATTAGTCTGCACGGCTACAACATCTTCAGTCGAAAAAGAAACAAGGACAAACGTTTCTTTGTTTAGAAATGGATTTATTTTCAATTTAATATGCAATTCCACTTACATAAAACACAAACAAACAGTTTCGAACAGAATTGATTGTTAATTGCTAACTGCTACTGCATTTGACAAGTTTCCAAATTTTCAAGATTTCTGAGAGTGAATGAACTAGCATACGCCAAAAAGGAAAAAAATGCATCATCACACAATTAT
The DNA here is from genome assembly GCF_006386435.1 of Epinephelus moara. NCBI lineage: Eukaryota > Metazoa > Chordata > Actinopteri > Perciformes > Serranidae > Epinephelus > Epinephelus moara. The sequence goes on along the minus strand of NC_065516.1, from coordinate 25,299,006 downwards.
TGAATATAGCTTAAAAGGCACACCATATTATATATTAAATATACTGTATCAACAGGCATTGGTTATATAAGTTTGAACACATTCATCTACAAGTAAAAGCACTCGAGATTTTAGATAAGAAAATGTGAATTTGGCATCTACGGCTGCCCCTCAGTGTAAACTGGTCAAAGTAAAGGAAACTCAGTGATATGTTACAGTTTGCCTGTGGAAGTCAGTGTGGTCAAGTTTCAGGCCATTCGTCCGACAGGGATTGTACGACCTTCGCGATTTGTGTTTGAACACTTTTCACCAGTGTGTTCTTAGACATAGTAACAGCCAGATTCTAAACACAAAAGCTGCACCTTGGATTAATTTACATATGATTACAGGCTACAAACACTTTTCTCGTTTGGATAAAGTCTGACTTAGGTGAGGCGACAGGTTAACATACTGTAAGAGATTCAGTCTTGTTATCAAATGTATAGCTTGTCAAAGATCACAAACACCCCCTAAAACACAACCTGTAATGCGGAATTTATACTTTTGCGTTGACATGTAGCCTACACCATGACCTACGCCGTAGCCTGACGTGCACCTCCCTAGAAATGTTAACTACGTGTTGCAGCGACGCAGACCTCCTGTCTATTTCTGTAAGCTGAAACCATTTCCCTCAGTGAGAACAAAGTTTTTATTCACTTTTATTTCACAGATAAGAGACAATAAATTGTGAGGACAATAAAGCCTCCACAAAAATAGTATTTTAAGTCTCTTGTGTAATCTATCCTTCAGGGATTCATACTTCATAAGAGCAGAGGAAATCTCCACTTGTCGCTAGGCTAATATATACAATGTAAAATGCCATAGGCTTGTGCTAATAACGTTAGCATGTTACATCTGTTTGGAAAACATGTTTACTATGAGACAGTTATTTTGTCGATGAACCTTGTGAGTTGTGGTCGAGCCAAATTATGTACCTTTACCTTTGTGAAATGGTTTTATATGAGAAGAGGAAACAATCGCTAGCTGCTAGGCTAATTTATACAATGTAAAATGCCATAGGTTTGTGCTAATGACATTAGCATGTTGTATGTGTGGGGAAAATGTGTCCGGATTAACACTTAAAACATTAAGTGTTTGTCTGTGAATGCTGCAAGTTATAGTGAAGCCAATTTGTGTACTTGTGTTTGAAATTGTCGCTATTAAGCCATGTTTAATGTGTTTTTGCTGTGTTATGTATCAACTAAACTTCACAGCACTTCACAGAAACCCTGCTGCCAACTAGTGTGTTGGAGGTGTAACTGCAGGGTGACACAGACACACCACCGCACAAGTATAAATTCTCACAACGGTGATGCATGTAGGCTACGGCGTAGGGTCTGCCGCACAACTATAAATCCCGCTTAATAGTAGTACCTCCTAGAAGCCACACACAGAAAAGCCACTACAAAAAAAGCATAATGTGAGAAGGAAAAAGGAAATGATGAAGAGAGAATAACAACATTCAAAACAGTCTGTGACAGCCAACAACTCAAAACACCAGACTCTCTGATTTTTGACTAATCGGGCCCAAGTGAGGGAACTGCTGTGCTGAAGATGAACATCACAGAAAAAGTAAGATACCATATACACAATTCTGAATCATTAATGAGTTTCAGAGTAACTCACGTTAAGTTGAGCACTGTCGGCATGTTGTGGTGTGGAGCAATAATGTGCCAGCCACCCCAAAAAATAAAAATTCACATTTTAATTCCTTCACTCAAAAATAAAAAAGAGGTAAGTGGGATCACCCCTGCTGTTGGCATTCAAGAAAATACAGCAGTCAGCATTTGCATACATATCACTGACCGATATTGAGGAGACACCCAACATACAGGAATAAGGTGGCTAAATATCCACTCTCACCTTCTAGGTCCAAACTGCTTTGACAGACCAATAATTATGACATAATTTAATAGCCATTATTTTGCCTGTAGAGATGTGGAAGACAATATTTTGAAGTGTAAGCTAAATTACACAAAAAATCTGGACAACTTGGGAATCTGGATAAAAGACAAAGATGTCCAGCTCTTCCTAAAACTACATCTCAATCCTTCAAAAAAATTTAGAGTTGTGTAGTAGAGGACTGGAATGTCCAAAGCAGCGGTTTCTTTCCTAACACGCAGCAGCTCCATCAAGAATCAATTAGGTTCACCGAGCACCACTGTGACTAGCAGCAATATACAGGAGAGTGCTGGAGAGTGAACTGACCGGTTTATATCAGAACACATCACAGTGTCACTTTCCTCACTCAAGTGCCAAAAAATGCTATGCTCTCACAGGTATCTCAATCAATATGACTCAATATCAAGCAAGACTGTCCTTTTATCACTCAATAAAGAGACGTCTGACCACACTGATCTGTCTGTTTCGTTTGGCACCCATGTGTCTTACTGGTACTGAAGGACCAGCGTAAGCAGCAAAAACTTTATTCTCCTCTGAACTTCCGAACAAGCTTGACTCAACCAATGAAATCAAACAAACGGGAAAGTCGACTTTCCACACAAGTTTTGGCAAACATCGATTCGACATCGAACCACTAACCTTGAATAAAATACCTGAAATTACAACTTGTTAACAGCACTTTTTCTCTACATTTACATTGAATTGAAGTGAAAGTGAAAATGATCCAGCCCTGTAACGCTGACAGTAGCCCTTAGGTGAAAGAGTTGAAATCAAGTAACAGTGGTATGGCTGCATACAACCAAACCAATCAAATGCAGTGTTTAACAGTGAATTAATGCAGACTATTTTTGCCATATTCTAAATGAACCTTCGACACAAGTGACCGGCTTTTTTCACAACACTTGATTGTATACAAACACACTGAGCACACCGATTCGTTCATATAGGCCAGAAATAAGTGACAAAGACCGCGGCTATTTCAGAAGGTCACCAGCTTATCTCCACTTTAAGACAGAGCGAGTGCGGTAATGGAAAGACAATATCTTAGTTTAAATTACAGTTCAGGTAATTAAATAGTTTATAGTTTCAGTCCTGAGTCTTTTGGCACCTTTCACCTTACACCCACCGAGGCACAAATCTGAACAAGCTTTTGGCCTACACAATAAATCACTGCACCAACAAATACACGGGTCAAAGAAGAACCTGCCTGAAAGTAAGCGCCACCAGCTGTTTGTTAGTGTTGGAAGTGCTGTGATACTGGCCAACTGCCACTATGCCATTCCAATTTCAGACTTAGTTACACACATAATCAAAAAATAAAATTAAAATAAATAGGTAAATAAATACTGACGAGACCAAAAAACACTTGTAATTAGGCTTGTGAATAATCACTATTTGGCAATAGGGATGGGAAATTTGCTAAATATTATCACTAGCATTAAAAAACACACACACACACACACACACACAAAAAAAAACGCAATCTTGTAACCTAGTACCCAACTCTGGGGTTTACACACTAGCAAAGCGACGAGTTAGTTACAGCTCAATGCAGCTTTTTTAGACTGCTAGCACACCCACATCACACAGGATTACAACGAACAAATGATCAAACAAAAATGATCGGAAAGATTTGACTGTATATGAAATAAAAAATGGAGCAAAACACAAAAAATCTTAAGCAGGCACCGAGGGAGTGCGCATGTCTACCACACAAGTGGATTTTGCCTACTGTTGTAATGGGGCTTGTTTGTAAAGGCCTTTTATTCTCTACAAAGTGGGGTAAGTAACGGATCGGTAAAATATTCCCATCCCTATTTGACGCTTATTCATAGTAGCTTCTGCGCATATCAAGAGATCAAAGGTATGTAAAAGTCCAAATATTAGCACACTGAAATATGAGACACATTCACTGTCTGGGTAACAATTAATGATTCGTGGATCTGATACAGTCTGAGCAGATTTGTTTTTTTGTAAAAAGGAGGCAGCAGAAATTCGCAAATGAAACTCAAGCTGAAGTTTCCGTTACTCGCCATGTGAGATATTTTTAAACCATGCTGCCTTCACAACCCCATCCAATTAAAATATTGCTTTTAAACGTTTGAATTACATCTTTACCACGAGGAAAAAAAGGACAGCAGGAGCATGCTAATATAAACAGTAGCTTAGTTTGTTCATAGTAAGTGAGTGCCCTGATATGCCAGTAAAATGGCCTACAAACCAAAGCCTACAAAAAAGGCTGAACATTTGTTTAACACCTCTGAGATGTGACAACAACCATGATGGACACTACTCTTAACATAGTTGTAAAATGTTTGATAAAAGTGAATTTGTGTGCCACATATTGAGTGCTGGCGTGAGTGAAACTATATGACCTGCTTGATTAGGTTTTATAGCTTTAGTGTACGGGTTTACGGGCGTAAATTTTGGGATACAGGTCACCCAGCCCTACAAAGTTTCAAATTCGCCAACACCTCTGACGCCAAACTGTGAGTTAGCAGTACGTGTAATAAAAAGATCAGTCTTCACCTGTCTGCTTATACTGGATATTAATACTGTGTAGAATAAATGTTACAAATATATTTGTTTTTACTGGCAGAATATGGAAAGAATTCATTGTGGTGTGACAGTAAACACTTAAGGAATATATCTTACTTCTTTTATCAATAAATTTGGACCTTTTTTTCAAATACAACATGATGTCAGCCTTTAGATTATGTTGAGTATAGTTACTACAAAATGTGGGCCTTGGCCTAAACTGGTAAGACCCTGAACAAGAGAAGCTGCATGCTTCACTGAACGACAGTAATACAATCTTCCTATAAATTCTGTTCTTATAAATGTTAGCTAATGCCATTTGGCGTCTGATCAATCGGAGCTTCCCTACATCGAAGACAGTCAAACTGAAGAGAGTAGGAGCTACATTATAATAAATTAAACACCAACCTGTCACTCAGACACAATCTTAAAAAACAAAACGACAGACGTCTGAATGCCTACTCATTTGGAGAATATGCTAAGTATATATAAATCACACAGCAAGTGTCTAATGCGTCTAACCCCATCACGAAACAACCTTCGAGTGAGCTCACTTCCAAGAACCCACTGAACAAGTCCTGACTCAAAATTTAGAAGCTAATTGTAACTTCAAAATTCAAGTGAGTAAAATTGATGGACTTTCTCTCGCATTATATCATGTCTTCAATAATGTCTGCCTTGTGTACCTGCTCTAACATCCCACCCAATTAGAGAGGACACAGAGAGAATTAGGTGACGTGAGTTATTATATCCTTGGTATTACTGAAAGTGTTTGTATGAGATGGTAAGGCAGCACAAAGGTTTCCTGTCGGGGCTTAGCAACAGATTTCTCTTATCTCTGCCTGTCTCCCTCGTTCTTTAGTCAAAGTACAGACACAATAGCTTGGCACCAGCTAAGGCTTTTCTTTTGTTTTTATTATTTCCTATAATTCTCTCTGTCCCCCCTTTTGACCTTTCCACTCCCACAATTGCCTCACTTTAAAAACACAATTATCCTGTCCTCTCCAAAAACATGTGTCTCTCCTCTCCCTCCTTTATTACACGGTGAGAAAAAGGAGAACTTTCTAGAACTTGTAGGCAGTCAGACCTGGAGTTGGCTGCTGTTGCTGGGTCAACGTGGCTGCCATGGCAACCGCTGCAGCGTTGGGCACACTGGAAAACGGGGCGGGTCCGGTCGTGACTCGCGGCGTATTCTGCCACTTCCTGTTCGACGCCCGTTTGGACTCAAAGACGTCCGTAGAGTCTTCCAGGAAGGCCCGGCGGTAGGAGAGGTACTGGTGCTTCAAAATCTGTGATGTCAGACATTAACAAAAGGGATAGAACAAAATAGGACAGAAAGAAAAGGAATTTACATGTTATTCGCACATTTTAATTACAATTTACTTTGTATCCTGACAATGTGTGTAACATAATTCTGAAGCATTTTATCTGGTCTGCTTGTACATGCTGCTGTGAGAACTCCAACCATCTCTAGGCAATTATACAACTTTGTAACACAATTAGTCCCTGATTCAGACCAAAGCAAACGAACTCTAGGTCTGAAAGCACCCTTAGACATCATTAAATACATTTTCAAAACAATCAAAGTTGATATTAATTTTCAGCAAAGCGGGAGGAAAAGAACTGACCTTGACATTCTCATGGACAGACTGGAGCTGGGCAGCCTGCGCAACAAACGTCTGGTACAACTTCTGCATGGCCATGGTCAGGTCTGGAAACAAGAACATACACATCATAATCCTAGTGCACATTTAAGGTGAGTTAATGAAAAGATGACGGGTTGTGTTAAAAGTCAGACATTTCTTCTTCCTCTTACCCTGAGGAGTGATGTGGGAGCCACTGCTCTGCGTCGTCAGGTGGTTCTCCAGTTCTTCTATCTGCTGTCGGTACTGCTGCAGCTGCACCTCAAACTGCTCTACCAGGCTACGGAAATAACTACACACAGAAAAATTACACATATTTTTACCTTTGTCAGATTCATGAAGTGATAAAAGCTGATATGTAGAAAACAACTCAGAGACTAGCGACAACGGCTACATTGGCTCAACAGGTCAGGAAGCTGCCACTACTGCAGTCTGAACATCCGCACATCCCCTTTTGATTTACTTCAGGGCTGCTATCCCGTAGCTCACTTACTCTGATGGAGCTGTGTTCTCATGCTGAAGTCCAGGGGGAGTCTTTTGTGTACGCAGTGCTATGTCAGCATTTTTCAGCTCCTTGAGAACAGAGGAAAAGAGGAGAGTAAAAACACACATCAGAGGATGCCATCTCTTTCTTGGCGTGCATTTTCCACTTTCTCAGCTCACGAGGTGTGAGTAGCAGATACAGTCAACAACCTTGACAATTAAGTTCCTGTCGTTTCAAGTCCCATTTGCTAGAGCCAGATTGATCTATAGCTTTACATTAAAAAAAAAAAACAAACACTTATCCATCTTAATATAGAATGAGATTAAAAGTAGTGTCTCCACTGAAAAGACCAACTGTCGTGTACTTCCTCACTGGATTTGAGAAAGTCGTGTTTATTCTGATGTATGCTCATATTGACAATGAATCTATCACTGTATAAGATTTGTGCATCAAGACTAAATAGACTTGCATTAACATATAACTTCTCACTCTAAGGCTTGTGTGTGCAGATGTACCTGTGCTGTCTCCAGCTTTAGCTTGTCAATGGCGAGAGCTTGGCGCTGCAGCCCGCTGGCACTGACTGAGAGAAGCTGTTTGAGGCTCTTGATGTCATCCTGGACTTTAGAAATGGCCTTTGATGACATCCTACTGATGTCCTCTTGAACCTGTTTCTGGTCTTTAACAAATTTTCTATGAAACAGAGACAGAAATAAAGTTGTAAATAATTCAACGAAACAAAATACTTTCCAGCAATAAATCATGAGTGCACTAGTACCAGGATGAGTGTTGGATTCTGAATTTTACATATTATAATTTTACACCAAATTTGATTGCTTTTGGAGTACACAGCCACCTTTGACCTCAATTTATAGCTTTATGACTCCATGATCTATCTAGCCATGTTCACAACACACAGCCCAATTAAGTGACTTCCCCTTTGGAACAATAAGGCCACTGATGAAACTGGTTAGCATTTGCATCTTTAAACAAATAACACAATTCTACTGAGCAATGTGCCCAGGCTTATGACCCAACAGTCACTGGATCTAATCCTGTGACAATATATGCACACACAACAGCACTTACTGGAAATTCTCGACATCCTGACAAATAACTGGGGGCAGGTTCTCATCTTTCAAAGCTTTACTGTCCCTGAGGGAGAGAAAGAGAGTGTTTTTCATCATTACAGCAAAATGAATATGGCATTCTAGCATTTCAAAACAGTAAAAAAAAACATAATGTTTGTTATTCAACGGGACTTACTGTGCATTGGCTCCAGATGATGTGTCACTCTTGCTCTCAGAGGAAGTGCTGAAGTCGACACCGCCCAGGCCGATACTGGGGGCAGGTGCCGCTGATGTTGCTGTGGAGGTAGCTAAAAGAGAACCCAACGTTAACCCACCTCCGCCTCCAAGAGTGGTCTGACCCAAACCTGCAACACCAAGTAAACATAGAAGTTAGAATGTTAGACTGTGCAACAATGTGCAGATAGAGAACTCCACTGTAGTGTAACAATTTAAAACATTGATGTTCTCACTGAAATCAGAAGTAAGCACTATGCAAAGGTCACCACTACATTGCTTACCCACTGACCAAAAACTACAAAACCCCGACGTTATCATCAGTTTATCTATGCCAACATGACTTTTTATTGCCTTTATACACAAATCTTGCTTTATATAAATAATATAGCAACATTTTGCTGTAATACTGAGCTCTCAGTACAGTGTCAGCACATGCACACAAGCTCAGGTTGTATGTTTGCATCTCACCTGTAGACAAAGTGTTGGAGAAGCAACTTGCACCCAGTGATGGGCCTGTTGAGGCAGCTGCTGTGGTGGTTGTTGAGCCACCAAGACCGAGGGTGAAGCCTGCTGCTGCAGGCTGCTGTGGAGCTGTGGACGTCAGGACAGAGCCAAATGATAACCCTGCAGGGGCTGATGAGGAGGTGGAAGCCGTGGTGAGGGAAAAGGGTGTTGCTGAGGCGGTGGGCTTATTGAAGGCCAAACTGAATCCAGTGGACGCAGCTGTAGAAGCTGGGGCACCTAGGCGAAAACAGAAATCAAACTTATAAGCTGTTGTCATTAACCTTCCAACAGTTTACTTTGAAAATATACCAGAAACATACCTAACGTAAGGCCTGTAGTGGGTGCAGCAGCGCCTGAGGGAGAACAACATCACAACGTGAGACAAGATGTATAGCTGCAGCTGGTAGACATGTTAATTACAATTGTTTCTGTAACTGTGTGACATATTACTTGAGGCAGGTGTGTTAAAAGAGAATCCTGTAGTAGGTTTCTGACCAAAAAGACTGCCTCCTAAACCGAGAGACGGGGTGGTGCTGGTGGTGGCGGCGGCAGCAGGGGTTGCAGCTGCTGTGCCTAGAGCAGTCCCGATAGAGAAGCCACCAGTGTTGGCTGCAGGCGCACTGATGGGACAAGAAGCAGTAAATTCAGTCACATGTAATCACAGTTCCTCCATGATACCAGAGTCAAGTAGCAAGATGGGAAGTGAGGGATAATCTGTCATTGTCACAGAAATGCAAACTGGTTTTTGTTAATAGAACTTAGACAAAATACTCCATAGGGAGATGTCAGTTTCAAGGACATGCACTCCCACTTTTACCTAACACATCTTACTTTTAACATGTACACCAAGGACTATAGATTATAAGGAAAACCTGCAGTTTGCAAACCTGGTGATCAAAGTGAAAGCTGTGATACGTCAGTTTCTAGTTTCCCTTTGCTTATTAGAGCAAGCCACAAGCACTCAGCGGACACAACAGAACTTTGAACTTTGCTAACGTAACGTTACACCATATAACAATAACCCCATTTCATATGAATTTTTGCTTTTCACAAAAGTATGTACCTTTAACAATGACGTGCAAATCTCAGACGTTGCTACAAAAGTCATGCAAGTTACCTGCTAACGTCTGGCTATGCTAACGTTAGCAAGGATTGCTATTTGAAATATATTGTTAACGTTACCTGGCTGCGCCCCCAAATGAGAATCCCCCACCGGTGTTGGCGGCTCCAAGAGTCCCTGATCCAAAGTTAAAGCCGGACATTTTGTCTCAAAAGGCACACATTTAATACCAACTGGCGACTGGACTCAAGCCACTCATGAAGACAGTCAGCCCAGCATCCTAGCTAACACGCTAGTTAGCTTTGAAAGATGCCCGCGTGAGGGCCAAGTCCGCGGTCTTGCCGTTACTCAAAAGCAAAGAAAAAAACGTTTTTTTCCGAATAACGGTTAATGATAAGTCCGTTTTGTTTTGTTTTAGCACCCCTTACTTTTAGATATTGTTAAAGCTGACAAATATCACACGGTGAATTCTCGCATGGTGCTAGTTTTCTTATTCCCCGCCTGGTATTTCCCGACTGCGATTGCATTTCGGGTAATCGCTGTATGAACTATGTTTCCCGTCGTCCCTATCGCTGTTTTTTGCATCGCGTGACGCCTCACACATGCGCAAGGTGCCAGCTGTACTGCTGGCGGATGTTTACTCCGGCCTTGCTTTCAAAATAAAAGACGCCACTTACAGAATGCAAGATAACGGTTGATGCATGGGTCAGGCAACATTTCTGTATTTGCAGAGTGTTCAAACACTGTCTACGCAATGGTGTTTCACTTACACACTCTTTTTTTGTTTTTTGCCTCATATAACCTTTTGCACTATATCCGTCATTGCTCCATTTCATTTTTTGAAATGATTTCTATATTTTTATTTCATTGGTTTTACCTTTCTTTGTCATTTCTCTCTCTGTTGTGTTTCAAGCTACATACAAAATAATACTGCATAAATATATCATGATTTACATTGCTGTATCTTAATGCCATTACAATAAATTTATGACACTGACCAATTTCATTCTCTTATGACTCTGTTTCTTGCTATATGTACCCCCATGCAATTTGTTGGGCATTTGTCTGATTATTAATATATTAATACAATCAAATATATATATATATATATATATATATATATATATATATATATATATATATGTATATATAATTTTTATGCTTTTACTTTCTATTTATGCCTCGTGCTCGTGTCTTTAAAAATCCCTCTTGATTTTATGATTTATAGTTTTACAATATAATTTTCAGAATCAGTTCTATTTTATGTTTATTCTGTCTATTTTCATGTGAAGCACTCAGGGCTAATAATGCCCTTATTGTAAAGCACTTTGTGCTGCATTTCTTGTATAAAAGGTGCTATATAAATAACGTTTATTATTATTAATAATAATAATAATAATAATAATAACATACCTTAAATGTTTGTATTTGAATTTTGTACAATAAATTAAATACATAAAAAATATTACCTTAGTCAAGGCTGGATTACCAACAGGCCACGTGGGCCTGCAATAACAGAATATTATGAAATGAAATAATAGGAGACCTTGTGGCAACATCTATCTTGAGACCCCATTTAGACCTAAATAAAGATCTCATTTAAAGGCTTTTATTATCTCAGTAAATATTGTGCATATATGGTGCACTTCAGTAAAGTTCTGCATAATCAAGAACAAACTACTCCGTTGAGGACACAGATCAAATGTGGTTGCAATGCATAATAATCTGACTTGATTACATTTCAAGAATAGATTACCGTACTCATGACTAGTATCACTAGTATCATCTCTAGTACTCATCAGAAATATCTGGTAAATATATATAGTTTTATTTTTTTTTAAATCATATAGTTCAGATAGACATGACTACCCTACAAGACATGCTACAAGAGGAAACTTTGTGTTACCAACAGTTAAAACAAACTCAGTCAAATGTACAGTAACATACAGAAGTGTGCATGAATGGAATTCACTCCCTTGACATATCACACAGGTAAACAATAAAGCTAGATTTAAAATTCTGTTAAAGCAGCATCTTCTGATTAAGACTTAGATAATCCATAAAACAGACAAAAGTATAGTTGTCAAAGCCTAATTAATTAATATCAAAGGTAAGTCTGACTGTGTCAAGTGTCTCAGGATTTTGTTTGTGGTGCAGTGATGGTTCTCTGTTAGTATGCTAATCATAGTTTTATGTTTTCCAAATGAGACTACAATAAAAGGTGACTTATATAAAATGATTCATACACTGTAATGAACTTCATGCATGGTAAAAAAAAATATTGTTTTTCCTGGGAACTGTTCCTTTTTATGCACATGTAATGTGTGCATGGAAACATATACATTTTAATGTATAGTATTATGTAAAAACTTGGTCTAATATTACAATATTGGAGCATCATCAAGTAATCAGAACAAAATTTAGCCACAAACTTACCAAAAGAAATCATGAAAAAGTATATAATTATTGAGCTATGTCAATATTTTAATCTAGTCCTGTTTTTTAAGTGTTACGTGTGAGTTATTTCGTATACTAAATTAAACTAAACTAATTATTAATACATACACAATTTTAAGAGTGGAATAAATGCGTGACCAATCTCATCTCCGGAAACCCGTGCTTTTATTTTGAAAAGCGTGCGACGTGAACTGTTGACGTGATTGCCAGGACCTTTACGCGGATGGAGGAGTAAAATAATTGACAATAAACATATATCGTATGCCTCCGACAAAGTCCAGGCGGTTTGCGGAGCACTTTGAGCCAACAAAATTATCCATGATACAGTTATCTCCGGAAGGCGTCGTGTGAAGCTTCCGCCGCCGCTGACAGCTGTTGGGACCCGGAGAAATGGAGCATATCCGAACGCCGAAGGTAGCTAACATTTCTAGCTAATTGCAAATGGATGGGACACAGTCAGCGGCTCGGCCTGTCTGCTGGGGACTTCTGCAGTACTGCTCGAGTGTGGCTACGTCTACAAATGTTTAGACTAAGTGTTTGTGGAGCTAGTAGCATTGTGGCTAGCAGGTGTCGCGAGCAGCTTCAAGTGTCAGACGTGACGAGCATCAGAGAGATGTTTGTTTTCCCCGTACGGCAGATGGCTGGGCTTCCTCCTTAATAACGTTACTACCTGCACGCCCTGTTATTGATTGAGCTAACGTTACACTATCAAGCCGGGCAGTGCATCCAGTGTGACGAAACACAAAGCCATACTTAAGCATAACTGCATAATAATGGACGTAACAGACACACAGGGCTGACTGCATGTCAGTGTGATCACACCCAGGCTGATCATTGCAGGACTTGCTGTTCTTTTTATATGTCTCACTCATAGTTTTATTATCTGGGCAGCCACCCTAAACATGCAGGATTGGGATATACCAATTTTGACTATTGCTTAACTCTCATACCACTCATTGAAGACCAGACTCAAGGCAAAAGCCCTCAAACAACCAAGAGGTGAAGATCAACACAGAGCAGGCCCTGCAGAGCTGAAAGACACCAAGTTGCTTCTGGTGTCTGGGTTATATACTTCATTACAACCAGATATGACTATGTAATGTCCCATAACGTTGAGGGATTGTGTATTAAAAGGGCTAGCTGCGAGTCAGACAACACTTTACCCCCTAAAAGTTTAGTTAAAATCCAGTATGCTGGACTACTAAGGCGATAGATTGCACCATGTATGGTTTCAACCACTCAAGTCTGTCCTTTGGAACATGCTTCAGGCCCACACCTAATCTGTTTTAGTGTCTATAATTGCAAGGGTGTGTGTGTTGAAAGGTGAGAGTTCTTGAACGTGACCTCATGTGCGAGGCTCCGGGATAGTCAGACATTACAGCAAAGTGCACCACGATTCTTTGGGATCGTAATTGAATAAGGGAACGCTGGGATCAGGTGTGTGTGTGTGGTTGTGTGCAGACAGGGTGTGGCCCTACTGTTTCAAGTTTTCTCGTTTTGTTTGCTTTAATTTAACAGCTGAGGAGGGTTTAAGCAGACATATGTTTTCACTTAGTGTAAAGAAATATATGTTGTATGTCAAAGATTTTTAAGTCGTACTAACTCTGCGGTCAAAATGCTTCAGAAATAAGTTGATGCCACTTTACAAAGATTCACTGTGAAAAAGTATTGCTTTTAAAATACACTTTGAACGCTTAGATTGCACAGTTAGTTTGCAGCAAATATACACATTCATCAGCAACTTTATTAAGAGACCAACACACACCCCTGACCACCAAGCTTGTCAAAGCTGCGTCCCAGTAACTGCAGGGAAGCAGAGATAGGCTCAATTATTTCATCATATCTACCACTGACAGGAAAAAGGAAACAAAGGAGAGGATGTCTGAGTCAACCAGAGGACCGCTAATATGATGAATCATGGATTTTGGGCTGTTTGCTGCTGTCGCTGCTAACTGTCTAACAGCCATTAAGCCACAGAGCGGTGGTCACTAGTGACAATCAGCATGCTTTTGTTTTTACAATAAGAAGAACTCTTATTCTAATGGATTTGACTGCAAGTTAGGGATTTGAGATGTATTTCAAACCACCACAGTATTTTCAGACAGTTTCTTAGATATGTACTTAGTGATACTTAACATGTATAATAGACAACATGCATACACTGAAGTGCATTTAAGCAGGACTGGAGTGGACTATAACCTTGTCCTGTATGAAAATGTGTGACTTGAGTAAATGTTCTACTGTGAGCATCTACAGTATGTGCATGAAGAGTTGGGGACACTTCAAGGCTACGCTTTCTTGCTTTATCCCGAAATTATCTGTGACTCTCATTACAATGGAGCTGGCAGCAGAAAGGTAGGCCCAGATGGCCAGGATTAGGTGGTTTGCCAGCTGGAGCCGGTGCAGAGTGCCACTTACACTCATTCTCTGACAGGTGTCATTCCTGTTAGCAAGATCCCATCCTTCTTATTTTCATTATACCCTGTGCATAACTCCCCGCCCAGCTGAAGTAGCTCACAAGAACCATGAGCTGCTGATTAATGGTGTTATTACTGGTTCGTGTGTTTTCGCAGGTGGAGCAGGTGCGACTGCTGGATCGCTTCAGCAACAAATCCACACATGGCACACTGTACCTCACAGCGACACATCTCATCTTCGTGGAGAGCAGCTCCAACAACTCAGCGTCTGCCGCACAGGAGATCTGGGTGAGTAGTTTTGTGGGTGACTGTATTCATTCACAGTTTTTAACGTTACTCATGGATGTAACCTCGATAAACGCACCATTGTTTATTACAGTCAGGCTAACCACACAAGTGCAGGGTAAGGTGCAGGATGAGAGGACTCCTACAGTGGAGACAGTTTCTCCTGTGGCTCTCATGTGCCACAATATTTTCAACTGCTGGTGCCAATATGTCAGAAGTCATATTTGAGATGGTACAGATGTGCACTTCACACTGGAAGGACCTGATTGTAATGTTGCCAGTAGCTTCTCGCAAAATCAGTGCTGCTGCTGCCAGAAACTTACGTGTTTTTCTCAAAATTTGCGGCCACTTTTTACAAGAGACATTTGCGTGACCACCACAAGGAAGTCTGCAACCTGATTGAGTGTGTGCGTGTGTTAGTGGTGTGTTGGGCAAAGGAAGACAACATGCAAGCTTGTGGGTGGTAAGAGGAAATAGGGTAGAGGTTCAGAAGGCTCATTATGTATCAGCAACGTATCCGGTTACGTTTCTGAGCATGATTGTGGTGTGTGTGTGTGTGTGTGTGTGTGTTTTCTGCCTCCACCTGAAAGAGGATTACTGTTGTAGCACTATGTGAAGTGGTTTATTGGCTGCAATAGTGGGCTGGGCATCCTGATATGTTGATACTATACTTTTTGTATCCTGTTATGTGACTGAGAGAAGATATCACTCGGCATTTAGACGTAGCCACATTTGCTGGTGTGCATTGTGGAAACGTTAGCAAGGTTTAAAATGCTTTGAGCAGCAGATTCTGGGCTGTGACCTCCTCCCCACCATCCTTCCTCCTCAGAAAAGGGAACATTTTCTACTCCGTTCTGTTTTGGTGCAGCACTTAGAGTAGTCTCCTACTGTACAGTTTATGTTTGTGTTTCCATCTAGGTGCCATCGCCCTGTACTGTATGTGTCATTTGTTACGGAGGCAATCGTGAATCACTCTGCTTGTCAGAGACAAAGAGAGTTTGTCAGAATGTTATTGTGCCTTATAAAATATTAAACAGCTGAGTTACTGTCTGTCGCAACAGCTGGTGAGATCAGCATATACTTTGTGTCGGTGTGAGTGCATGTGTTTCGCTGGTCATTACCAATGCTGATGAATGTGCATCTTAATGATCTCTCATGGTTGGAAATCCCTGTGGAATTCACACAGCCCTCATTGAATATGGTGATGTGCCTCGTTTGCCCTCTTTGCCCTCCATACTCAATGATATTAAAACCTATTAAAAGCGCTCCTCTGTTCTTGAAATCCTTGCACATCTTCCAGTATTCCAAATCGTATTTATTCTTCATTTTATTTTACTTTACGGATCTTTATTAGGAATTTTAAATGCTTCCTCTAGTCTAGTGGACCCATTTTTAAAAGAGCATGCTGTCAGACTCTCTTCATACGTCTTAATGACAGATGTAGGCGTGCAGCAGGTGAATCAGTGCCAATGTAAATTTGCCTTTTGAAATATGGTACTTAAAATTCTTTCTCTGACTTTGCTTTGTAACCCAGTGATTTTTCATCTTAGAAAAAACTTGAATTATTAGATGGTTTAGCTATAAACAGTTTCACTCTCATTAATCTTGGTACATAGTATTTTTAGTGTATATACATTATCGAAGGGGCAAAAGGTAAAGAGAACCACAAATGCTCTTGGTTCCTCATTGAAACCGAGCCTTATCCTGAGCATATCTTCTTGTCTTATATAGTGGTTGTTCATGAAGCTGATAATAAATAAGGAGGATAAGGAATCTGTTATCTAGATCCAGGGACAGAAAATCAACACTCTCTTGCTCCTTTATTTTCCCCCTCCTCTGCAGATTTTGCATCACCATATAGCATCCGTGGAGAAGCTCTCCCTGACCACCACGGGCTGTCCTCTGGTCATCCAGTGTCGCAACTTCAGGGTGGTTCACTTTGTGGTACAGAGAGAACGAGACTGCCACGACATTTACAGCTCGCTGCTGCGTCTTCTACGGCCTGGTGGGTTTCAGCGTGTCTGTGATGATATCTGTGTTTCTATCTGTCTGTATCAATGTTTTGTTAAAGCTCTTTCTCTGGTTCCTTCCTCCTTCGTGCAGTATCCTATGAGGAGCTGTATGCGTTTTCCTACAACCCCAAACAGAACGACCAGCAGAGAGAGGAAGGATGGCAACTCATCGACCTCGGGGCGGAGTTTGAGAGGATGGGCGTCCCTTGTGATCAATGGCAGCTCACCGACGTCAACAGAGACTATAAGGTAGCTGGATCTATTTTATAAACTGTAAGTGCTCTTCATCTGAAGCACCAAATTAAGAGGAGGATAATGTGGCCATTTCTTGTACTTCTTTGAAATAAAACCGAGTTAAAGGGTAAAAAAATGCTTCCAAGTGGTGGTTAGCGAGCACTCTAGCTAGTTAGAGCTGGACTTGCTGACGGTTGTTGAACCTTGGCACTCTCACTGCACCATAAACACCATCTGCTACAAAGACGGGAAAAAAATCTGTTGATGTCACATGAGTACTGAGCCATAAAGTCACCTGTATGGTATAGTGATATTTTCTGATATCCAGTATTACTTCATTGTGTTTGTGCAAACATTGTCCAAGCTTGCCTGATCCAACTTGAGGCGAGGGAGCCCTATGTTGTAATAAGCTGGCAGTGACTCAGGGTGTGGTGGTATATGAGGGAGGCGGTTAATATATTGGTGAAACCAGTTAGACATTACCTCACGCTATGAAAACATAATGCATATATCCAGAGGAGGGTGCTGCAGCTTCACTAGCTTTAACACCAATATCTTTCCTGTCTGGGTTTGGTTGTGTGTGTGTGTGTGTGTGTGTGTGTGTGTGTGTGTGTGTGTGTGTGATGGGTGTATGTTTTGTGCTTGGTTTCCCAGGTGTGTGAGACATATCCACGGGACCTGTACGTTCCCATCACAGCCAGTAAGCCTATCATTGTGGGAAGTTCCAAGTTCAGAAGCAAAGGACGCTTTCCTGTACTCACATACTTCTACCAAGAAAAGAAGGTAAAGTAATAACTCGCTCGCAGTATGAGTACCCGCCATTTCAGACTGCTTTAAAAAGCTTTTCCCATCACTTTCTTTTTATCAAATTAAATCATATCAGGTTTATTGCTATAGAACATTTAAAAACAACCACAGTTGCTGCACAAATTAAAAGAATGACACACAAATATCTATCAATATAACACATACACAAATATAAAACAGAGTAACACCGGTAAGAACAATTACATATGTGTAAAGATTATCAAATAATAAAATATTAAATCACCACGAGCAACCAGAGGCCACTGAAAACATGTACGAGGTGGAGCATTTGAAGCTTTGTAGCAGCTACCGCAAAGACACGATCTCCCTTACCCACCAGCCTCGATTGTGGGACAGTTAAGAGAAACTGTTCTGAAAAGCAGCAGTTCAGCAATGTCCTGGGGTGCCAGCCCTTGTATGGCTTTAAAAACAAATAAAAGAACCTTAAAATCAATCCTGTATTTGATAAGTAGCCAGTGCAGGGATGCTAGCAATGATGTAATGCTTCTGCCTCAGCTGCAGGCGAGACAAAGACGACTTTTATACATTTATTCTATTAAGTTTTCATTTTTATATGGTGTAGTAGTTCGTAGAGGAAATGTAAAAGGAATGAAAATCATCATGAAAAGTAAGAAAGGCCACTGTTAGAGGTGTAGTAGAGGATTTCATAAGAAAGTATTCTTCCTTCACCTCATTCTTAAATTGTTTCTGCAAATTGTTCAGTAAAAATATAAAGCTGACTTAGCAGTCTTTTGCGGGTGGGTGCCGCAGTGGAGCTGAAATTACACCCACAATATTAAATTCTTTTAAGGGACAAATACCACTAATAATGTTCTTAAAGTCTTCCTAATAATAGAGTAAAAGTGTGTAAGATTCTCCACAAGGTGGTGCTAGAGGAAAGGCCATAGGATTCATGTAGTCGAAGCGATGTATTACCTGGGTTGTATGGAATGCAACTATGGAATTACGTAGTGAGAGTGGCTGTAAAGGAAGGGCCTCCGTCTTGTAGTCACCTTCACAGCTGAGGGGACAGGTGTAGGGGATGAACACAGCAGCAAGCTCTGGGACAAACTTCCCTCTCTGTGACTGAAGAGGAACTGTCGTAACTTTTCGTAACCATGGAGAAAAATAAAGCTTGATCCAGTAATATGTTTTTCACAATAGAGAAAAATAAAACTTTGTCCCGTTTTATGTTACACAATGTAACCTTTAAGATGTTAACGTCTGTCTGACAATAGGCCGATAAATGTCTGTCTTATTATGAGCAGGTTATGTTTGTAAAGGTAGTCAAGGAACTTCAATTGTAAGGACTGTCTCTCATGACGAACACAATACAACATCGCACATGGTCATTAAGTCGTTATCGGTGCACGCTCGCTGGCAAAGGGTTTTATAACTCTCTTCCACTCCTGACTAGTTGGCACTCAACTGTGTGAACACGGAAATGGAGTGGAAGTGGATAGGGAGAGGGTGTAGGGGGTGGTTTGGGAAAGGCCTGAAATCTCACTGGTTGTCCACATGGAAAGGATGTGCTGTGTACATGTATGTGGTTAACACATTTCACTGAAATACGTTGTGTCTGATGGGCCAAGCCAAACCAAGCCACGCCAAGCTAAGGCAGCCCATGACTGTCAAAAAGGGGCATTTGTCAACGTCTGTTTTATCTAATAAGATAAAGTTTCATTTTACCTGCAGCAATATTTGTCTGGTGGTCTGAAAAAGCAATTGTTTAGTTTCGTTTTTATTTGTAGTAATTATAATTTATGTGTGTGATGGTACGATATTGCCACACAAAAATATCACGATACTGTGTCATTGATTTTTTCCCCCCACCTCTACTAATAACACTAATGCATTTTGTCATTGGACTGATAGGAATTCACTTCCTTGTGCAAACACACACACACAGATGCAAAGATTTTAGATTGTTGATTCTTGATTTTCCAGTAAAACAAGTCTTGTTAGAGAGCACAGGTTCCTCCTCCTCTCTGTCACACATCATGTGGGACTTGCTTTCAAGTGTCGATGTGGACAAACCTGACTCTCAGCAGTGATTTGACAAAATGAACTGTCTGCACTCTGCTTTCAGTCGATGCATTTTTGGCACAGTGACATCATCGAGGCTCTTTACTGAATGAGTACAAGCACAGCCTCTATACTGTGCCACAAAATGGCTTAGTCAGTATCAGTTTCAGGATTGGAAAGCTGAATTGCTGTTGAAATTTGACCTCATTGACAGTTTTTTCAAGTATTTTGTGAGGCATTGGCAGACGCATGGGAGCTGTACTTAAATTATAAGTGATGAATAGAGGGAGGTAATGAGAGGTGTAATGTGGTCACATGTTAAGTTGATAATTTAGCAGCAGTATTATGAATTTTTATAAATCCACTTGTTCTGATCAACAGGCGGCAGTGTGTCGATGCAGTCAGCCTCTCTCTGGGTTCAGCGCGCGATGCTTAGAGGACGAGAGCATGCTACAGGCCATCAGCAAGGCCAATCACAACAGCCGATTTGTCTACGTCATGGATACCAGGCCAAAGGTAACGGCCAGACAGACACCTTAACGTGCTGTTTGTATAACAGGATTCAACACTACAGTTTGAAACCGTTGGAAACAGAGTAGCAGATTTGCATTTGTTTTGTTTTCATGTGTGTTTTCTGTCCTGCAGTTGAATGCGCTGGCCAATCGAGCAGCAGGTAAAGGCTACGAGAACGAGGACAACTACTCCAACATCCGCTTCCAGTTTGTGGGAATTGAAAACATCCATGTCATGAGGGCCAGCCTGCAGAAACTGCTAGAAGGTTGAACACATGTTGCTACACACACTAGTGTTGTCACGGTACCAAAATTGGGACCCACAGTACGATACCAGTGAAAGTATCACGGTTCTGAGTAGTATCACGATACCACAGCAAAAATGAGGCAGATGTGCCTTTTGTCATTTATGAAAAGATAAATCACTTTTCTATAATACATCAATGATATTTCAATGGAATAAATTACTTATTGACTTATTCATACTTCAAAAACAGCATCAATAAGTGATTAACATGTGATTCACAGTAAAAATGAAGAGACCCCACACCGGTCTTTTCTGTTAACCAGGACTCTACGCTAACGTGCTCCTCGTGAAAAATTTAGGAGCACAGTGAACATTTTAAATAACACATTTAATAGGAAAACAACAAAATACAAAGGCTCCTCTGGAACCACCCTCTCCTCCATCACGTGTGTGGTAAGGGCCCAGTACACACACACAGGGCTACAGTGGGCCTACTGCTCTACTATTAGACACAAAGGATGTCTTTAGTCCACTGGCTCCTCCTCCTGAATGATTTCTTTTGCTCGCACAAAACTATTTTTAGTCGCAAATGCAAGTAAAATGCTCGCACCGTAGAGCTCTGTTAACTTATTTAACACTTTATTTGACACTTAAATACAGTAGAAAACACTACTAAACACTACTAAACACTACACTACTACACTACTCAAAAAATGGTTGATCTAAATCACTTGGTGTCCATGTATGTGTCTCTCAGTGATCGGGACTCGGTCTCTTTCCATGAGCGATCACCTGGTTGGCCTGGAGAGTAGCGGCTGGCTGCGGCATATCAAAGCTGTTGTAGACGCAGCTATCTTTCTCACCAAGGTAACAGTTTTTTCTCTTTCCTGCACTTTGATTTTGGTTTTTCCTAAGAAGCATTTAAATGCACGAGAGAAATATCCTCTCCTTCTCTAAATCTTGGCTGTCCAACATGAATCTAAACCTCACTGCTCAACACTGGCTCATTCCCACTAGTCCATCGCAGACTGTGACTGTCACGTCACTGCTTAAAATCCTTCTTTCTGTTTAATGCCACAATCCTCCGCTGTCTGTCTTCACTCATCGCCCCAGGCTGTGACAGTCGAAGGAGCCAGTGTGTTGGTTCATTGTTCAGACGGATGGGACAGAACAGCCCAGGTGTGCTCACTGGGTTCGCTGCTTATGGATCCGTACTACCGCACCATCAAGGGCTTCATGGTATAAACCACAAAGACACACGCATGTACACATGCACAGTTTGGCACAAGTGAAAAAGACAAACAAAAGAGCCGATAACAACATGAACTTGCTCCTCTGCAAGTTAGTGTCTTTGCTTTAAACTTGTTCTTTCCTCACACTTGTCTTCTAGGTACTGATAGAGAAAGACTGGATCTCGTTTGGCCACAAGTTTGCAGACAGGTGAGGTTTCAACCGGATCAAATAAGCAGAGAGATTTAGTCTGTGTTAGGTTGTGCCTTTTATTTTCTAGTAATATCATTATATGACTGTCATTGTGTGATTGAATTGTGTACCCTCAGGTGTGACCAGCTGGACGGGGATCCAAAGGAAGTGTCTCCTATCTTCACTCAGTTCCTGGAGTGTGTCTGGCAGCTGACAGAGCAGTTCCCACAGGTACATAGGAGTGTGTGAGCTGCATGACATGTGTATTGTACCTACACTACACAGACTTATGAGTGAAGGAATTGACTGCACTTTTACACTACATGTCACATTCACTCATTCTGCCATCTGCTGCTCAATAACCATTCGCACGCACCCACACACGGATGGAACAGCCATTTAAATTTTGGGTTCAGTATCTTGCCCAAGGATACCTCGACACGCAGACTGGAGGGGCCTGGGATCGAAATGTCGATCTTCCAATCAGTGGACGACTCACTCTACCTTCTGAGCCACAGTCGCCACCTTTATGTGTCTTATATGCGGTGTGGTTATTGTATTTATTTAATGATAACCCTCTCTGTAGGCTTTTGAGTTCAGCGAGTGGTTCCTGCTGCAGATCCATGAACACGTCCACTCCTGTCAGTATGGGAACTTCCTTGGCAACAATCAGAGACAGAGAGAGGAATTGCAGTGAGTACAACACACACACACACTCGCAAACATTTGTGTAGAGTATTGTTTTCTGTGCCTCCTTGCTTCTATTGCACAGACACTGTCACGTAAAAGTGAACACACATCCATTGACTCTGTTTCATCATAAAATCTTTATTTAAAAGATGACCTCCTCATTGTACAAACAGGTCAACAGCTGTGAACAAACATATGTAGTAAGACATAATTAAATAAAGCTCTGTGGTTGCACCTGTAAGCGTCAGCCAAGAAGTACCACCTCTAAAATAAACCTTGTAGTTATGATTTGACACGAAACCTACGTTGATAATGATTGCAGATACATATAATTTTCTTTTGCTACACTTCCACAGAAAAGACATTACACATTACCTAACTGATAACTCCCTGTTTGTGTAAACACTCATTGTCCAGTGTGGGAAAGCAGACCTTTTCTCCACGCCACACTATCTAACCACATCACCTACCACGCTGTGTTTATAGTACGTGAGAAGGTTAATGATAGTTTCACATCCATATACGGTAGTTTCCATTGCAAAAATCGAAGTTCAGTCAGATATATGTTTTTATATTCTATCAATTAAGAATGTGTTGCAGCCTTACACTCACTTTTGTGTGTCAAAGCAAGATTGGTCTTGGTTTTTAAGGACCTAAACTATCACCCCATCAGACTGTGCTTAAATGTATGTTTCATGTGTCTCTAACTGCTGTCGTGTCTTCCAGGCTGAGAGAGCGGACCCACTCACTGTGGGCATATCTAATGAGCGAAAAACAGAACTACTTGAATCCGTTCTACAGCCCTGCGTACTCCGAAGCGCACCCTGTGCTGGAGCCTTCCACTCTGCCCTACCATTTCAAGTCAGTATACAGCCCTCCTGACCTCCTTGCTGTTGTTACATACTTTAAGTGCTTCAGTTGTCGCAGTTGTCCTGTAAGGCAAGGCAAGGTGGTTTTATTTGTAAAGCACTTTTCATACACAGATGTAGGTTTGATGTGTTGTACAGAGAAGTTAAAACAACGCAATTCAATACAAAATAAAAGAGCAAAAAAAAGATAATAGCGTAAAAAGATTCCATCCATCTATTTTCATCTGCTTATCCGGGGCCGGGTCACGGGGGCAGCAGGCCAAGCAATGCACCCTAGACGTCCCTCTCCTCAGCAACTCTTTCCAGCTCCTCCTGGGGGACCCCGAGGTGTTCCCGGGCCAGATGAGATATGTAAACTCTCCAGCGTTTTCTGGGTCTGCGGGCCTCCTACTAGTGGGACATGCCCGAAACACCTCCAGCGGGAGGCGCCCAGGTGACATCCTGATGAGATGCCCGAACCACCTCAACTGAGCCCTTTCGACGTGAAGGAGCAGCAGCTCTACTCCGAGCTCCCTCTGAATGTCCGAGCTCCTCACCCTATCTCTAAGGCTGAGCCCAGCCACCCCGTGGAGGAAACTCATTATGTCCACGTGTATCTGTGATCTCATTCTTTCGGTCACTACCCAGAGCTAATGACCATAGGTGAGGGTTGGGACGTAGATGGACCAGTAAATCGAAAGCTTCGCCCTCCGGCTCAGCTCCCTCTTCACCACGATGGTGTGGTGCAACACCCGCATCGCTGCAGAAGGCGCATCAAACCTCAGATCCATCTCACACTCACTCGTGAACAAGACCCCGAGACTCCCGCACTTGGGGTAGGAACTCTACCGGTTTCTGGCAGAGAACCACGGCCTCAGACTTGGAGGTGCTGACTCTCATCCTGCCCGCTTCACACTCGGCTGCAAACCGCCCCAGTACATGCTGGAGGTCAAGATTTAAGATTTAAAATTGTAACAATAATACAGTATAATGAGAATAATTGGGGTTTAAAACGTCTAAGTGCTTGAGAACAATAAGGTTCTCAGTCTGGATTTAAAACTGCAGTGGTTGGACCATTAGGCAGTTGTTTCCATCACTGCGTTGCATAATGGCCGCTTCCCCTTGTTTACATTTTGCCCCGGGCATCATTTGCAATCCACTCCCCAGTGATCCAGCAGGTCTTGCAGGGTTAAAATGCTCAAGCATGTCAGTCATGTGTTTTGTTATTGCTTCTATGTGACTGTTATAACTTAGGTTGGACCAGCAGCTGCTCCTTTGTTTTCAATGCCTTGTCCTTGACGTGAGCTGCGGCTCTGAGCCTCTCATCTTTGCTGCCAAATAAGATTGCATCTGTTTTTCTCAGGAATCTGTTTAAGGAATCTTTTGTGTATGTTTCCAAGGTTCTGGAGGAACATGTACCACCAGTTTGATCGGTCTATGCACCCACGTCAGTCCATCCTCAAAACCATTCTGACTCTGAGAGAGAACAGCCGCAAGGCAGAGAGCACATTGCAAGCACTGGAGAACGTGAGTTGACACACACAGATGCTCTCTGTAGAGTTAAAGTTGGGGCACTGAAGGGTGGTTATGTGCTTTTGTCATTATCCAAAGCACTTTACAATTTGCTTCTCATTCACCCATTCATACACACACACTGACACATAGCAGCGAGCTATCACGTGGACAGGAGGAGCTTGGGATTGAACCACCAGCCCTGTGATTCATAAACGATCTGCTCTACGTAATTCACATTTCTCTGTTTTGTCTCAATCCTCTCTCTCTGTCCAGCGGCTCCACCAGCTCGGTGTGACCCCCGTCGTGACCTCTGACCCCCCTGCACCTCCTCCCACCAGAGATCAGATCAACTCCAACGCCCTCCCGCCACGTCCCGCTTCCCTCATCCTGGGGGCTCCCATCAACCACAAAGAAGTGCAGCGACAGGAGGAGGACGACGAGCAGGAGGAGGTGGGCGAGGAGGCCACAGAGAGCACCGACATGGAGCGGACGGTAGAGGGCAGCAGCGGCACCGAGAGCAGGAAGCAGAGCTACGGAGAGCTGGAAGGGACATACAACACCGAGCTGGCAAAAGAGGAGCCAGCTGTTGTCAGCCTGGAGTTTGGAGTGGCACGCATGACCTGCTGAGACCAAACAGGGGCATTGTGGGATACTGAGGGACAGGCGCCAGCGAGTGAAGAGGGCTTACTGAGAGCGTGTGCGTGTCAAGGGGAGGCCGTCGTTCTGTATGTGATAACGTGCCGATTACGCAATGGTCCTGAATGGGCCGAGTGAATGAAAGTGTATGTCTGTATAGTCTAAATCTCAATGGAAAGCGTCATTATTATGTCATATACTGCACCTATAGAGAAAAGCTTTTTTTTTTTTTTATGAATGTTGAAAAGCACTATGGAGAATTAATGAATAGAATAAGAGAATAAATTCATCCAGAAATGAGTGTCTCTTCTAGTTTGTTCAGCTTTTTATATAATCCACTTTTTTTAAACACATGGCCTTGATATTCTCAACAAATAGTCGTATTTCTCACACGCAAATCCACGGAAATTCACTTCTTTGGCACCAGAAATATTTCATCTCATCCAAAGGCTCGAGTCCAGCCTAATCTGAATGTTGTTCATGACCTGATTTTGCTCCAATGTGACTGAAAAATCCTGCATCAGTAAAGATAATCTGGACATTACGCGGTACCTAAATTTGGCTGCACCACTACCCATCTGACTAAAGTAGTCTCTGGTCATTTAACTTATTTAACTATTGCTGTGACAAACGGACTGATGTTCAGACCCTGAGAAGGTTCAGCTGTTAACTGTCACCCTCATTGATTATTTAATCCTATTTTACATCTCGCATTGATTAGATAATCTGACTTACTGATGTGCATTGATCCCAAAATCCTATTGGTCGTCTCAGGCTGCCACGCCAATGACTGATTATTTATGACAGCTGACCCCGATCACGGGTCACTGTCACAGATACACCGGACAAGGTGTAAGGTCAGTGAGTCCAAACACTTACAGCTACTGAAAAGAAGTCCTTGTAGGTGCTGATACTTTATTTTGAAATTATTTTTGTAATATTCCTATCTGTAAAAATGTTATTGTAGAAAATATATGCTTCCCTTGGGTAACATCCTGAGGTTTCTACCATTTTTTCCCTGTTAAAGGTTTTTTTGGGGGAGTTTTACTTATGCTGCAAAGCCCTCTGAGGCAAATTGTGATCCGTGATATTGGGCTTTATAAAGAAAATTGAAAACAGTAAAACAGGATATATAGGATTATGGTAATAGGACAGGGCATTTTTATACACCCTTACTGTAACTAGGTTAGGTTGACCGCCCTGAGGATGTTGCGTGTTAATGTAGGCTCAAAGTTCACATTTATTTTCAAGCCAGATTGTGTGTTTTGGATCATAAAACCGAGGTTGTAACTCTGCTTTTTATTGGAGCTCAGAAAGGATTTGATGGTCACTGGATTTACTGTACAAGCAAACATCCTCCTCAATCAGACTGCTGCAGAGAGACGACATGTAAACCCTGGAGAATGTCAGCATATGCAGAGCGAATGTGTGCTGTGTGTGCTGTGTGTGTGTGTGTGTGTGTCTCTGCAAATTCTACACACAATTGACATATATTTTATTTGTGCAGTGCTTTGCGTGGGCACTCAGGGAAACAAAGCATAACTTCACATCACCAGAGACTCCAGCTTCTAAATACTTTATGGAATTTGTGCGAGCAGCGCTGGCATTGAACTAGTTCCTCCTGCAACACCACTCTCTCCACTGTCCTCACACACTGCAGGAATAAATGGAGGTTTGTGCTTACACACACACACATACGCACATTCAACACAGCAATCAGACAAAGTGACCATTGGCCTCAGACAAATAGATGTCTTTGGGCAGCTACAGCAACTCGCAATAAAGATCGACTGGCAGTGCAGAGTGATGTGTATATCCCAGTGTCAGCTGTCTACAAAGCTCTATTCTCTTTACAGTCAGAGGAAAGGGGGTACACATGAAGAAGAATGGAGACTAGGGTGTTTAGGGTGAAGGTGATCACTCATTTGTTAATCTATATAGCCTAATATTAAAGAGTTAATCCAAGTTGCAACATAAATAAGAGCAGCAGTCATATTCTTTGAGGCATTGCAGCTTATACAGTATATGGCACATGCTCTGTATTTTCAATGTTGACAATGTCAGGTTAATGCACCTCCAACACTGTGTCACCACTCTCTGTCCGAGAGGCCTTCCTGTAGCCTACTTGTGCATGTTACCTCGCATTAAACATTGAGGAGTCTCTTCCAGAGACAAGCTGCTGGGGGCTCTCCCAGGGCTCTGAATCATTCAGAGAAGCACAGCACGCCATGCTGGGAGAACACTCCTGACGACAAGGAGGGAATAATGTACTTTCACTCAGCATAAGCGCTGCAGTACTCACGCAAAATGTCTATATACTGTACACACACATGGATATGCATACTGTATACATGCACACACTGTACGTAGATGGTGCACATGCAGGTTGTGTCTGTAGTGTAAAATGGGTTTGGGTTTGCTTCTCTTATACACACAGGATTGTGTGAGGAAAGTATTGACCTTTTACATTTGTTGACTTGTTACAGCCGGAAAAGTGCAGGCGTTTCTAATAACATTAGTGATGGTTGTGCTCCAGTTATGTGTCTAAGTGTGCCATGCTGATGAGCCAGCATATATAAAACCAGGACTATGAAACTGAACTGGTACAGAGCCATCGTTAATATTATGAATTTCACATGTGCTTTTCATGCGATGATGAGCCAAATTTTCTGCTGCAAAAAAGTCAGCAATGTGTAGAAAAAGTTGGCTCTGAAAAAAGATAATTGAAGGAATAAATAATGCAGGACTAGATAATATTTTTATTCTTATTGTCATGAGTCAGTTCAGAGGAGGACCCAAATGCAGATCATCAGACAGTTTGAGTTTCTAACAAAAAGCAAGCTTTAATGAGGCCGATGGAAAACATCCAGTACGGGGAGGCAACTCAAAGTCCAAACGAAAGCAGAACTAAAAACCAAACTGAAAATCAACTAGGAAAAACACCATGAACAGGGATGAGCACAGGAACGACCACAGAATGCACCAAGGAGGAACACAGGATCAACACAGACAAACTGACAAAGGACAAAAAGAAACACACAGGTACACAGAAAACTAAACACAAGAATGAGACACAGCTGGAGTAGGAAGACATGGGTAAAGGAGGGAAATGGACACTGGCTAAGGACAAGGGTGGAGCACACAAGACTAAGGCCTTGTTTACACAGATACCGATACAAACAAAAATGGATTTTTTTATATTCATCCTGTATAAAAACAATACCGGGTTTACAGGATCAGTTGTGAAAACAATATGCTGTTTACACGAAAATGCAAAAACGGCAGCTTTTTGCTGCAATTAGCATGCCGGGCCAGTAGCTGGCGACACGTCATATGTCAAACACCATAGAAGAACGTTCTGCGCATGCACAGTGATTTGTTTTCCTCTTGGCGCTAGTGATAAAAACAATGACAAACTACATTTTAACCTTGTGTAGCATAGTTAGCTGCTATGCACTAGCTAATATCGGGCACAGCAGACGTCTTTGTTCGCCGATGTAGCGGTGATGTTGATGCAGCAGTGCTAAATTCATTTATAAGCTCGTAAGTAGTCCCAAAAGTGCTAACAAAACGTAAACAATATCCGCCATTGTTGTTGTGGTTCCCAGGCACCTAATGGGCATGCGTGAACTGGGTTGCGATGTCATCGTTTTCCAAAATCTCCATCTATCCTGTTTACACGTCTCCACAGAAACGGATATTTTTAAAAACTTTCACTTTGGAAACCGTTTTTGAAAATCTCCGTTTTCGTCCAAAAAAAAAAACGTGTAAATGATAGGTGCAAACGCAAAGATAAATACCCGTTTTCAGAAATATACGGAAGCGTATAAACAGGCCCTAATACAGAACAGGTGTGAAGGGAAGACTCTGGGAACAGGGAAGAACTAACGAGACAGGTGTGCCAGAAAACAGGCGGGAAAACACACAAAGACAGGAAGTAAAACCAGACACAACACGTGAGGAGATAATCTACAAAATAAAACAGGAAGCAGATTAAACATGAATGAATAACATGAAACAAGGAACACAAACAGAAAACTCCAAAACAAAGTCCATAAGATAACGAACCCAGGAAACCCAGGATCATGACACTTATTTTACTTTGTTTTAAATGGACTGTACTTGTATGGAGCTTTTTTAGTCTGCCAACCACTCAAAGTGCTGTTTACATTACATGTCACATTCACCCATTCACACACTGTGGGCCGAGGCTACTGTACATGGTGCCACCTGCTGCTCAGTAACCATTCATGCAGCCATCAGGAGCAATTTGGGGTCCTGTATCTTTCCCAAGGATACTTTGACATGAGAACTGGAGGAGCCGGGTATCGATTCCCAGATCTTCCGATTGGTTGATGACCATGATAATCTAAAAAGTAGTTAGACCTACTGACATTGCCACAGAGCCAAGCAGATAATGTGGCTAAAAAATGTCATTCACCGTGTTTAAGGCTTTGGCAGAATTGTTTAACATCAAGTTTCTTGTCTCGCAATGTGACGTTAGGAGACAAGGAATATCAATATGCGTCAATCGTATGTAAACAGCACAGAACACACATCAGCAACAGTATACTTACCGCAGACTCACATTGAACAGTTAGAGTTTTTGTCCTTTAAACAGCAGCCCATATTTTAAAGCAAACTCACAGCCGCGCCCTGCACCCAAATATGGGTGTATTTGATTGGGTGGGGGCCTTTGGCCAGTAGGAAAAAGGTTAAACATGCTCACAGAGACATTGTTTACAACCTTTGAAATGTAAAAGTGTTTGGGGAGTCTGTGCTTACGCAGCTTAATAACAGTTAGCACCACTCCCTGTTGATTGCTAAAGTAACAAAAGAGCGCAGGGGGGTAATCCTGGGGGGTTTAATACTTCACACACTCATACACAAACATTGGCCAACGCACACACACACTGTAGTTTAGTTTAATCCAGAGCTGGAAGACTCTCAGTCCTGAAACAACCTGACCAACAGGACCCCCAGTGGGGATGATGATAAGGACTTTGTGTTTGATTTGAACAGGTGGGGCTTGTTTGCTCAGTATAACTGACCAATACTGGACAGGCAGCTACGCCTGTGCCCTGTTTGCATTAGTAATCTTTTACAGATCTATTATATATGTACTAAAATATTTGGTGTTTTCCATCATTTGCCAAGGCTAAACCAGCCGCTGACACGACTGATCAGGGTTTGTGATTTAGCCCTCGGACTATTGAATGTACACTATCGTCTTATCACCTTTGTAAGAGCGAGGGCACAATCAGTGGAACACCACACAATAGACCATTGCTCAGTTGTTTGAATTGCGCATATACAACCCTGTAATTTTATTTGGCGTGTTTTAATCCTGTGCGTGTTGGTGACGCAGTAACCTGTTGGTTGTAATTCCAGAGTAAACAAGGTGGTGGAGAGCTGGAGTCTTGTTGGAGCCATGAGAGGTGGATCGTGTTTGTAGTGACTGGTGTTGAGGTTGCACTTATGTCAAAATAATGATGTTATGGTTTTGCCAGGGTTGGAAAGGTTGTGTAAGAGCCACTTGAGCACATATTAATATTTGGTAGAAATGTGTGTGTTGATATGACTGCTAGTTCTGCAAGACTGGGGACAACGTTGTGTGTAAAAAAAATGAAATAAAGTTTTGTGTTGTTGTTGGGGTGTGTTGCCAAGCAAAGCACCCCAGGTGTCCCTCTCTGCAGCAACATTTTCCAGCTCCTCCTGGGGACCCCAAGGCGTTCCCAGGCCAGATGACATATATAATCCCTCCAGTGTGTTCTGGGTCTGCCCCGGGCCTCCTACCAGTGGGATGTCCGGAGCACCTCTAACAGGAAGCACCCAGAAGGCATCCTGATCAGATGCCTGAACCACCTCAACTGACCCCTTTCGACGGGATGAAGCAGTGGCTCTACTCCGAGCTCCCTCTGAATGTCCGAGCTCCTTACCCTATCCTTAAGGAGAGCCCAGCCACCCCACGGAGGAAACTTATTTCGGCTACTTGTATCTGCGATCTCATTCTTTCGGTCGCTACCGTCGAGTTCATGACCATAGATGAGGGTTGGGACGAAGATGGACC
This sequence comes from Epinephelus moara, assembly GCF_006386435.1. Lineage (NCBI taxonomy): Eukaryota > Metazoa > Chordata > Actinopteri > Perciformes > Serranidae > Epinephelus > Epinephelus moara. Next base: position 25,267,376 of record NC_065516.1, on the reverse strand, counting down.
AGTAAATCGAAAGCTTCACCTTCTGGCTCAGCTCCCTCTTCACCACGATGGTCCGGGGCAGTACTCGCATCACTGCAGACGCTGCACCAAACCGCTGATCCATCTCACGCTCCATTCTACCCTCACTTGCGAACAAGACCCCGAGATACTTGAACTCTCTTGCTTGAGGCAGTAACTCTCCATCAGCCTGGGCCGTAGTAGGTTTGTGACCATGTTATGCAGTGTTGAAGTATAAGAACGGGTACTATGTGAGAATATATAGACATAAGACATCGAATTGGTAGTGGACCACACGAGATGTTATTTTGGAAGGACTTGGCCTGCTGTTTTGTCTCTTACAAACTAAGTGGTCGAGGAACTTTGGTACATTGAAACGGCCACTACAAAGTGGACTGAACAAAGAGATCATGACTGTTGAGACGATATCACATTCAACAATAGCATGATCTTGTGATAGTGAGATAAAGTTGGATGATAAGGACACAAGCTTAGGTAGATTACATATAGGCTTTAAAAGATAAGCAGCTACGATACGGCCACTAGCTGCAGTGAAGAAAAATAGACAAACCCATTTCTTTAACTGAGATTTGCAGCACTGGAACATTCTTTCCTAGGCTGTAAACTTTAGTCTACACACAAAGGCCGTCATATAATCACAAACAAAGGTATGTTTCAACTGTAAGGCAACGTACGTCCACTCAATGCCCACATCAGGAAGAACTCCGATATTCAGATTTTGTACACTCATCATAACGTATTCATCCATCCATCAGTCCATCCTGTCGTGCATTCCCTCTGCCATGCACACATACACGCCCACGCGCTTTTAAAATCACATCGATATTTACATCCTGAGGCTCTTTGCTAACAGAGTGTGGAGAGTTTAAAAGCACTTTCAGCAGCCACATGCAGAGGATACGCACACTGTGCACGCAGGCTCTGACAAACCATGTTGTTGGAAAACACAGTCGGAGAGAAAGAGAGGCAAAGAGAGAAAATGTCCTCTAACTGTCCCACTTAGCGCTGAGCTTCACTCAAGGGGCTGAAATGGGAACCCTATTTAGACAGATTGTGTGTGTGTGTGTGTGTGTGTGTGTGTGTGTGTGTGTGTGTGTGTGTGTGTGTGTGTGTGTGTGTGTGTAAAGATAATAGAGTGTGTACTTCGTCTGTTGCTGGTGTGCATGTGCCTGTCTTCTTGTTCACAGCTGAGGCATTAATTGTTAGGTTGTGAAGAAAGCACATGTTGCATTTTTTTTTTAGAAATGACCATAAAGAGCTTGTGGACCACAGTTTTTGTTCCATCTTCATTTATCTAACTCAAAGCGTAAAGATTAATGTCAGAGCATGCTGTTTTTATTAACTGTTTGTTGTAAATAGGTATTATGAACTAAACCCTGTTGCTTTCTAACCAAATCCGACCTGGTTCAGTGACTTAAAATACATTGCGAAGGTTGCACAGGCTGCCAGACTGATGGTCTTAATTACGAAAATATAAATATTGCATACTCATAGTGACGTTAGAATGATTTAAAGGAGCAGTGTGTACGATTTCGTGGCATCTGGTGATGAGGATTGCAACCAGCTGAAACTTCTCCCATGTGCCAAGCGTGAACTCCTGGGCTGCATCCCAAGTCTCTTAATTGTATACTGCTAACTCCTAACTCCTGACTTGAACCGGAAGTCGTTCAAGGTCCGCCATCTTTAAGGCCGTCTCTTATTCCTGCCAGTAAGGAGTTAGCGTTAGGAGTTAGGAGGGATCTGTTACGTGCGATGAGTGAGGTAACACGAGAGGTTCCTAACAGGAAGTCTTTTTCAGCTTGAGGCGCTGACGTATAAATACCCGCCCCCTACATCTGGCTCATTTGAACGAGATGTCGGAGAAACAGCACAAGTGTACCCGTTACATACATTCTTTGCAATGAAACGCTGTAATTCACATGCCTACGTGACTACAAAGAGTAACGTTAATGATATTTCGTGCAAGACTGTCATGTTGTAATTAAGTTTATTTCATTCACAACCCGTTGCGTTGTTGAGCGGACTGTCGGTGATGTGTGGCTGTTAAATGTGCAGCTGCTCATGTCCAGAACCACACGTGTTGATATAACACCACGCGCACACACACACACACACACACAAACACATTTGCCCATCATTAATTGTCCTGCATGTCATGTGAGTGGAATAATGTTTAATTGCCTGTAGGTAATATTTATTAATTAATATTATTACTTTCATTAATGTTGTTGTAAGCTACTGTCATTACTGTCTGTCCTGCATCTCTCTGTCTCTGNAAGGACAGAGGGATGTCGTATGCTGTAAAACCCTGTGAGGCAAATTGTGATTTGTGATATTGGGCTTTATAAATAAAACTGTTTGATTGAGGCAGACTGACAGGTCTGATATGTCTTATTCACTCAGCAGCTGACTTGTTGAATGATGGCGAGTGGATTCAATAATAGTGATAATAATGATAATGATAATGATGCTTATCACAGTGACAGTGGCAGGGCTACAGACCATTCTTTAATTGCGATAAACTTCAGCAAATGACTCAATAACAATGGTAATACATGCTAAAGTGTGTGACCAAAGTCATGACGGCGGGGGGTGGGCGTTACGGCTTTGATCAGCGAATATAATGTGACTTGGGATGTACGCCAAACGCTGGTTCCGTTATGCAGCAGATCCAGCTGTCGAGCCGTCACCAGAATAGGACGTCGCTTTACGTGACGCTTCAGAGTAAGGCTGTTTCATGTCTCTTAATCAGCAATCCTCGCTCCTCTAACTCCTGACTCCTTGCATGTTTTCCTAAGTGGGAGGGACTAAACAGTTAGGTAAGGTGGCTAGATAAGGTGGTTAGCAGTAATTTTAAGAGACTTGGGATGCAGCCCTGGTTAGGATTCCTTCAGTGTTCATTGTTCAGGAAGTTTTTACCAGGAGCCGAATTATCCACAGAGGTCTCTTCCTCTCTAAAACTAACAAACCCGGTGATTTAAACCTCTGAAAACACTGAATAAAGCAGTTTCACATATTAAATCAATGTTTCTTTGATGTTGTTCGGCTCTTCACAGACAGGCCACTAGCCAAGCACTTGCTAATGTGTGCTAACCTTTTGTCTTTGATAACTTAAGAGTTCAAGAGGTTTTTAACAAGAGCCAAATTATCTGTAAAGGTCTCTTCCTCTTCTAAACTAACAAACCTGGTGATTTAAACCATTAAAAACACTGAATAAAGCAGCTTAACTTAGAAAAGTCAGTGTTTTTCTTTACGCTGCTCGTCACAGAGGGGCTGTAAACTATACTGGTTGACGCAAAAATGCAAATGGCCTTGTCTAGAACCAGTGTTTAGTTTGTCCAGTCTGGTCTACTGTAGAAACATGGTGGTGCAACATGGCGGACTCCATGGAGGAGGACCCGCTCTCTATGTAGAAACAGCTCATTCGACAGTAACGAAAACACAATGATTCTTAATTGCAGGTGATTATACACTAAGGAAAACATACATATTATATTATAATCCATTTCTGTCAATATATCTCCCTAAATCCTGCACACTGTACCTTTAAGCAGCATGACAACATGCATTTCTAAGAACTCAAAATCCTTTGTCTCATCATGTGATAACTGAGCCCACTCATCAGTCTCCACTCTTTGCCAGCCATCTGCTGCTCAGAGTCAGCTTCAAGTCCACCCAATAGCCGGCTGACCTGCTAGCATGGCTGTAGGGCATTCTGCTCGAGTATCTGATGTACCTGAAAACCTGCACACCAGGCGACTGACTGACTGGCAGAGCAGACAGGCTGGGTGACTGACTTGTGGGCTGAGCGGACAGATTATCTTTCTTTGTCGGGGAGAGCATGAGGAAGATGTGCTTCAGCGCTTCACTCTGGGGAAGCCCTCGAAATGTGTTTGTGTGGGTGTGAGCATGTCTGTGGATCTGTGGGTGTGTGTGTGTGTGTGTGTTGCCTTGGGCGGATGAATGCAGACATTGTTTGATAGCAGTGGGCTGGAAGAGGAGAGCCGGTGCCCAGAGCAACTGAGGAGGAGGAGGAGGAGGAGGAGAGAAAAGGGAGAGAAAAGGAGCAGGGGAGGGAAGGAAGGAGGGGAGAGGAGGTTTGTAAGTGGGTCGGGGTATCAGGGAGATTCATGGGGGGTTGGGAGGATAGAATAGGCAGTAAAAAGAGCACCCACAGCACGAAAAATGGGGGAACACTGGGTGAATCCACTGCAGGCGAGGATGACACATATTTTGGGGGAGATACCTCCAAAAACAGTGGCTCAACAGGAGAGATGGGGAGTGCACATTATACATCTCTTCATTGTTTTCAGTATCCTATCCTATCCTGTCCTCAGTGAGAGTTTATTTTTGCACATTTGCAGAATAATTTGTATCAAGAGAATAGGAAAGGACAATAACAGCAAGGCAACAAGTTAACACTGCTTTTCCCTCCAGTTAGTGAACAGTTAATTGCTCCAAATGCCCACAGAAACTCTTCTGGTTGCCAAGGAAGGCGCCAACAGTATAGCTTTTGTAAAAAGAAAGATTGTAATGTTGACCGCATGAGTGGTTACACACACACAAACACACACACACACTTAGGATGATAGGATGACAGTTAGATGTGTTGTCATAGCTCTCAGACACCTGGTCTTGTGTGTCCATATGGAAGAGGGCTCGAGGCCATATGGCCTATACTGCATGTCCCGCCTAGACGGCATTGGAGGCATGTCTGAGCTGTTTGTGTGTGTGTGTGAGTGTGTGAGTGTGTGCACAATATTATTTTCTAAATCCATATCCTGGCTTAAGCCGTTGATCAGCAGGTTTTGTATTTTAGTCCTTTAATTCAGGCTTCTCACACGCTTATTTTTGTTTCCTTTGAGCTTTTCCATGCTCATGCAAACCCAAACACACACAGCCACACAGGCGGGGTTGGGCGAGGTAAGTCATACTAAGACATTTGTAATTACCACTGTTTACAAGACGCTTTGACATGACTCACCTCACAGGATGATACAAGACACATCTGCAAGGAAATAATTCAAAATATTCACATGTAAAACTTGTGCTATTAAGTAGTCTGCTTCCACTTGTTAGATGTTTCCCACCTTCATGGCCCATGTTCCACAGACATGTACAAACAACATCAAATCCAAGCAAGTATGCGAGCAGTCTTTATAATTAGCCATTCCACTCTGTCTCATGATCCACTGAGAAAGCTCACACATATTAAGCTCATGTCTAATCCGTTATAATTCATCAGTTGGTGTGTATCTTTACTTTGCTTACCAACACGCACAGCACAAACACACACAGACGCACACACACACAGGGGGATGGCAGCGGTGAATGTGGGGCTTATAAATTGATGAGTAGTTAAAAGAAAAGAGCAAACAGTGCACTGGTGACAGGGAAGGTAGAGGAAGAGAGGAGGAAGAGGATGGGGGAGGGTGTGGAGGACAGACACTGGCGCCCCGCCAACATTGACGAAAGCTGCTTAGCCCACCCAGTTGCCATGGATACAGTAAGGAGCAGCTCCCAGCATGTGTGTGTGTGTGCCTCTGAGAGAGAGAGAGACAAGGAGGGGAGGGGAGAGGAGGCAGAGAGAGAAAACCAGCAGGCAGGCGTTAGAGCAACTCAGAGTGGGAGTGAAAGAGCATCAGACTGCAGGGTGGAGAGTGAAAGATAGAGAGGGTGAGTGTATGTGTGGCCAGAGAGCGGACAGAGAGGCAGCTCGAGAGCTTGAGGGAGACGATAGAGTGGGAGCGATAGAGTGCTAGATAATGGAGGTGCAGTCGGAGTGCGTGGAGCCTCCTGTGGCCCCTCAGTGTGACCCCCAGCCCACGGGGAAGATCAACAAAGCTGCCTTCAAACTCTTCGGAAAGCGGCGCACCGGCTCCGGGATGGCCAGCTTCTTCTCCTTCAGGAACAAAGGGGCTACAAACAGCGGGAACAACGGGAATTCTGACAATGGGAATTCTTTGAATGGAAACAGCTCGGCGGCATCAGTGGAGCTGGTTAGGAGCAAAACCCACGATGGACTAACGAGCTCTAACAACGATGCTGATGGACAGAGAAGGGAGGGGCTTGCTAGCCTGGAGGCGGGGCCGGTCAGGTCCCTCAGCAAATCGTTGAGTTTTTTTTCTTTACTCCGACGTGGGAGTTTTCGGTCGAGTGAAAATGGAGGGGCAGGGCTTGTCAGAAGAGGGAGGGGTCTAAAGGGCTTTTTTAGCAGCATGCGATGGAGACGCAAGGAAAAAACAAACGAAGCAGATGGGGAAGAGGTGGAGCGGAAGACGGAGAAGGATGGGAATACTGCCGACTCTGAAAAGGTAAAGGATATTACTCTCACCCTTGAACCGCCTCCGCATCATCACCAAGTGGATTGTGGGAATGCAGAGGCAGAGCCTAACGTAGAGACTCCCACCACTAGTGTTACCATGACACCCCCACACTGTGTTACCATGCCAGGGCCATCTGGCGAGTCAGACTCCCCCTTTCCTTACACACCTACCGACTCGCCACTGCGCCCTCCAATCCAAAAAGCCAAAGCCTCAATTTCCAGCCTCACCCCCTCCCTCGCTACACCCCCTTTGGATCGCTGCAGCACGGGCGACCCACCCTCAGAACCCTCAGTGGACCGCCTCTGCTCTCTCCTCTTCACCGACGTCACATCCCTCAAGAGCTTTGATTCACTGACAGGCTGTGGGGACATTATTGCTGACGCAGACGAGGAGGGGCCGGCGGGTAACGGGGGCAGTGGCACCAGCAGCAGCAGCAGTGGGGGAGGAGGGGGGAGTGTGGGAGCAAGCGTTGGGAGAGCTGTTGGCATCACCAGTGTCACGTCTCGTGGCTCCCCAACCAAACCCTCTCTACCTTCGCAGCTGACCCAGCCCATGTTCTCTGTTTCCGCAAGCTCAGTGCCTTCTTCCCTCCCAGCCCGGGCCCGGGCGCCACCTCCACCACAGCAGCACCCACCCGGTAGCGGTGTGGTGGCCTACATGGGTGGAGGGGAAGAAATGGCAAGTCCAGAAGGAGTAGACGATGCAGACATGCAGGGGCTCTGGCACATGCTGCCCTCCACAGGTGACAACTCCCCTGCTTTGCCGCGATCGCACCAACCTTCCTCCACTACACCGACTTCCACTTATCCCCCTCGTGCCACCTCCAACCCTGCCAGCAGCCACCTGCACTCGGCCCACAGCAGGAGCGCAGACCGAAAGGTTCCCCAGGTGAAGGCTCTGGGGCTTAGCAAGATTCCAGTAGTTGGTGCAGCGGGAGGCCGGGCAGCTAAACCCCCCCTCCCTCACACACATGGCCGTCATCCCACGTCACCTGGTGAAAAAGAGCCACTTAGTGATGAGGGTTACTGGGACACACCCTCAGCAACACCCACTGCAACACCTGATGAGACCGGGCTACAGCGTAACCAGAAGATGGCCCTATCACGCGACAGTTGCTCTGGAGACCACCTGTACGACCTTTACAACGACCCTGAGGAGGAAGGAGGGAATGAACAGCAGGAGGATGATGAAGATTTAAAGAGCACTCCCTCTCCATCCACTGAATACAAACTGAGCCCCACTTCCCATACAACTCCTCCGTCCTCCTCCTCCTCTTCCTCCTTCCAATCTATGAAAGGCAGCACCAGCCTTCCTCGGGAATCCAAGATCCCAGTGAGCAGCAGACAAACCCCACCTCCCCACTCAGTAAGCCAGTCAGCCCTCTCGTCTGTTCTGGAGGCTGAATCCCCTCCGCCAAAGACCCAGGCGCCTCCCCCGGCCCGCACCAGAATCCCCGTATCCAAGGTGCCCGTCCGTCGTTCTGGAAACAAACCTGGCAGCACAACCAGAGGAACTGCCCACAAGAAGTAGCTCCCGTCAAACGGGTCGTTCTTGCCTACTAACATGCGGACTTCAGTGCTGTTTATGCAGAGCCAAAAGTTTTCCCAGACCAAGAAAAATGTTGAGCTGCAGAGTTAACAGCCTATAAATTCCTCTCAAATCTTAAAAGCTCTCATTCCTTAGGTGTTTTGGCTTACGGCAGGCTAGAATAGAATAAGTGCTTTTGTTCACTTGAGAAAGTCACGAGGAGACTCCAAAAAGCTGGGTTAACACTTCACCGCCCTCACTGGAACTTTGGAGGTTGACTCTTGACAATCCACGGACTCGCAATAGACACATTTGCCTTGTAACTTCCTGGAAAAAGCTCCTGACCTGCTGAGAGTTCAACAGCTCATGACTGCACACTGCAAAAAGAAGAAGAAGAAGAAGAAAAAACAGCAGAGCACCTTTTATCTTTGACATTTTTCTTATGGAACTCCACGTGGCATAACTTAATTTGCTCATACGGACCTAATCTAATCATTTTGAGTTTGTCTTCTTGTCTAATCTGTAACAAATTACCTCCTAATCCTTTGATTTAGAGCCAAAGTGAAACAAGAAAACAGTCTTCACTTCACAGCCTCTGATAGTCTTGAACAGACTCTCTGATATCCACAGCCTGGAATAACCCAATGTTTTTTTTTGCTTGGCTGTCGTATGTGTTTTTTGCTTTTTGAAGATGGTCTTCTCCCGACCGCACACTGATTAATAAACTGTATGTGCAAGAGTACGAATTAAAACTGAGATCTGGTTTTATAACTCACCTACTTTGCAGCTACAAATGTGGCAGAGCTGCCCACACATTATGGTACATTGTGTTTTTTGGAGGTGGAGATCTCCTCTGTTTTGATTGGTTGTTATTATTATAATTATTATTATTATTATTATTGTGGATGGACTAAGTTTCAGCCTGTTGCATCTGGATCTCACTTATACCTGACTGCATCACAGGATGTTGATCTCTGGGATTTACAACTGTTGAATTACCAATGGAACCCTGCAAAGCTATCGCAATACTCGACCTGGAGGGATCCCTTGCACTGATGCATCAACACACACATATACGCACACACATACAAAACCAGACATGCACTCACACATGTTCTCTCCCTCTCCGCATGCAGTGCCACACATACAGGCACAAAGGTCAGGGAACATCATCTGATACTGAACGACCTTAGTTCCACTGTTCAACCTTTGTCTTTGTAGCTACACTGGATGACTCTCTTCTCTAAAGACACGTGCACAACTGATTTTTTCTAGTCAGTACTTTCTTCTTCACTGGATTTCATACTGTTTTTATAGGCTCCTCCTTCCTAAGTCATACTGCTCGGATCTTAAACTGTGATCGCACCAGCTTCTTAACGCTCCGTTCTTTCTGTTCTTCTCTACTAACATACTGTACGGGCTGATGTGAGCGGATGACAGGGAGGCATCCTTGCTGTCAGTTTTAAAGAGCCAGAATATGCCTGCAGGTTTTTTTTAATAGGCTGTGACCCAAAAAAAGAAAGACAAGGAAAATCTGTCAGGGTTTGAGTCATACCTATCTGGATCACAGCTGAAAATACAAAGCAAAACATGGGGACTAATGCTAAATCAGTCCTTCACCCTTCCTGGCTGTTGTACAAATAAACACTGTACAACTTTATTCTGGGAACCACCACAGCTGTGTGTGAATCTGAATGTAGCTTGACATCATTGTAGATTATTGGTCAGCATATATATTTCGTCTTTGTCCCTCTTTTGTGGGGGCAAGACAAATGGTGGAGCTTACTGTTTTCTAAGTCCCCCATGCTCTGAAAAATGAAGACAAACTGCTGCACAGTGTGTTGAGCCTTGCAAAGCACCACTTGTTTAAAGAATGAGGGGGTGTATTGCAGTCCTAAAAGGCCTTTGTCAGTGATTCAGTGAGACAAGTTACAGGGAGCGGAGTGTTCCCTACCCTTTAGTCAAAGAGAGGGGTTTTCATAGGGAGAGACATTCGAGACGATGCGAGTTTTCTGTAACTGCAGGGGTACCAAATGACACGTGAGGGTCACTGTAGTTCATGATAGCTTTCCATCTCATTTAGAATGTGATGATTGATCCACAACGCTGCTCCAGGTTCAGATATCTTTCCAGGCTCCTGACGGTGTAGTGGAGGACAGGCCGTGGGGTAACCTGATCCCAGGTCTGCAGTAAGTGTGTTTCTCACCCGATAAAAAGGACAGGCTAAAGGTCATTTGGGGAGCAGAGAAATGTTTTCTCTGCCTACACTGTGCTTTTTATCTCTTTTGATTAAGTATGCAATCACTGTCATTCTCCAGGAGTGATTCAAGGAAAGGGATGCTGAATTAAGGGTTATTGAAATGCGTATCAATCTAAGCCTTGAAATTTCCTGGTGAAAAATAATAAGACAGCAGTGGTTACGCTTGTGGATATTTGACCAAAACAGTTGCCTGAAGACTCCCAAAATCATAGTTTTACTTTATGACACTGCCAGTAATCAAATAGTATTGATATTAAGATTAAGAGAGAGCAGGAAGCCATGAACTAAACCAGGAGTAATGATTATGCATCTTATGTTTAAAAGGGTTTTGTTTAAATATGGCGTCCTCCTCGGTTGATGTCCCACATGCTGCAGTTTGGTGTGTATATAGAGCTTTTCCCTCCACTTCCTCCGAGTATGACAGTGAAAACTAAAGTTAATCCTTTGGGTAACTTGATCTCCTGCATTGGCCTTCAAACAGTAACGACATCAACCACAGAGGCCGCCATATTGCCACCTGGCTCAGTTCCTTGTATTTCTTTTTCCCCCAGATACTTCTCACCTTTCTTTCTGTTTACAAATCTGGGCCTTCATGTGGTCATTCGCTGTGACGAAAAGCACATCATGTTTTCCTTTCTTTTTGTTATCGTTTGTCTGCTCACGGTGTGAAATCTTTCCACTTTTCATATTTAATGAATAAAACTGTTTGCGCTGATAGTCCCGACTCTTTGTAACTACATTCAGACAAAAATCCATACACTGAAATGTCAGAGGCTTTGTGTGCTTGTATAATTGGAGCAACACCAGATAGAGCCCCTCTCTCATCAGCTCACCCTCCTCCGTTTTTCCTCCCCCCCACACATCCTGGTGACTTTAATCCCCAAGGAGTAGGCTGGGTGGGAGAGAGGGTGAGAAACAGAGATGCTTTTGTTGATGTGCAGCGTGTGGCGTTTGTGTTGTGGTGTCGCACTTGGAGAGAGATCTGCTTGGCTTGGGAGTAAGAGGTTATCAATACATTTTATTGATCCCTGAGATGAAAGCCTGATGGATGTGTCATTGTCTGCTGTGGGTCCCTCGTGGGAAAAGACACATAGAGACAGGGACAGACAGCCGATATGATGACAAAGACAGGCAGCTGATGCATGTGGATTTGGAACCTGTGTGTGTGTGTGTGTGTGTGTATGTGTGTGTCCTGAATATAGATGAAAGGGAGGGTCTCATTGTTTCGAGGAGGACACATGTTGCTAGAGAAAGCTTGTATGTTGTTGTGGTGTGGGTGCGCATGCATGTGTAGTGGGAGGAGGATTTGGTGCAGTGCGAATCCCCTTTGTAATGGTGCAGCAAACCCCCCTCCCTCTCCATCCGGCTCCCTCTCTCCGTTTCTGCACGCTGAGGTTTATGTAAAAGCCTTACGTAAGACCATAACACTCACTTGTCCCAGCCCACCAGATCAAAGCTAGTGATGCTGACAGTGAGAATGGTCCGTGCTTGCGCGCGTGTGTCGGCTGATCTCATCATTAATCTGCTGCTGCTGCTGCTGCTGCTGCTGTTTGGGTGCTGGATGTGGACACTCAACCTCATTGTGAGCCATGTTTGTGTGCGTGTTTGTTTTGGTGCATAAATCTGGTATAAGGGCATGACAGGGAGGATTTAGTTTGAGCTGAACAACAAAGTTCTTATACAAGCCACTGAGGAGAGAGGAGAGGACGGGAGGGAGGAAGAAATGCAGAAGAAAAGTGGGAGAACAGCATTTATTATAAATGTGAATGAAGGTTTGTTTGGCTTTGGCGCTCTTTAAAAAAGCTTTTAGCTAGCCGATAATAACTTTTGATAAACAGCAGCCACAAGTTGCAATAAGAGTAATGGTGTGCTAAAATATAGCGTCATAGTAACACAAGAAGAGAAGACTCCTTAAAGCAATTCCTGTTTAATGTTTGCTAACATTAGCCGTCAGCCAGAGTCCTGCACGGGTCCGTTTTTAAAACCTGAACCCGCCCATACCTGTAAAACTGAGTACCAGAACCGACCTGTTACCTGTCATTATGTCGAAGTCAAAGCCGCACCCACCCACACCCGTTAATAAAAGTCCTGTGACCTGACTCCCACCCACGATCAAACCCACACAGGCTACAGTCACTCTCAAAGACCAATTCAAGAAGCTTTGTAAAAACAGATGCTGGTGGAGAAAAGCTCCAGCACAGAGAGAGTAGAGTGAAGGTCATACTATTGCTTCTAAAAAATGATATCATGATGGTAGGTAGGGTTTGCATGCCCTGATAAACGTGTGTGTGTGTGTGTGTGTGTGTGTGTGTGTGTGTGTGTGTGTGTATGATGGCGCCCTGAGCACCATTCAAAAGCTAAACCCCACATTTCTCATGGCAGCCTCTCGACAGCCGTTCCCATAGTAACTCCAGTAGGTCAACCAATGAAAAGAGGGGGCTGGGCAGGAAGGAGGATGGGCAAGTGTTTGGGGGTGGTGGTGGCGGTGGTGTGTGACACAGTGTGTGAGAGACGTGATTGGAGTTGAACTGGTGCAGTAAAACATTTTGACAGATAAACACACACACACACACACACACACACACACACACACACTAACCTACAAGTTGAAATGCAAATATATTTTTGTCATAGACACATTTTTGTCAGTGTTGTAATTGCCTGTGAACACACACACTCAACCCCCCCCCCCCCAAAACAACAACAGGAGCATCAACAAAAGTGCTCTGACCTTTAACACACATCCTCTAAACACATCAATTCCTCATATAAAGGGTCATTCTGCACCACTGTGTTTCACCTCTGCAACCTCATGGGACACGCGCCCCCCCCCCCGCCGCCGCCTCTTCCACTACCTCCACCTTTTCTCTTTGTCCTCGTCATCTTCCCTCACTTCTCTCGCTCTCTCCCGTAGGATGCCAGAGTTCCTCTCAGGGCAATGTTGTGTAATCGTTTCACTTGTCAATAATTCAACGGACAAGCTTTTGACTCTGTGAATGGGCGGATCTGTTCGGCACACCGTGAAGACGGCACAGTGTGATGCTGAGTGTGAATCTGGGGTACAACCATAAAGGATGAACAGGCATGTGTTTCTCTACAGTGGAGAATTCTGACTTTCAAACAACAAAACGCCAGGAAACAAGATGTTTAATTAAGTTCCAAACTGAATTGGACATTGTGAGCAGCAAAATAGAATATCAATTGAATTATGAATCACGAGATGAATGCAACTGATGTTCCCTTTTGCGGATACAAGGTCAGGGAAGTGAGATAATGGCCTGATACACAGTACAATGGCTTGAATTTAGCCTTCAATAATGAATTAAATGTTCACTAAACTAAATTTGTGCTGAAACTTTTGTGACATGCACAAGGTATTTGTCCTGATTGCCTAAATTATTTCCACGTAACACTTGTATGTAAATACCAGCAGTGTTGGAATGTAACTAAGTACAACACATTTTTATGCAACTTTATACTTTTACTTCACTGCACCTCAGGAGCAAATATTCATCTTACAGCTACTTTTCAGATTACAATTTTTTATGCCTGTCTTTTCTAGTAAAAACCATGTATCTCCAAAATTGGTGATATTTGTTGAGAAAATTCTCCTTCCTTTTAAGATAAACCACTCATTCATTCATTCATTCATTCATTCATTCATTTATTATCCATAAGGCACTGGTCGTGGGGAGAAGTGGGACGAAGCTGGAGAACCTGGAGAACACACACACCAACACGGGGAGAAGATGCAAACCCAAGGTGACAGTGCTAACTACTGGAACACCGTGCCGCCCTAAGATGAACAAACTGTTTTTAAAAACGTCTTGGAAAAGCTGGAAAATGCATCACCACAAAGCTGAAAACACGGCTGTTTTTTGAGCTCATGAAAAGTCAATGTGGTTGCGTAACACATTTGGTGGTTGCATGGTTCTCTCAGGACAGCAATGCTACTAACATATAGATACAAATATATATAGATCTTAGAGAATATGATGCACTTTGTAGATTAAACCACCCAACAGTATATATCAGTCCAGTATTGAGTGAGACCACTGCAGCTGGCAGCAGTGAAACAGGCTGCAATGTAACCACTTGGGGCAATTGTGCATCGTCAGTGCACATCTTCCAAAAGTGCTTCTTTTGCCACTGACAGGCTCAGATTGTTATTCAGAGTGTCTGACAAAATAAAAAGGATCCCCACAGAGATGGACCTTTTTGTTAAAGAGTAAGATCCTTTTTGTTCAACCAGAAACAGCCTCGAAATCACCACTAATAAACAATAATTTTATCATTGTAAAACACACTTCATTCAAAGTCCAGAATCTGGTGGTTTTGGCGATAGCAATTTCGGGGATGTTTCAGGTTCCACAAAAAGGATCCTTCTCTTTAACACAAATGTCTGTCTATGTAAGAATCCCTTCCATAATGTTGTTAGATAATAAATAATACCCTGTCTGTGGCAAAAACAAGCACTTTTACCAGACATACATTGAGGTAGGGCAATTGCCCCAAGTGATTACATTGCACCCTGTTACGCTGTTGCGGACTGCTGCTGTCTCGCTTAATAATGGACTAGTTTCAGAAGTTGTTGTTCCCATAAATCACGTAGACACAAACATGTGGGGAAACCAGGGAACAAAGCTGAAAAATACCAAAGTTATTCTTTAAGCATCTGCAGCAGTAAAATGCAACATACACTTAATGCAGCAGCAATATTAATCCAAAAACATTACATTTGATAGTAAACCACTGACAGGGAATATTTTACTGCAAAATGACTTATTTTACTTTTGATACTTTTGAAAAGTATATTTTGCCAATAATGCTGTCATACAAAGACAAAACTTTATTAATCCCAAAAGAAATTATTGTGCCAGAGACTGCTCAACAATTACATCACCATGAGAAGAAAAACATCAGTGTAATAAATGTAAAGTGTACAAGGAGAAAAGCTATCACAAGTGCCTAGTATCAGTATGACAGTGGTTTAAGTAATTTAAAAAAAGTAAAATGTGATATTACATGTGATTTGGAAAGTAACTGCACATGATATTGAGATATTAAGATGTTAATATTATTTATCTCAGTGTCCAATGTTTCAACTGTCCTTCCAGCAGAAGGGGGAGGAGTTATTCCGTTTGACACAACTGGTGTGTGAGGTCATATTTCTTAAACCCCTGAGGCCTCCAACTATACCTGCTACCCGGTCTCACTCCAAAGTAATCAAAATCTGGCACTTGGGCGGTGACTTCCAGGGTCAGACACCAACAAAAATAAGCTGTCCTTTCATGTCGGCATGATACATGGCTGATTGGCATTATAGTTAACATCAGGGGGAAACTTGACAGGACAAAAGCGAAAGTTACAGAGGCGACAACCACCAACCTTCTGCCGGGAGGGCAGTGTTCGTTTCCCATAAGATTGTAAAGCCAAACCCGTTCTTATTTCCGAAACCCAACCATGTGTGTGTTGGCAAAACCTAACCACATGCATTTGTTGTTGAAGGAAAAAAAACGTTGATTTGCAGTGTTGTACCGAAGTAGTGCATTTATTTTGAAAGACACAGTATGTAAACAGTAATATTCCTGTGAAAACGGAAGTGTATTTCTGGTCTTCATGTTCATCTGGTTCCAGATTTTGTTTAAATATGTTCATACTGCTTCTATAAACCAATAGAAAGAGAATTACAAAAGAAAACAGTTTACAAAGTGCTTTGACAAACGAAGCAAAGCAGAGGCAGGATACCCCAGAAGCATGTCAGGTCTGTCAACATGTTGACAGACCTGACACTCCTGACAGACCAGACAGTCTGGAAAAATGTCTGAGACTTTCTGACACAGCCCTAAACTGGTTCTATCTGCAGGACAGAGACCACTTTCTGTCAATGGGTATTTATACATCTGAGTGAGCAAGAATGACGTGGAGTTCCCCAAGGCTCCAGTCTCGGGCCTCTTCTGTTCAACTGTAACTGGATGTGCCACTTATTCAAGGGGGTTTCAGGGACCCCAATTAGTAGTCCTTGTATGTTAAATATGTTGGTGGCATGAAGGTTAATCTCACCAAACTAAAACGTGTCTCTCTATTTTTTTATTAACTTGTGTCCTGCCAACACAAGTTTTGTACATTTTTTTCACAGTGAGACATGATGAGCCTCCCATCACCTCCTGCAAAGCTGTGTAATAAAGGTAAAAAAAAAATGTTATTTGCTCAGTGGTGGAAGAAGTATTCAGATCCTTTATACTTACGTAAAAGTATTAATACTGCACTGTGAAAATACTCCATTACAAATCAAATTTCTGCATTTAAAACTTAATTGAGTAATAGTATGTTATCCTCAAAATGCACTTAAAGTAAGACAAAGTAAGGTTCTTATCATGCTTTAAAATGTTCTCTGTCATTGTTTTACGATTACATATGATGTTTTTGGATTATTTTTTACTGCTGCTCCTGCGTTCACTTTGGTTATAGCAACTGGTTCTACCAAATGATACCTGATATCATCCAGGAAAATTAAAACAGAATCCTGACATGAACTTTACAAAAATGAATAAACCCCAGTAAAGATCAAAACTGTAATTGACACAAAAATGTCCCACTGTTAGAGGGATAATGAAATGTTTATTTACGATACCAATAAGATGAGATCTGCTGAGTATAGAGAGATTGTATGGTAAATTATGTGTATTGATGATATTCAAACTTGCAAGCAAATTTTAAAAAAATGACAACTTTAAGTAGTTTGTGACTCATTCACAGTGTGCTCACCATAAATTTAATTTAGCTGTGGCCATACATTTTATTGCAGTTCTTAGTTTTTAAAAACATTCTTACAGTTTTCAAGGCAAAGGTACAACCATCACATCAGTTTTGCAAATGACAATACATAACTTAAAGCAGTGAACCCATCTTCGGAAAAGAAAAGGGAAACATCAGCCAGTGCCACCAAAATGGATTGTCCCTATTCATTTCATCACATTCTCCAGGCTGTCTCGTATTTACAATGAGCAGAGACATATGTCTCAATAAAAATGCTGAAATGTAGAAAATATTGTGTAAATGAGAAATGAAATATAAAGGCCTCTTCACCACATTATTGGCCAACCAAACACTGTGGTCTGTCTTCTGTGTTGTCCACTTCATGTGTATTGTTTGTCCTTATAATACACTCAAATCAACCACATCTTCTACATTTGAATTATGTGTAAAGGCAATGACAGATTAAAGTATAGATGTAGAATATTTCATGCTCTACTCTGAGAGAAGTGATTGTCATTCAAGGATTTAAAGTATCTCTGTACTTAATATTCATAAAGATTGCATTCTCTTTATTCACACACACATATACTCGCATACTACACATGCATACAAGTGTGCAAACATAATTCACATCAGTTGCACCTACTTTTGTTTGAGTCTACACCTTTGCCGGAGCTCCAACATCCACAGTAATATAAGTGTACAGTTTATCCTTCATAATCTCCTTGACTGTGTACTTTAAGGTATTAATCCCATCTTTATCCATGGTCTGCCTGGTTTGCCTCAGTTTGCTGTAAGTCTTTGGGTTACTCTCATTGTGCGGGTCTCTCTTATGTTTGATCATCCTGTACTTTCCTGTCACCATGTCAGGTCGGGAGATGGTCATTCCACGTTGAGTAATTCGCGTATAAAGATCATCATCCTCACCACCCCAGCCCCAGTAAGTGTTCGAGAACCCGTTAACCTTTAAGAATTGCTTCTTGGACAATGCACTAACCCCACCAAAGATGGTTTTATAGGGTAACCTGAAGTTGAATTTATCTACAGCCACAGACAAGTGTCGAGGACTATCAAAACATCTGTAGAGGTTGCGGTCATCCATAGGAATCAGATCTATGTCAGAGAAGACAAAGCAGTCAAAATCATATTCCTTCAGTGCTTCAGTGTGGCCTATGTTCATCAGTTTCGCCCGGTTGAACACTCCCTCTCCATCCTGGTTCATGACATACACTCTGTAGTCCGACTGCTGTCGCATCAAAATAGGATGGAGGTAATACAGCCAGTGCTTAAGGTGCTCATGCCGATTTCTGAATGGGATGATGATCGCCACCTAAACAAATGAAATACGTAAGTTTGCTTTCACATAAATGTAAATCATCATTGTAGAAATCCGATTTTTTAAGTGGGATTGTATAAAATACTTATCTACAGTACATGTCAGTAGGCACGACCCCAGTTTGGAGAAGCAGGCAGGAGTGCCACCATGGATGTTAAGCAATGCACTGCTGTCGGGACGCTATGTTTGGAATATTTTCACCGTTTTATTTTTCTGTCAAATGGCCCTTTCTGACTGGGAACTGAATCCATTATCATGCTCTCTTCAAAGCCACCAGACTCCTTTGACAAAACAATCATTTTTCTTCACAAAACAAGTGAGTTTCTGGTCTTCCACTGCCTCGATCTATCAGATTGCGTTACTGTGTGACCTTGGTGTTTTAAATGGTTAGTTAAGATTAACCAAAGTCACACAATAAAACAAACTAACCAACTGAGGCAGCAGTAGATCAGCCTCACATCTTCTACAAAGTAAAATGACTGTATTAGTCAAAGGAGATTTTGTCAAGTAGGACATGCTCCTGAATCAGCATCCCACATTGCTGCCTGGGCCAACATTGCAATCACTGAATCACAGCCCTCTGACATCATCACTGTGCTGCTCCTGTGCTTCTTTCAGAAATCCTTGTTTTCCAAATTGAAGTTAATACAATTAAAACAAAATCATCAGTAACACTGAACAAAAACCTTTTCAGCTACTGCAGGGTTAGCGAGTTAGCTTGCTAACTAGGTAGCAAGGTAGCTACTTGCCAATAGGCTGGAATATAGTCCAAACAAATTCATATAGGCTAGCCTACATGACGCTTCTGATGATGACGACAGACGCAGTCGTCGAAACAGTCAAGGTATGACAAAACAAAACTCAAGCCTGTAATAAGAACCATATCAAGCTAAGGCTAGAATGTAAGCAAGTTAGCTTGCTAGGTAGGTAGGCTATTCATTAACAAAGAGTGAGGATAATAAATGTTGTGAGTTGCAAATTCCTGCAATAAATACATTTACAAGGTTTTTGTTTAATGTTATTTAGGATTTTGTTAAATTGGACAAACTGATGATGCAGAAAAGCAGACTGATGATGTCAGAGGGCTGCGATTGGTAGAATGCAATATTGGACGTGGAACGCAATGTGGGAAGTTGATCCAGGAGCATGTCCTACTTGGCAAAATCATGTTGTCATGGAGTGCAATGCTCCTTGAAGAGAGCATAGATGGATTCAGATTTCCCATCAGAAATCACTGTAAAATACTGTAAAATATAGCGTACACTAAAAATATTATTAATTAAGGTCGGCCTTTTTCAAGGGTGTTCAGATAAGTTTTGCTGTCAGCCCTGGCCACAGTAGTACATTGCTTGATTTCCATAGCGGTACTCCTCCCTGCCTGTCTGAACTATGGATAGTATCTCGTACATCCACACTTTAGAAAAAATCCAAACAATCCCTTTAAGGCTTTGGTGGCAAAATCCGTATAACTCTTTTAATAATAGCAAGTATATTAGCAGTAGAAAGTAGAATTTGGTGAAGTTAATTTCTTTTTTAAATGAGTTCATATAGTACTTATGATATATATGGTCTTTGTTTTAACCCTTTTAGATCTCCCGTCCGCTTTTAAAGCATCATTTTATGGATTGATATGAGTTAAGCATCTATGAAAAATGAATCATCTCATGTTTTATGTCGAAAAAAGATCTGTAAATACCATCTATGCTCATTTTTCCATTTAGATGATTTCTGCGTTAAGATTTGACATCCACTGGAATGGGTGGGGAAAAAGCAACACATAATTTTGCTTTGAAGTGCGATCTCTTTCAAAAAAATTTTAAATCAATTTTTTGTTTTTTTATTTTGATCCAAACATTATACAAATAGCACATACTGTATATGAAATTCTTTTACTCAAGTTTTGACACCTGTTCCAGGAATCTGAAATCATGGTAAACTGATCCAATTATTCTGTTCATTTATTCATTTGTTTCTCCATTTATTCACCTACCTTCTGTTGGGCGATACAGTCTGGTGGTTTGTGCCATCCTCCTAACCGAAGAGGAGAACCAACCTCCTCTCTCACCTCATCCAGAGTCCGTGTAGAATTAAACTCCACATGGACTGGACCCAGAAGATTTGGAGGGGTGTCAGGGCAGGGTACCAAAGTCTTGATCGTAACCGGTGACATCTGTGTCCCTTCTCGGCCTGCATTTGGATCTTGAGTTGTCAGGTTAAAAAGTGTTTTTATCCATTGGGAAAGTGTGTCATTTCCATTTTCCATACTTTGTGGTTTTGTAAAAAGAAAAAAAGCGCCATTTCTGCTGTGGAATAGAAGCACAGCAAAACACACCATACTGACGAAACAAAAAAAGACGAGAATGTGAAAGAGTTTTTTCAGCATTTTTGCTTCCTCTGATTATAACTACTGTCCACTCAACAGTTCTCTTACAGTTCTGCTACCTGCGTGTCTCTTTGCAAGTCAAATATGTTTCAACCAAAATAGTAACTAGACAAGTTTCATTGACTTGGGGGTAGCTTCCTTTTTTACATAACCTGTTAAGCCAGTCGCTCCCCCTGGTTGGGTAAAGCAGTGCTCTTCAGCAAATGTCTCACTTGCTTATTTGGAGGTGGTTTCACATAACTGTCTTGAGAGAAATGCTCAGTGGAAATGTCGAGCCGTCTTAGCATCACCTGTGGAATGTTGTCTATGTTCAGCAACTAACCACGGCTATTTCAGTTTCTTTATTTGAAACACTCGGAGAAAAACACAAGCACACATTATTTTTGAAATCTCTGAAAAATTGATGTTACTCTTGTCACACTTATACAAGACCATACAACAAAGATGAACACTAAAACAGGGGGAGAGGTTAGACTTGTACTTTGCTTTGTGATTAGAAAGTCATAACCGAAACCTACCACGGCACACTGCTTTGCAAAATAAAAAGGTTGTACTGAATGGGCTTGGCGCTGAGCAGAGCATCTCTTCACCCCCTGTATGTGGTAGCAAACAGCCATGGACAGCTGCAAAAGGAAGAACTGGCAAACAACAACCAAATGTACAACTGGACAACAGATGCTCAACTGTTGCAGGGCCCTGGATCTTCCTCTGATGACTTGGATAACCTCTTATCTTCACCCTGAAGGGTAAGAAATAACAGCACATTCTCACAACTTGTCACACGTTGACGTTCGGTCATGGACTTTCCATGTCAGATACCACGTGAAAGGTATCCTGGATGTATTGGTTGTTGATGTATCAAGTTCTGCCAGTTACATGCATTGTACTCTTTCAAAATTCACTTCCGTTTTTACAGGAAATTTATCGTTTATGTACAGTCTCTTTCAAACATGAATTGATGTTTCTTTTCCTCCAACAACTAAAGCATCTGATTGGGTTTAGGCAACAAAAGCATGTGGTTGATGCGTCTCCTCCACCACACTCACCAGGGAGGATTTAGTTAAAGCTTCCAGACTAAAGCCGAATCAAATTGATGAACTGTTATACAGCAAAAACTGCAGACATAAACACTAAGGTGTCCATCAGAAACTAGACAGACCCCATGCCCCGTCTTTGAGCATACCAGTGATTTTAAACAGCAGGTAACCACAACCAGTCTCATTTCTCGTCACAGAATCCCTACAGCTGAAATGAGCTCTTCTTTATGTCAGGTCATTGGCGAACAAATCCTACTAAAGATCTATTAAAGGTCTGATAAGTGCAAAGACTTTGCATTTATTGTTTTCAGCTGAAACCTAGCTGAACAACACTACTGATGTAGAAGCTCGCACTACAACACTACAGCACCTGCCAACATTTGGCTGTGAAAAGAGGGAGGTTTTCTGGGGTGTTGTCAAATACCCTCAACACCCCGTCCCCATATAACCCTACACTATAGATGAACATAATAAATATGAGAGTAAAATGACTTTTAATCAGTATCAAATTTATAGTTAACAGATGTAAGCCGCTGTTGCTAATTAGCTCATGCTAACACTGTGGTCCTTTAGTGCTGTGTCTAAACAGGCACAGGTGGTCAGGGATCAGCCCCTTGGCGCAATCCTGTTGTCTTCTGGTGCGTTCGTTTTGTACTCAGAGGTCGGAAGTTGGAAGTGGGAATGACGTCACCTCTGAGTTGACAACAGTTTTTGCATTCTAGTTGACAACGGTGGACAAGTCGGATAAAAACATGGACGTTACCGTTCTACCGTTGGGCTAGCCGTAGCCACTGTTAGCAATATCAGTTGATAACAATGCTCTCTGTGGTATTTTGCACATACAGACAGCGTGGCAACATGCCCACAGAAAAAAATTGAACAGTACTATGGCTATGGCTGACCTAATGTAAAACAAAAAAGATAAAATTGTTATAAACAGTACTTTTACAAAATGTTTACTCACTATGTATGTGACCGGCAGCCATCTTGAATTCGTAAGGTTGATGCGGTTGCTCCGAGTTTCCGAGTTGGAAATCCAATCTCAGGGTGCGTTTGAGTTTAAACTTCCGACTGCAAACTGGGAATGTCCGACCTCCGAGTACAAAACGAACGCACCATTCCTCTGGATCTGACGTCCTCACTGCGACATGTTTTGCCCTCTAGACAGCGTGCTGCAGTTGTTGTTCTTCTTCTTCTGTGTTCATTGGCAGCTCACAAACCAAGTTTAAAGGTACATGTGCTGCCACCCACTGTGTTGATAGTGTAGATGCTGCCCTTGTTAAGTCAGTGAAGGCCGCTGAGCTTTGTATTTTCGCAGCTATTCATCGGCTATGATTTCAATTATCAGATTAATGCATAATTATAAAAATATCCCATTATCGACGATAATTTATCGGTCCGATATATATTATGCATCTCTATTTGAATATCTTGCGCTTGAGCTCAAAGCATTAGTGCTCATGAGTTTAATCTGTTGTTCATCAAAATGGCGATTAACGGGAGTGAGAAATTTACATCACCTATCTTCAAAAAAGAAAAGTAAACATCAACCATCAAAATGAATTTTCCATAATTTATTTCATCTTTCATTACTTTCCTATATGTCCCATATTTACAGAGCAAATTTAATACTGTTGTCTGGCTTCTGTGTCATCCATTTCATCCTTAGAATACATAATAATCAGCGCTGGAAGTAACATTCCCCAAGATGTATCTTGAGTCCGCCTGTAGAAGGTAGTTGTGTTTCTACATCTGAATTATGTGTAAAGGCAATGAGAGATTACTGATGTAAAACATTTCATGCTGTATATTGAGAGTAATGATAGTCTATAAAGGACTGAAAGAAATTCTGCACTTTATATTAATGAAGTAAACATTCACTTTAGTTAACATGGACACACAAACAAATACATACACACACACACACACACAGGTTTGCAAACATAACTCAACACCAAGGCCTCTAGTTTCCCAGCGCGGCGCAGGGTGACGCAGGGTGGCGAACCCTGCGCAGAGCTAGTTTCGAGCAGCGCAACCCGAGGCGCGCTCAGTTTGGTAGTTTGGCAGACCGAGGTGCGCTGAGATGGGTGTGGCGGCGCAGCAGGCGGAGGTGTCGACAGATCCAGCTTGGCGCAGTGACAGTTTCGTGGCAAAAGGCTTCGCCGAAGGTGCGCTAAAAGCTCGCCAGCTGAAACCAGGTCTACTTTCAGCGCAGGCAGAGCGCAGCCGGTGTAAGTGGAAGTTTGGCTGACCGGTGGACAGTGCGCACACATCACCAAAACCTCACAGGCAGGTTTCCAGAAT
>NC_065516.1:25236379-25243296 GCF_006386435.1 Epinephelus moara | reverse complement strand
ATTCGGACACTGCGAGCTTGGACCTCCCGGACCAAAACATCAGTTTCCTCCTAGGAGAAGTTTGGCTGTCTGACGCTGCTGCTCTCTTCTGCCATGGCGAATTGAGTAAACTCTCATTATACCTTTGCGCGGCGCATTTAAGGCCGAGGAGAGGGGCTCATTTGATTGGTGTGTTGTGTGTAAAACCCACTCCACGCCTTCTCTCCTCCCTCTTTCTGACTTGCGCAGGTAGAAGGGACGGAGGTGGGAAAGAGGAGTAGCTACGCCAGCGCGCACGGTGTGCCAAACTTGCAAAATCCGCCTGGCCACACCCAGTTGGCAAAGCGCAGGTGCGCTGCGCCTCCACCTCGCCTGGTCTGCGAAACTAGAGGCCCAAGACACACACCTGCCCCAGGCTAAGTAACAAAATAAATAGCACATCATGTATATACATAAAAGTCTACTGACAAAGTGACAATG
Organism: Epinephelus moara; assembly: GCF_006386435.1. Classification (NCBI taxonomy): domain Eukaryota; kingdom Metazoa; phylum Chordata; class Actinopteri; order Perciformes; family Serranidae; genus Epinephelus; species Epinephelus moara. The sequence goes on along the minus strand of NC_065516.1, from coordinate 25,242,837 downwards.
TTGGAATAAGACTGTGTCGGCTCAATGCATCACAGGTTCATTTAAAGGGTAATTGTGCTTTTACATCTGATTAGAATGAATTAGAGAAACATACAATACATGCGAACAGGTTTGTGTAACTCAACACAAAGATACACACCTGCCCTCGGTTAAATGAGACAGACTGGATGAACTAGATTCCCAAAGATTTTAAAATCACTGTGACACCAGTGAATCAATCCAGCAGATCCACAGGTTCTGTCCTCATTCAGCTTGGTGGAACCCCAACATCCACAGTGATATAAGTGTACAGTTTATCCTTCACAATCTCCTTGACTGTGTAGTTTAAGGAATTAATCCCATCTTCATTCATGGTCAAATAGGTGTGGTGCAGCTTGTTAGGATTCCTTGGGTTAGGTTCGTTGTGCAAGTCTCTCTTATGTCTGAGCATCTTTTACCTTCCCACCTCCGGGTCAGGTCGAGAAATGGACATTCCACTGTAGATAATCCGCCTATAAATATCATCGTAAACTGTTCTAGTTTTTATTCTGTTCATTTATTCATTTATTCATTTTTACTCTCCATTCATTCACCTACCTTCTGTTGGGCAATACAGTCTGGTGGTTTGTGCCGTCCTCCTTCCTGAAGACGAGGTCCGACCTCCTTTCTCACATCGTCCAAAGTCAGTTTAGGATAAAGCTTTACATGGAGTGAACCCACAAGATTTGGAGGGGTGTCAGGGCAGGGTCCCAGGGTCTTGATTGTAGTAGTCATCAGTTGAACATGTTCAGGTGTGTCATCTCCATTTGCCATATGTTGTGGCTTTGTAAAACAAATTAAAGTGTTGTTTTGGCTGTGGAATAGAAGCACAATAAAACATGCCAAACTGACGAAAGTAATAAAGACCAGGATGTTAAAGAGCTTTTTCAGCATTTTTGCCTCCTTTGACGTTGAGTACTTCTCACTCAGCCACTCTCATACAGCTCCTCTTCCTGAATCTCTCTTGTCAAATCAAATATGTCCCAAGCAAAAGAGCAACCAGGCAAGTTTTATTTTCTTTGGGTGCAGCCTCCTTGGTATTGTAAGCTGTTCAGTTTGGGCCTCATACCTGCTGTATTAATCATGATGTTTAAGATTTGTTTCCTCATAGGTTTCTCAGAATCTAATCAATAAATTGAATTAAAAGTGTACAATACTGTCATTATAGTTCTTTTAATAGTATAGTATAGTAATAGTATAAACCCAAATTCTAAAATGCTGAAACGCTGTGTAAGACAGTACAAACAGAATTTAATGATTTTCCAGATCCTTTCTACCTGTTTTCAATTGACTACAGTAGAAAGACAAGATTTTAAAAGTTCAAACTGATATACTTTTTGTTTTTGTACATTTTCACTCATTCTCAATTAGATGCCTGCAACACGATCCAAAAAAGTTGGGACGGGAACGCCTCCTGTAAGATTATAAAGCCAAATCCTATTCTTTAATTCTAAACCCAACCACGTGCCTTAGTTGTTAGAGGGGGGGAAAAAAAGGTCAATCCATGTGTTGTACTGACGTAGGGCGTTTATTTTGAAAGAGACTGTATGTAAATAGTTAACTTCCTGTGAAAGCGGAAGTGTATTTTGAAAGTAGACCATGCATGTAACAGGCAGAATGTCAACAACCAACACGCCCAGGGTACCTTGTATGTCGTATTTGGATGTGAAAAGTCCATGGCCAGAATGCCAATATGTGATGAGGTCAGAGTGAGAATGTGTTGGTAGTTTGTACCATAAATCTAATTTAGTTTTGATACTATGGGCAACCTCAGTGTTGGACCATAGTGGCCATGCATTTTATTTCAGCCCTTCTTGATTTTCTGAAACACAGTTACAGTTTACAAAGCAACAATCATTACATCAGTTTTGCAGAATTTTATTGCAAGAAAACAAAACAAAAAAAAAACACAAATAACTTAAAGCAGTAAATATCTTAAAATAAGAAAAGGAAACATCAGCCACTGCATCACTGAACAAAACAAATAAGTTGTTACTGCATTATACAGTTGGGACAAATGTCTTCACACAGAATCATGACATTTAGAATAACTGTGTAAATGAGAAACAATATACAAAAACTAAGGTGTAAAGTAGTGTTTTTTGTCATATGATATTCAGTGATCTAAAAAAAAAAAAAAATCAACGATAATAGACAAAGGAACTTGATCCCCAGAGATGTTAAGACATAAAATCACATCAGTTTCACCTCCTTTTGTTTGAGACAGCAGATCCACAGGTTCGATCCTCATTCAGCTTGGTGGAGCATGAATATCCACATTGATATAAGTGAACAGTTTATCCCTCACAATCTCCTTGACTGTGTACTTTAAGGAATTAATCCCATCTTCATTCATGGTCAAATGGGTTTGGTGCAGCTTGTCAGGATTCCTTGGGTTAGGTTCATTGTGCAAGTCTCTCTTATGTTTGACCATCCTGTACTTTCCTGTCACCATGTCAGGTCGAGAAATGGACATTCCACGGTGGATAATTCGCTTATACATATCGTCGTCCTCACCACCCCAGCCCCAGTAAGTGTTTGGGAAGCCATTAATCTTCAAGAACTGCTCCTTGGACAATACAATAACCCCACCAAAGTAGTGGGCGTAGGGTAAGTGGAAGTTGAATTTGTCCATAGCCACAGCCAAGTGTCTGGGGCTGTCAAAACATCTGTAGAGGTTACGGTCGTCCATAGGAACCAGATCTACGTCAGAGAAGACAAAGCAGTCAAAATCATATTCCTTCAGTGCTTCAGTGTAGCCTGCGTTCATCAGTTTGGCCCGGTTAAACACTCCCTCTCCATCCTGGTTGATGACATACACTCTGTAGTCCGACTGCTGTCGTATCAAAATAGGATGGAGGTAATACAGCCAGTGCTTAAGGTGCTCATGCCGATTCCTGAATGGGATGATGATCGCCACCTTAAATAAATTAAATAAGTAAGTTTACTTTTACATAAATGTAGATCATCATTAAAGACATAGTTAAGATTTTTGAAGTGGGATTGTGTGAAGTACTTATCTACAGTACGTGTAATTAGAGGAGCTGGCACGAGAGCCAGGTCTCACTCCGAAGTCATGGAAATCCTGCGCTTAGGCACTGACTTGCAGCGTCAGACGAAAAAAGCTGTCCCTTAATGTCGGCATGATATGCCGCCGGTTGCCGTTAAAGTTTAACACTGCCCAGCAGCGTCAGGGGGAAACGAGCAGGACAAGGACGAAAGTTAAAGTGGCGAAAGTCTGACTGGGGCCGGCGGAGGGATGGTGGATGGGTCCAACGAACATCGAATTTCACCCTAGAGAGCGGGGTTCATGCCCCCAAAAAAACTCAATTCGGGGTGTTGAAATGGAAGGGTATTTTGAAAGAAGACAATGCATGTAACAGGCAGAATTTGGCACAGTGTCCCAAAACGTCAACAACCAACGCACCCGGGGTACCTTGCACGTCGTATGTGGACGTGGAAAGTCTGTGACAAAAACGCCAATATGTAACGAGGTCAGAGTGAGAATGTGTTGGGCAGGAGTACCACCACAGACATTAAGCAATGCACTGCTTTGGACGGGGGCAGCAGCAACATAAAATTTAGCCACCTCAATAAAGGCCCACTTAAAAAATGAATCTCATATTAGGTTTCCAGTATGTTTAGAATATTTTCACCACTTTACTTTGTTATCAAAGGTCCTTTCTGACTGGGGATTGTCATGTATGCTCTCTTCAAAGCCACCAGACTCCTTTGACAAAACCATAATTTAACCTTGCAGGACAAGTGAGTTGCTGGTCCACTGCCTCGACTTTGCTGGTTTAAATCGTTAAGACAAACAAATTAATCTATTGAGGCAGCAGATCAGTGGTTCCCGTGTTCTGTGAGGTTACTGGTTTTGTCAAAGGAGTCTGTTGGATCTGAGGAGAGGATAGATAACGGCTTCAGTTCCCTATCGGAAAGGGCTGTGTGGCGGCAAGGTGAAGTGGTGAAAACATTCTAAATATAGTGTACACTTGAGCTGATATTAATCATTTTTCACAGCTTTTTTTTAATTACTTGGTAGCTAAAATACGTTTTTGCTGCCGGCCCCATCCACAGCAGTACATTGCTTTGCTTCCATGGCAGTACTCCTGCCTGCTTCTCCAAACTAGTGGTGCGCCAACCGCCATCGACTGCAGGCAATACACTGACTTTGGGTATGTACTTCATACAACCCCACTTTAAAAAATCCAAACCATCCCTTTAAGGAATCCCGTTGTTAGGAATCCACAACCATGATAAACTGCTCCAATTATACATTTATTTATTCATCTCTCCATTTATTCACCTACCTTCTGTTGGGCAATACAGTCTGGTGGTTTGTGCCGTCCGCCTTCCTGAAGACGAGATCCGACCTCCTTTTTCACATCGTCCAAAGTCCGTGTGGAATCAAACTCCACATAGAGTGGACCCACAAGATTTGGAGGGGTGTCAGGGCAGGGTCCCAAAGTCTTGCTCATAGTGCGTGGCACATGTGTCTTTTCTTGGCCTTCATTTGGAGCTTTAGTCGTCAGGTTAAAAAGTTCCTTAATCCACTGGGAAAGTGTGTCATTTCCTTTTTCCATACTTTGTGGTTTTGTAAAAAAAAATAAAGTGCTGTTTCTGCTGTGGAATAGAAGCACAACAAAATATGCCACACTGAGAAGAGAAAAAAAGACCAGGATGTGAAAGAGTTTTCTCAGCATTTTTGCCTCCTTTGACGTTAAGTACGGTCCTCTCAGCTACTCTTGTACAGCTCAGCTGCCTGCATTTTTCTTGACAAATCAAAGTGTGCCAACCAAGACAGCAACCAGACAAGTTTTATCTACTTGTGGGCAGCTTCCTTTTTTACGTAACCTGTTCAGGTTGGGCGAGATGCTTATGCTGATAAGGTACAGCAGTGCCCTTCACCAGTTGTCTCTCCGCCTCATTTCTTTGTGAGAGGAATATTCACTGCAAACACTTTTTTTGCAGCTGTTTTCATTTCTTCTCCGGGAAAAACAACAGCACGTATGATTTCTTTTTTTAAATCTTTAGAAAAGTGAGGTTTTGTTTTTGACCTAATCAGCTGACGTGTCGGAATATGGAAGTTCTACTAAGGGCTATCCGAGCGGTGAAAATATTTTCTGTATAGCGTCCACTTAGATTGATATTAATGGTTTTTAAGGTAGGCCTTTTGGGGTCCATGTCATTGGTTCGACAGCCCATTGGTTCGACATCCCATTAGTCCGACTGTCCACGGTGCTGAATGGCTTGCGGCGGGCGTTTGGTGCGCCGCGACCGGCTTGAGGCGGAGCAGGCTCACGGCTTATGTGTTTGTCACTTTCTTTTTCATTTTAACCCATACTATGATCTTTTCCTGACCCTAACCAAGTGGTTTTTGTACCTAAACCTAACCAGACCTTAACCACAGGGCATCATGATGATTTCGGAACGGACTTTGGAACAATGAGTTTAATATGGTCGGAACAATGGGATGTCGAACCAATGGGCTGTCGAACCAATGGGCTGTCGAACCAATGGGCAGTTCCTGGCCTTTTGTAACCCCCATCACAGTGCATTGCTTAGCTTCTGTGGTGGTTGCCACTTCAAACAAGGAGCTTGCCCCCTGACGTCTCATGTAGATAATACACCAACTATGGATAAATACCTCACGCAACCTCACCTCACCTCAGTGTAAACCATGGCTTCTGAGAACAGAATAATCCGGTTTAAGAGCCTGTTGAATTTGTCAGAACCAATACAAAATGTGTCTTATTAAACCAGAAATATATAATAAATCTCTGATGGTGGCTAGTCAGCTTGCTGTGTAGGACGGTCTGGTGTCGTCAGTGCAAGCTTACTACCACTGTGCCTACTGACTGTGTTTCTTTTCAGAATGTATTTTTCTGCTTTAGTAACTGCAATGCAATAAAATAAATACAGTTAGGTTTTAGTTTATATGCCTTTCTATACAATAAAGATCATAAGACAAAGAGGAAACGCTGAGGATTTTTCTTCTTCACTGCCATGAAGACAAAACTAGCTTGCCCTCATTCCTAGCTGTTCTTATCAGCACACATTGTGTCCAGATTAAGTTTCACTGACACTAGGCATGTATTCCCATGCTCTGCAGATTATATCCAGCAGTTACTCTTCCCCGTTGTGGCTGGTTGTTAACAGGTAGGGGAGACCGGGGATGACTGTAACACTTTTTGTTTGAGCAAGTGTAACTCAGTGGGGTTTTTTGTTAGAGCTCTTAAATTTTGATAACTGGTACCCATATTTGTCTGCTATAAATAACACACACTTTGACCTCTACTACACCATCACAGATTATGGAAATTAATGTCAAATACAAAGAGGTATATTGTTACAACGTACCCCAGTACCGGGATGAGTGGGTGTAACAATTAAATTATTGTGCTTAAAAAAGATTCACAATAGGCTAAATGTATTCA
>NC_065516.1:25207531-25236365 GCF_006386435.1 Epinephelus moara | reverse complement strand
TTGTAGCCTGAATGAGGTGGACGTTTGAACAGCATTTTAACAGTTGAACAATAAACACTTCTGAAGAGTTACAACCTTCCCCATGCCTAGCAGCCATGAAAGAGCTAACTGTTTTTAGCATTTAGCTTCAAAGCTAGCACTAATGAAACACATCAAATTAAACTAGAGAAACTATTACTTGAACCTATGTAAGTGAAACAATTGTACATACAACACAATGGACACTATGCAAAAACAACTGTGATGAAAATGTTTAGTTTCTCACCTGAAAAACTGTTTTTTGGCTCTAGAACAAACGAATTTGGACTCAGAGACATGCGGCTTCACCAGTGAGCTCCAATTGTAAATGAGCATGGACAATGTTGATGATGTCACCACAGCTCGTTTCTAATTGGCCAAACTGAGAGTGTTACAACTATCCCTTTGTTTCAACCATCCCTGGTCTCCCCTTTGTTGTAGATTTCCCTTTGACAAGTCAGTGCTTTTAACCCCGTGTACTCGGTTGCATTTTGTTTGTAGCTTTGCTCTGATTCATTGTCTGAGCGCAATGCATGTGGAAACCCTGTTGCTGTTGTGATCCTGTGTTAATGCCCTATATCAGAGGTGCTGAATAGTTTTCTTTGGTCTTTTTATTTAGCCGTGAGTATTGCTGTGTTGCACTTGAGGTGAATAGGTGGTGGCACCCCAGGGCACTCCTCGGTGTAGTCTGCCTCTCCACGAGTGGCCTCTGCTCACTGCCCCTAGTTTTTGTTTGTTGGTATGTGTGTTGATTTGACTATTAATGCTTTTTCTTCTTTTCTCCCTGCAGCTCCAGTCCCTTCTTAGATCCTCTTTTTTTCTTTAAATTCCATAAAACATTTGGTGTATTTTGACTTCATGTCTTTGTCCTTGTTTCAGTAACGAGTCTGTGTTCCCTATTCCTAATTTACAACTCAAAACTGAAAAAGTATTTCCTGTGTAATTCCCCCAGATGGCGTTGTTGCTCCTCTTCCTACTTTTTCCACTTCTTGCCCCTCACCACATTAGAATAAAGGAGAGTGACATATTCCTCTAATCTCACCTGACTTCTTAAAGTGAGTGAAACCAAATGTTTGTCAGAGATAATGTGCAGTCAGGGACTCTGAAAAGTACCTGGAACTACATTTAAAAGGCCGATCAAACTCCGGGAAAATAAATGATGCTGGAAAATTCCTAAATACTTTGAACATTATTTATGTAGAAAAGGCTCTGGCAGCCTGCTAGTTAACGAACCAATTAATCACCATAGCAACCCCAGCCCAGGCACCACATGCCCTGCAGCAGACACTCTCATTCTCAGTGTGAAAGGACTGTACCGTTTGTCATGTGTGTAAATCACTTAAACTAAGTGACTGGTCATTTGCCTGTTATGTGGTTAGTCCCTTCTGTCTCCTAGGTCACATGTGAGCTTCTGAGTTTCAAGCTGAGCACCCATTCACACCTGGACACATCCAACCTCAAATGACACACATGACGGCTGGGTTGGTCAACGATTCACATGTGACCTCAGCGACTCTGTAAGGGTTCACACCCCCACAGAGCTGCTCTCAACCACTTTAAAAATGTTCTCTCACCTAAGAGAAGAAATCAGTGGGCATTAACAAAATAAGAACACATGGTGGATACGTATGAGGCCCACTGTTACAGCTCACAAAGCAAAGGTACAATCATCACATCAGTTTTGCAGAACACTATTTAATTGCAAAATTACCATAAATAACTTAAAGCAGGAAACTCATCTTCAAAAAAGGAAAAGTAAACATCAGTCAGTGCATCACTGCCACCAAAATTAATTTTCCCTGATTGATTTCATCACACTTTCCAGTATGTCCCATATTTACAGTGTGGATTAACAGTAACTGTAATGTCAAGTACAAAATAAATATACATATTGCATTGTACAGTAACAACAAATGCCTTGATGCAAAACCAATACAATGACTACATGGAAATTAGAAAATACTGTGTAAAGGAGAACAAAATATAAAACCAGCTCTTTCATCTCACTGGCCAAACAAACTAGGCTAGGCTAATTTATACAATGTAAAATAACGTTAGCATGTTATATTTGTTTGGAAAACGTGTTTAGTATAAGACAGTTGTTTTGTCAGTGAACCTTGTGAGTTGTAATGGAGCCAAATTTTGTAACGTTACCTTTGTTAAATGTTGCTGTTGTCCCTGGTTTAATATGAGAAGAGGAAAAGTTTGCCAGCTGCTAGGCTAATTTATACAATGTAAAATGCCATAGGCTTGTGCTAATAACGCTAGCATGTTGTATTAGTGGGGAAAATGTGTCCAGATAAAGACAAGTGTTTGTCTGTGAATGCTGCGAGTTATTGTAAAGCTGATTTGTGTACTTGTGTTTGAAATTGTCTCTATTAAGCCATGTTTAATGTGTGTTTAATGTGTGTTTTGGGTGTGTTTTTAATCAACTAAACTTTACAGCACTTCACAGAAACCCTGCTGCCGACCACTGTTTTGGAGGTGTAACTGCAGAGTGACACAGAAACACCACTGCACAGGTGAAAATTAGCCTCGCGTCACCAGGCTCTTCACGTACGGGGAAGAGCCTGGTTTCCATTCACTCTGAATTTTGTCTGGATTCTGGTTCCGGTCTAGAGAGCGGATCCGGAATTCACCAAATTCACCAAAGTAAAACTTTAAATTCTGGCGCACCATTGATTTACAATAAAAGAAAAAGGTTAACTTAATGGCTTGGGGCTTTTCTTGTAAATTATATTCTTTAAATTAAAAAGTTTCACCGCATTTTTATTAGCTTGGTGCTTTTATTTTGACGGAAAGGCGCATCCATCGAATTCTGGATCCTGTCTCTCTCACCCTGGTTCCGGTTCCTTACCAAAACGGCCACTAAATGGCCCCAGACTAGGTGAAAATGCTCACAATGGCGTGGGCCATGTGCGTAGGCTAGGGCGTAGAATGAATTACATGCAAAGCAGTGAGAGATTACTGTATAGATTATTTCATGCTCTATTTTGAAAGTAATCTTCGCCATTCAAGGATCGAAAGAAACTCTGCACTTCATATTCATAAAGTTTACATTTACTTTAGTTCACATTGACACATAGATACTCACACACACACACACACACACTCAAAGGTTTTGCATAACTCAACACAAAGACACACACCTGCCCTTGGTTAAATAAGACAGACTTGACAAACTGCATTCCCAGAGATTTTAAGGACATAAAATCACACCGGTTCCACCTCCTTTTGTTTCAGTCTGACACTGTGACACCAGTGAACTCACATGTTCGATCCTCACTCATCTTAGTGGAGCATTAATATCCACACTGATATAAGTGTACAGTATATCCTTCACAATCTCCTTGACTGTATACTTTAATGTATTAATCCCATCTTTTTTCATTTTCCAATGGGTTATGAGCAGTTTGCCAGGATTCTTTGGGTTGAGTTCATTGTGCAAGTCTCTCTCATGTTTGACCATCCTGTACTTTCCTGTCACCAAGTCAGGTCGAGAAATGGACATTCCACTGTAGATAATTCGCTTATACATATCGTCGTCCTCACCACCCCAGCCCCAGTAAGTGTTCGGGAAGCCATTAATCTTCAAGAACTGCTCCTTGGACAATGAAATAACCCCACCAAAGTAGTGGGCGTAGGGTAAGTGGAAGTTGAATTTGTCCATAGCCACAGCCAAGTGTCTGGGGCTGTCAAAACATCTGTAGAGGTTACGGTCATCCATAGGAACCAGATCTACGTCAGAGAAGACAAAGCAGTCAAAATCATATTCCTTCAGTGCTTCAGTGTAGCCTGCGTTCATCAGTTTGGCCCGGTTAAACACTCCCTCTCCATCCTGGTTGATGACATACACTCTGTAGTCCGACTGCTGTCGTATCAAAATAGGATGGAGGTAATACAACCAGTGCTTAAGGTGCTCATGTCGATTTCTGAATGGGATGATGATCGCCACCTGAACAAATGAAATAAGTAAGTTCACTTTCACATAGAAGCATTAAAGAGATATTTTGTAACTCTCTAAGTGGGGTTATATCAGGTACATATTTACAGTAGATTTCAGTAGACATAAGCAGGCAGGAGTACCACCACAGATGCTAAACAATGTACTGCTGTGGGCGGGGGCAGCAGCAACACCAATTTTGTCCATCTTAAAAAAGACCCACCTAAAAAAAAATCTATATCAGTTTAAGTGTACGTTATATTTACAGTATTTTCACCACTGAAAATACTCTAAATGTAGCGTATACTTAAACGGATATTGAGTTTAATTCAGGTTGGCCTTTTTTTAGGTGGCTAAAAATGTTTTGCTGCCAGCCCTGTTCACAGCAGTACATTCTCAGTGTTCATGGCAGTACTCTTGTCTTCTCCAAACTAAGGGCATGCTGACCACCATCTACTTTAAGTAATACACTGATTATTGATAAGTACCTCGCACAACCCCACTACAAAAAAATCCAGACTATCCCTTTAAGGTTTAATGTAATGTTATGATATACATTTATTCATTTGTCTTTCCATTCATTCACCTACCTTCTGTTGGCCGATACAGTCTGGTGGTTTGTACCGTCCTCCTTCCTGAAGAGGGCCACTGACCTCCTTTCTCACCTCATCCAAAGTCCAAGTTGAACTGAAGTCCACATGGAGTGGACCTACAAGATTTGGAGGGGTGTCAGGGCAGGTTCCCAAAGTCGGTGGCACCTGTGTCTCTTCCTGGCCTGCATTTGGAGCTTGAGTCGTCAGTTTAACGTGTTCATTAATCCACTGAGAAAGTGTGTCGTCTCCATTTGGCATACGATGTGGCTTTGCAAAAAAAATTACAGTGTTTTTTTTGCTGAAGAATAGAAACACAACAAAATATAGCAAACTGATGAAAGTAATAAAGACCAGGATGTTAAAGAGTTTTTTCAGCATTTTTGCCTCCTTTGACGTTGAGTACTTCTCACTCAGCCGCTCTCATACAGCTCCTCTTCCTGAATCTCTCTTGGCAAATCAAATATGTCCCAAGCAAAAGAGCAACCAGGCAAGTTTTATTTTCTTTGGGTGCAGCCTCCTTGGTATTGTAAGCTGTTCAGGTTGGGCCTCATACCTGTTGTGTTAATCATGATGTTTAAGATTTGTTTCCTCATAGGTTTGCCAGACTCTAATCACTGATTGAATTAAAAGTGTACAATACAGATTTTAAAAGTTCAAGCTGATTTTCTTAATTGTATAATTGGGTAACTGGTAAGAGATGAAAGTATCATGATTGGGTAGGGGCATCCTTGAAAGGCTTAGCTGTTCAAAATGTAACATCCAAGTTCACTATTCTGTAACTACAGGTGAACTTCAATAATAAAGCCAACAGTCAGTGTGGGTCAAAATGCCATAACAGGCTTTTATTAAATTCAGGGTCCCTAACAGCAATATTATAAAAAACAATTAAAAATCAGAGCGTCTTGCTGCAGAGGGTGTGGCACACCAATCTATAGGCCAGTGTACTGGATGTATACTTTCTGTGGGTAACCAAGACTACACACAAAATAAACCCCTTTTCCAACAGAAAAACACCCAAACTACAACCAGTGACACCAAGCCTTAAATTATATCACCACAACTCAACGGATGAACTCCCACTGCACCAGTTGCTCCCCTGACCGGAGGCCAACACAACCAAACTTTGAAGGCCGAAGTGGAGAATGTGAACAGCAGTGGAACATGGGTCAGTCAATCCTAAAGGTGCGGACACACCAAACCGACATCAAAGAACTAGCGGCGACGAAAGCCAACTGTTGCCTCACGTCGCCCTGTGTCAGTTGCATTTGAACACACTACACAGACTACATCCGACGGCCAAGTGGTGTGTACGTTCTGCGCCTGCGTGAGAGAGAGTGGAGTAACAGAGTGGTACATCCTGACAGCCGAGGTGTTACCTATCTGTGCAGCCAAGCACCGCAGCGCCTCCACAGACTATTACATTCAGACAGAGCTGGTGTTTCCTCTGCAGGCTCCACTTCACTCAGCTGCCCGATAAACCCGCTGCTTCTTCCCACTTTAACCTGAATAACAAACCAGGGCTCGGTGCTACGGTTGGATCCAAACAGAGAGCCGGGGCTAGCTCAGAGACTAGCTGAGGCTAATAACTGACTGTGCGTCCGTCCGTCATGCTGCGGCTAACGTTCCACCAGCCGCTCCCAGCTAGCTCTGGTTTGTTATTCAGGTTAAAGTGGGAGAGGCAGCGGGTCTGTCAGGCAGCTTAGTGAAGTGGAGCCTGAGGAGGAAGCACCGGTTAGCCCCAGTTTCACTACAGGCAGATTCACTCGCTACAGGGGCGAGGGTATAAAACCTAAACAGCCAATCAGAGTGATCTCTTTCACCGACTAGCTCCGCCGCCTATTAAACATGCTCAATCGGCCAAAAAGCCGCCGACGCCAACGCCGAAGAGCTGACGGTGTGGGACACACCGCAAAAACTAGGCCGACAGATGCTCACCGACGGCCTGACTTTGGTCGACGGCCGACCATCGGCTTGGTGTGTCAGGGCCTTAAGAGATGGGCGAATGCCATTTGGAAGGGTGGGGCGAGGGCCTACGTCGTCCCCGGCCGATCGAAAGGGAGTCGGGCTCAGATCCCCGAATCTGGAGTGGTGGAGATAGGCGCCGCGAGGCGTCCAGTGCGGTAACACAAACAATCCTGGAGAAGCTGGCGGGAGCCCCGGGGAGAGTTCTCTTTTCATTGTGAAGGGCAGGGCGCCCTCCGAAGTTGTTGAAATCTGGCGCTTAGGCAGACTGAGGGATTGAGGGATGGGTCTAACCACCAGCTATCACCCAGGAGAGCTGTGTTCGCATCTCATAAGATTATAAAGCCAAATCCTGCTGTTTTTTCCTAAACCTAAGCACGTGTTTTCACTACCTAAACCAACCGTGTGTGTTAGTTGTTGGAGGAAATGTCCTGTTAGAATGGAAGGGTACTTTGAAAGAGGTAACAGGTAACAGGCAGACCTTGACACGACGTCCCAGAACGTCAACAACCAATGCACCCAGAGTACTTTTTATGTCATATCTGGATGTGGAAGGTCCATGATATGTCAATATGTGATGAGGCCGGAGTGAGAATGTGTTGCACAGATCGAGAATGAGGCTCACAGACCTGTACTCCACGAGCCTCGTAACTGCTCAGGCATGAGTTTCCTCACTCTGTGAATAGCCGAGTAGGCAAATAGGCCAACAGTGTAAGACAAACATTTCTCAAAGCACAACTGCGTGGAATTCACCATCTACAATCCATAATATCATCAAATGATTCAGAGAATCCAGAGAAATCTCTGCACATAAGGGGCAAGGCTGAAAACCTACATTGAAAGTCTATGACCTTTGAGCCCTCAGGCAGCACTGCATTAAAAACCAACATAATTGTATTAAGGATGTCACCACGCAGGCATTGGAACACTTTGGACAACTTTTGTTGGTAAACCCGGTATGTTGCTGTATCTACAAATGCAAGATAAGACTATATCCATGTAAAGTAAAAGCCATATATCAACAACATCCATCCATATCAAGCAACAGACAAGAAGGACCATTTTATGCTGTTAGTGGGTAATAGACAAATACTAGAGTCTGTTTACAGACATTGCTGCCACTAGGTCCTACTCTAGTCGTTACTTGTACTTTTTGTGTGCTTAAACCATGGCATGAGTTAGTTCAGTGCCATGTGAAGTGGCAACATGTTACAATAAGCAGGGGCCCTGAAACCAAATCCACTTAAGCCCCGTTTCCACTGAGCAGTACGGTTCAGTTCGGTTAGGTACCACTGAAACTGTTCCGTACTGTCCTCATTTTTGGTCCCCCCCTCTGTTCGGGTACCTAGCACACAGATCTGGTACTAAAAGGTGGAGCTGTGAACACTGCTGTCTGTTGATTGGTCGATAGAGGACTCTGCTCTTAATTTGCTGGGCCCACTGCCAGCGACTTTTAAGGTGTAACGTTAACCTGTTATGTTACTCAATGCATGAGTTGACGACGTAAATCAATCAGCACACCTTAAATTTCACTGTGACATCTTTGACCATCACTTTATTTTTTTTTATAGCATACACTTTTAGTAATGAATGGTTCTTCAAGCGTTTATATATATCAATTTCGACCAGGACAGCATATATCCCAATCCTCATTTGGAGAAAAAAAAAAGCGTTGAGTACCGTCGTTCCTGTGGGCTCCGGCAACACTAAACCCCTGAGAAGGACTAAATGCACAAACCCGCTATCTTTAAATATCCCATGGAGAGAGACTCTCACTGCAGCCTGTTCTGTTTTGTTCTGAAAATGTTGGCGTGCAGCCTCGTTCTGTGGACGATAAACTAGGTGCAGACTTCCCTCTGTGTCACTGATAATGAGGAAATACAGTGAGTGCTGGACGGAGCAGTGAGTGACAACAACCCCACATTTAAGAGTACTGTTGGGGGTCTAGGTACCATGTCTGAAGGGTTACTTTTGGTTCCAAGGGTACCTTACCGAAGTCTTTGGTGGAAACGGGGCTTTTGGGCCTCCAGAAGTCAGGGTCCAGCTCTGACCACAACCATAGGAGACTGCTGCAGCCCAGCAGCTTAACTCTCCCATCACTGAAAACCAACAGAAACTAAATTTACAAGTCAGATAAAAGTCTGAGAAAATAAAAATAACATTTTCTTAGCATTTCTGAGAGTACTTTTTATGTTACAGTGACAGTGCTGCTCTAAAATCTGACACGAATCTCTTCTGTGGATGCTTCTCCACAATTTCATTGAGCAAACGTACAACTTAAAGTAGTTTGTCACTCATTCACAGTGCACTCATCCTAAATTTCATTTTGTTTTGATGTTCACAGGCAAGCTCAGTGCTGGATCATAGTAGCCATACATTTTTATTTCAGTTCTTCTCAATTTTCTAAAACATTGTTACAACGTACAAAGCAAAGGAACAGTTTTTACATCAGTTTTGCTGAACACTATTTCATTCCAAGATAACCATAAATAACTTCAAGCAGTAAACCCATCTTCAGAAAAGACTTCAACATCAACCAGTGCAGTGACACCTAAATTAATTTTCCCTAATTCATTTCATCACACATCCCAGTATGTTGCATATTTACAGTGAACACTGACAGCTGTTATTGCGTTGTACTGTAAATACATTCAGAATAACTGTGAGAAGGAAAACAAAATACAACCCCCCCCTTCACAACCTCATTGGCCAACCAAACACTGTTGTTTGTCCTCAGTACCATCCATTCCATATGTGGTATTTGCCCTTACAATACATAACAATTAAGGTGGGATGTAAAATGTCTTTTGAGTCCATCTGTCCAAACCACATCTTCCCTTTGTCATTTTCAGACTGTTGTTGTGTCTGAATCTATCACCAAGAGTAGCTCAATGCATCACATGTGAAGGTAGTTGTGATTATACATTTGAGTTATGTGTGAAAGCTATGATGGAATACTATTTAGATACAGAGTAATGGTTGACATTCAAGGACTGAAAGAAACTTCATACTCATAAAGTTCACATTTACTTTAGTTCACCTGGACAGACACACACAGGTCAACACCAAGACAAACTGGATTCCCAGAGATTTTAAGGACATAAAATCACACCGGTTCCACCTCCTTTTGTTTCAGTCTGACACTGTGACACCAGTGAATCAATAGTCAAAAGCAGATCCACAGGTTCTGTCCTCATTCAGCTCGGTGGAGCATGAATATCCACATTGATGTAAGTGAACAGTTTATCCTTCACAATCTCCTTGACTGTGTACTTTAATGAATTGATTCCATCTGTATTCATGCTCCAGTGGGTTTGCTTCAGTTTGACAAGATTCTTTGGGTTGAGTTCATTGTGCAAGTCTCTGTCATGTTTGACCATCCTGTACTTTCCTGTCACCATGTCAGGTCGGGAAATGGACATTCCAAGGTGGATAATTCGCTTATACATATCGTCGTCCTCACCGCCCCAGCCCCAGTAAGTGTTCGAGAAGCCGTTAATCTTAAAGAAGTGCTCCTTGGACAATGCAATAACCCCACCAAAGATGGTTTTATAGGGTAACTCGAAGTTAAATTTATCTACAGCCACAGACAAGTGTCTGGGGCTGTCAAAACATCTGTAGAGGTTGCGGTCATCCATAGGAATCAGATCTACGTCAGAGAAGACAAAGCACTCAAAATCATATTCCTTCAGTGCTTCGACAAAGCCTGCGTTCATCAGTTTAGCCTTGTTGAACACTCCCTTTCCATCCTGGTTGATGACATACACTCTGTAGTCCGACTGCTGTCGTATCAAAATAGGATGGAGGTAATACAGCCAGTGCTTAAGGTGCTCATGCCGATTTCTGAATGGGATGATAATCGCCACCTGAACAAATGAAATACGTAAGTTTGCTTTCACATAATATTTAGAGAACCATTAAAGAGATAGTACAAATCTGTGAAGTGGGATTGTACAAGGTACTTATTGACAGTACATAGCAGTAGGCACGACCCCAGTTTGGTGAAGTAACGCCATGGCAGCTAAGCAAAAACAACATTTAGCCACCTTAAAAAAGGGCCACCTGAGAACATGTTAAGACATAAGGAATATTTTCACCACCAGACAGCCCTTTTTGGGAAATAACGTGTTATTTTTGCTCTCTTCAACACCACCAGACTCCTTTGACAAAAACACAGTTTTACCTCAGAGAACAAGGAAGTTGCTGGCACACAAAAACAAACTAACTAACTCATTGGGGTAGCAGTAGAGCAGCAGTTCCTTGTTCTAAGAAGTAAAATTACTGCTTTTGTCAAAGGAGTCTGGTGGCTTCAGTTCCCCATTGGAAAAGGTTGCCTGGGTGGCAAGGTGAAGTTTTTTTATGTAATTTTTTTCCCTAGGTAGCTAAAATACATTTTTGCTGCCGGCCCCGTCCACAACAGTACATTGCTTAGCTTCCTGCTTGCTTCTCAAAACTAGTGGTGTGCCGACCACCATGTGCTGTAGGTAATACACTGACTATGGATAAGCACTTTGTACAAGTCCAAACGATCCCTTTAAGGGGACCTTGAACCTTTACCAGTTTTTACACCTCTTTTCAAAAACAGATTCCCGGAATCAAAGATCATGGTAAACTGTGCCGACAGTTATTCTGTTCATTTATTCATTTGTCTGTCCATTCATTCACCTACCTTCTGCTGGGCAATACAGTCTGGTGGTTTGTACCGTCCTCCTTCCTGAAGAGAAGTGACCTCCTTTCTGACCTCATCAAAAGTCCGTGCAAAATTGAACTCCACATGGATTACACCCACAAGATTTGGAGGGGTGTCAGGGCAGGGTCCCAGAGTCTCATTTGTAGTGGGTGGCATCTGTGTCTCTTCTTGGCCAGCATTTGGAGCTTTAGTCTTCAGCTGAGCAAGTTTATTTATCCACTGGGAAAGTGTGTCGTTTCCATTTGCCATACATTGTGGCTTTTGAAAAACACACAAAGTGCTGTCTTTGCTGTAGAGTGAAAGCACAACAAAACATGCCACACTGAGAAAAGTAAAAAGCACCAGGATGTTGAAGAGCTTCATCACCATTTTTGTTGCCCCTGACATTGAACACTGTCCACTCATCTTCTCTCTTACACCTCTGCTACCTGCACCTCTCTCTGCAGTTGTGCTCCAAGTTAAAGAGCGAGCGGACAGGTTTTTATTTACTCGCCTGCACCTTCCTTGTTTACGTATTAGGTGGGCCTAATGCCTGTTGTGTGTGGGTCTGTCTCTTAAAATGTCTGCAAATGTTCCTCTCCAGGATACAAAGTGACATCAGCATGGTGGAGGAGGAGCAGGTGGAGAAAGAGGAGCAGAAGGGGAAGGCCTTTGGGATTGGCAGTTGTGCACAGGTGAGGTAGGGGGAGAAGCTGGTGGTGTGGAGCTGGTGGAGTCACGGGAATAGTGTCACGACCCAAGGATATAAGAGATACAAGCTCTGTGAACATTTTCAAACGGCAATTGAAAACTTATTTATTCAACATTGCTTCACTATTCCCTGGTTTTTATCCCCATCCTTCACATTTTTTATCTGCTTCCATGCATTCCGCTGTTTTACTTTTATCTTTTACATATTATATTGTTCTTGGTTTCATTGTGCAGGATTTGCACTTGTTTTTTTGTTGTTGTTGTTGTTGTTGTTGTTGTTGTTGTTTATTTAATTGTATTTGTCTGTTTTTATTTTGTTGTAAAGCACTTTGAGCTACACCTCCCTGTATGAAAGGTGCTATATAAATAAAGTTTATTATTATTACTATTATTAATTGTTGTCATTGGAGCCCAGGGTTCTGCAGCAGGTAGTGCAAAATCGGCCCACACCTGAACTCAGTCCCATTTATAGAGGCTCTCATTAAGCCAGGCTCATCTCCCTTCCTGCTCCTCCTCAGAGAGCTCCTCCTCCAGACCTTCAAATATGATTTTCATATTTTACTCCTGTTAGGAGTGTCAGTAAGCGGCATAGAGTTCTCCTCTGGCATGACAGATAATGCAGTCTGTTTGCAAACAGGGCAGTCATAGGGCCTCTCTGTAATGTTGACCTCTGCCTCAAGAACTTTATCATTTGAACCAGGTTGGAGACAAATGACCATTCCTAGGACACAAAGGACCCTGGCAGCAGAGAGTCAATTACCATGACGATGGGGGAAATCGCAAAGTTAGGGGTGCTGTGAACCATGTCTGCCTTGGCTGAAGGGTAGGAAGGAAGTATTGATGTACTGGCTCCAGAACTGATTGTGGCGCCATCTTTGGTCAGACAGGATTTCTTGTCACTGAATACAGCTTGCAGAAGGGATGCACCCAGCTGCCCCATGAGAACAAGACTGGGGGTGACTGGATCAGGGTCGATAGGTGGAGCAGTTCTTGAGTATGAGCAGGATACAGGACTGACCAAGAGCCACTATGGAGGACGACCTGGAGGTCTGCGACATATGCAGGACTGCTCTGGAAGTCAGAGATGGGAACCCCTTGGAGGACCTCTCTGGAGGATGATAGGGAAAATGGCAACCGGACCCCTCTGGAAGATGGCCCAGAGGTTGGCGAAGTAAACAGGACCCTTAAGAGGATGGGAACAGAGACATGACCAATCTGGAGCATGGCCACAGAGACAAGTGCCCTCTCAAACACAGCCATGAAGACAGTTTGGGGACTGAAGGTCAGGAAAGGCAGGCAGTGACGAACTACCTAGCTGTAGGTCGGACACATGGAGGGTTGAGCATGGAGCCAGCAACACGACAGTAGGGCAGGACATTGGCGATAGTTCTGGAAGTTCTAGTTGGCTAATGTTTTTTTACCAATAAAGAAGGCAACTAGATCTGCTAACTATAAAGAGGTGGTATGGTAAATAATGTTTGTTAGTGATGTTCCAATTTGCAATCATGATTTCACGAGCAAATGCACAAATTAAAGTAATTCCTAACTCATTCACAGGGTTTTCACCATGAATCTAATTTATTTTTGTTGGTCATGGGCTGAACCATAGTGGCTGTACATTCTACTACAGGTCCTCTCAATTTTCTAAAACACTTTCTCTAAGGTGTCTCTTATATTTTTTCTGAAAAGAGAAAGAGAGACTGTCAACTCCAGATGCACCAAACCTTATTGCTCTTACTCAGGTGTACTGAATGATGATTACTTGATCATACGTCACCTATTAGCATCGGTAACTCCCCCTAAACATTTTATCAGGACAGTTGTTGTGCTGTGTGCAGAGACTGTGGCACCTGCCAAAGAATTGGAGAGGTGCCACCAAAAAAAGGAAGAAGAAGAGGAAGTTCTGCAGTCATGATATCTACATTCTGTTAAACAAAGTGAACATGTGAGTTTCCAAAACGTCAGTACAGGTGGTACAAGAAAATAGTTATAGCTCACAAAGCAAAGGTACAATCATCACATCAGTTCTGCAGAACACTATCTAACTTCAAAATGACCATAAATAACTTAAAGCAGTAAACCCTTCCTCAAAAAGGAAAAGTAAACACCAATACAGTCAATACAATATCTTGATGACAATAGAGGCATGTATAAATGAGAGACAAAATATAAAACCCCCTTTTCACCTCACTGGCCAGCCAAACGCTGTCGTCTGGTGTCTGTGTCATCCACTCCACATGTGATCAGTGTCCTCCCAATACATGCAAATCAGCTGGATTTAACAATCCTGAGGATGTCTGTTATATCCTCCTGTCCAAACCACATCTTTCCATCTTCATGAGCTGTTGTTACGTCTGAATCCATCAGTGTAGCTCGATGCATCACATGTTCATTTAAAGGTAATTGTGCTTATTGAATCATGTGTGAAGCAGTGAGAGATCACTGTATAGAGTATTTCATGCTCGATTTTGGAAGTAACAATTGTCATTCAAGGACTAAACGAAACTCTGTACTTCATATTCATATAGTTTACATTTACTTTAGTTGACATTTACACACACAAAGGTTTGCATTAGACTTAAACTAGATTTTCAGAGATTTTAAAAACATAAAATCACACCAGTTCCACCGCCTTTTGTTTCAGTCTGACACTGTGACACCAGTGCGTCAATCCAGCAGATCCACAGGTTCTGTCCTCATTCAGCTTGGTGGAACCCCAACATCCACAGTGATATAAGTGTACAGTTTATCCTTCACAATCTCCTTGACTGTGTACTTTAAGGAATTAATCCCATCTTCATTCATGGTCACATGAGTTCTGCTTAGTTTGCCAGGATTCTTTGGATTAGGTTTGTTGTGCAAGTCTCTCTCATGTTTGACCATCCTGTACTTTCCTGTCACCATGTCAGGTCGAGAAATGGACATACTATGGTGGTAAATTCGCTTATACATATCGTCGTCCTCACCACCCCAGCCCCAGTAAGTGTTCGAGAAGCCGTTAACCTTCAAGAACTGCTCCTTGGACAATGCAATAACCCCACCAAAGATGGTTGAATAGGGTAACTCAAAGTTGAATTTATCTACAGCCACAGACAAGTGTCGGGGGCTGTCAAAACATCTGTAGAGGTTACGGTCATCCATAGGAATCAGATCTACATCAGAGAAGACAAAGCACTCAAAATCATATTCCTTCAGTGCTTCGACAAAGCCTGCGTTCATCAGTTTAGCCTTGTTGAATATTTCCTCTCCATCCTGGTTGATGACATACACTCTGTAGTCCGACTGCTGTCGAATCAAAATAGGATGGAGGTAATACAGCCAGTGCTTAAGGTGCTCATGCCGATTTCTGAATGGGATGATGATCGCCACCTGAACGAGGGAAATTAGAAAGTTTACTTTCACATAAAACGTAGAGTGTCATTAAAGGGATAGATTTTTTGATGTGGGTTTGTATGAGGTGCTTATCCATAGACAGTGTATTATCTACAGTGGATGTCGGTTGGCACACCCCCACTTTAGAGAAGCAGACAGGAGTACTGTCATGGAGGCAAGGCAATGTACTGCTGTGGATGGGGCTGACAGCAAAACAGTTTTTATCCACCTTTAATAAAGGCCCACACCAAAAAATCTATATCAGTTTAATTGTACAGTATCATTAGAATATTTTCACCACTTTACCTTTCTGTCAGACAGCCCTTTCCAACAGGGAACTCAAGCCATTATCTCCATCTATGTTCTCTTTACAGCCACCACACTCATATGACAACAACAGTAATTTTACCTGGCAGAACATGGGAGTTATTATGTGACTTTGGTGGCAAGCTAAAGTGGTGACAATATTCTAAATATAGTAGCCACAGACTACCGTTACATACTTTCAAATGTTCGAATCGCACCGCTTAATCCTGATAATAACTCCCATTACATGTAAATGTCTTTCCTAAGCCATGTACCAAAATGGCAGCTATGTCAGGCTCTTTAAACATTTAGGGCTGACTAATAGCTATTTAGTTTCTACTGGTGGAAATGACAGGTCAAATTATCATTTGACTAGTTTAAAGGTTAATTTAAGATATTTAAGATATGTTACAAATGTATTTTTACACTTGAAAGTTACATTTTTCTATATTTTAATTATAGAAATTTAGTAATTCCTTTTTTAGTAGTAAGAATAATGATTACAGATATCTACAATTGAATTACCACATGTTGAAAAAGGATTGGGACAAGTGGAAATGTAATTTCGAACCCTTTTCAGATATGAAAAATTGCATTTACAATATGTCTGACATAGCAACAAACGTCGATACGTGACAAGGTCGGCGTGAGAATCTGTTGCAACAAACAGTTTTGGATATGCAGGCATCATATCATTGAAGTAGCCTACTACAAAGACAATGGTCAGCTTTTAAATGAGCATATTGAGTTTGGATGTGTAGCCTAAATTAGAATTATCATTTCAGATATCAAGCCCAAACAAGCACATTCATGTTGGATATGTGCATATATAATTAAAGTATAATCCATAATGACATTCTGACATTCCCTTTTTGATATCTAAAGTTCAATTAGCACTGTCGCCTCACAGCAAGAGGGTTCCTGGTTCAATCCCAGGAGGGAGCCCTTCTTTGTGGAGTTTGCATGTTCTCCCTGTGTCAGCATGGGTTTTCTCTGAGTACTCCAGCTTCCTCCCACAGTCCAAAGACATGCAGGTTAATTGGTGACTCTAAATTGTCCGTAGGTGTGAATGTGAGTGTGAATGGTTGTCTGTCTCTATGTGTCAGCCCTGTGATAGTCTGGCAACCTGTCCAGGGTGTACCCTGCCTCTCGCCCAATGTCAGCTGGGATAGGTTCCAGCCCCCCCGCGACCCTCAAGAGGATAAGCTGTGACAGGATGGATGGATGGATGGTTACAATTGTATTTCAGATATTTGAAATGTGATTCTAGATATCTTAAATGCAATTTTAGATGTCCAAAATTACATTCTTAGTAGTTTCATCCCAAGCTGACGTAACAAAAATTTAATTTTGACCAGTCAGACTTGAATTTTAGATATGTAGAATTATATTTATGATACCTGTAATGTTTAATAAATGAACATTGACACTTGTAAAGGTTTAGTGTTGATATTAATAATTATTTTTTCACAAGTGAGAAATTTGCAACCTGTCAAAATGACATTATGGATATGTCGACTATCGTATTAATATGTCATTACTGCCTCTAGTGCTTTTAAAAATTGTATGTCCTTTTATACTGCAACAACTTCGTGTCAAGTTTTAGCACTGAAACACACTTTTGATGATCATTACATTATTGTGACTAAAAAATCATGTTAAAATCATTTCTTGTTGATGTGTTCAAATAAGTCTTTTAAAGTGTATGCCCTGTTTTATTTTTATTTTTAGTGTCAGATTTATTTTTTGTTTGTTTGTTTTATTTTAGCTAGCCATCTTGGCCAAGGGACTACAGATGAAAAATAGCCTTTTGGCTAATACTGGCATTTTTATTCCAATGTGTATTTATTAATCTGCACTGTCTCTTCTTAAATAAACGAAACTAAAAAAAAAACTCATCAAAATTAGATTATCTGTGACTGAGTTTAAATAGAGGTCAGCGGTAAAAGTTGACATGTTTTGATTAAGTCACAGATACGTACACTAATAAATCATCTCAGTACAGCCAGCCTGACTTCAGCAACATCCCATAATTAAGCCGAATAGCTTACAGTAACAACGAACAAGTTTGTCAGGTGTAGCATCATAAATAGAAAAGAGTGAAATCCTACTGGCAGTGAGGCGGATGCTTGTGTAGGGCAGGATCCTGGAGAAAGGGCTTCTGTAGTGTGTGTGTGTGTGTGTGTGTGTGTGTGTGTGCATGTCCTGCATGTCATATACATACTATTAACTCTGTGTAAATTTGAGGAGGGTTTTTGTTTGTATGGCAAATAGGAGAGACACCATAGCAGCAGAGGTGGACGAAGTATCCTATGTGGTGACGTAAAAGTGGCAAGAGCACCCTGCATTTAAAGTGAAAGCATGAAAGTATGACCATCACATTACACTTAAAGTAAGTAATGTAAAAGTATCCATGCAGAATGGCCCGTTTCAAAATAATATAGATTATATTACTGGATTAAAATGATGCATTAATGCGTTCATCACATCGGGCTAATTTTATTTACTTTATATACTGCTAGGTAGCTTGTAATTTCCCCTGGGGATCAGTACAGTTGTATTTTAAGCTATATTACACCCTGATTTATTTGTTGAATTTTTTTTTTTTTTATCTCAATCTGTTGAGTAACTATAAATGATTAAATGAACGTATTAGAGTAAAAACTTCAATATTTCCCTCTGAGATGCAGCGAAGTAGATGCATTGAGTAGCAGGAAATGGAAACAGGTGAAGTTCAAGTGTCTAATTACCACATAAGTACAGTACTTGAGTTAATGTACTTGGTGACATTCCACCACTGCATAGCAGCTGTGGGTGGATCTGAGAAATAAGAGGAGAGGAGAGGAGAGGAGAGGAGAGGAGAGCGCACTTAGCCCAATTGTTGGAACTAAACATGGCCAAGTTTGTAGTTTTATATTTTATTTATTCAGAGATCAGTGTAAAGATTTGTTGGTTTGAGTGGTTATTTATTTTGTAGACAACTGCAGCACACAGTGTGGTTTTGTTTTATTTGTTTTGATACATGTAGATAAACTAGTTTAACTACATTTAACAGTAACTTGCTGACAGTTCATCTCACGTTTGCATAGTGATTCAAGTAGTAAACATGCTCCTTTAAAAAAAAAAATCTGTAGGTAATGACTGAAACTACAATCAATGGCCATGAAAGGAAATTTATTATTGAAACTACAATCAATGGCCATGAAAGGAAATTTATTATTTTGTGTTATTTTATTTTATTTTAATTAAAAAAAATTTTTTTTTTTTAATTTTATTTCTATTTTTATTTTATTTTATTTCTTTATTTTTACAATTGCTTCTCTGCTGTAATGAACCCCTTTTGCCCTCTCAGTGCTGCTCCAGGAAGCTGTCAACTCACCTGTGAAAAATATTTGATTATAGTTTTAAATGTTGAAAATTAATTATAAAAACTAAACTTAAATATATCAGGTGTCACTTAGTCAAGTACTGAATGTCACTATTTGTTTACACATATTCAGAGGAGTTGCTTTTTAAGATGTTCCCTGGCTGAGGGATCCTGCTTGGTGCAATACCGCCACCTAGCATCTACTTTCTAGAAGGCAGGGCTGCTGATGGACGTAAAAATACTGCGTTTAAAATCTTACTGAGGCTAAGAAAAAAACTAAAGTACAGCATCAAAATAGCATTAAATAAAAACTGAATTGTTGATACATATCTGCAAAACCAAAGCTGACATTTCCTCTTCACTTTCCAGTGAATAGCTGGGTATTTTAGTTTCTGACATGTTTATTTTTTTTTTTTACAGTGATTCTGACTGTTGAACGGGAAAAAATCTGAGTATTACCTTTCAAGAAAGACCATGTATGTGCATATACTCCAAGAGAATCCTTAAATTTACTTTAGCTATACCTATACCTAGGAATGATAGGAGCCTATCTCAGCTGACATTGGGCGAGAGGTGGGGTACACCCTGGACAGGTCACCAGACTATCACAGGGCTGACACATAGAGACAGACAACCATTCATGCTCACATTCACACCTTGGGGCAATTTAAGGTCACTAATTAACCCAATCTGTGTGTCTTTGGATTGTGGGAGGAAGCCGGAGAATACCCACACTGACACTGGGAGAACATGCACCCTCTACACAGAAGGTCCCCACCTGCCTCACACAAGTTTTTCCCAAACGGTTCCAATTATTGTCATGTTCATTTATTCATTTGTTTCTCCATTTATTCACCTACCTTCTGTTGGGCAATACAGTCTGTTGGTTTGTGCCGTCCTCCTAACTGAAGAGGAGATCCGACCTCCTTTCTCACCTCATCCAAAGTTCGTATAGAATTAAACTCCACAAGGATTGGACCCAGAAGATTTGGAGCGGTGTCGGGGCAGGGTCCCAAAGTCGTAGTGGTCGTAGTATTCGTAGTATTTGTAGTAGGTGGCATCTGTGCCCCTTCTTGGACTTCATTTGGACCTTCTGTCTTCGGCTGGATGAGCTCATTTATCCACTGGAAAAGTGTGTCATTTTCATTTTCCATCAGTTGTGGCTCTGTAGAATAAATTACAGTGCTGCCTTTGCTCTGAAAAAGAAGCAAAACAACGTACGCCACTCTGAGGAAAACAAAAAGTGCCAGGATTTTAAAAAGATTTTTCACCATGTTTGCTGCCTCTGACACTAAGCACTGTCCACTCAATGGCTTGCGTGTAGCTCTGCTACCTGCATTTGAATCAAATGTGCTCCAGACAAAAGAGCAGCCAGAAAGGGTTTATTTAACTGGGTGCAGCTTCCTTGTACAGGTTGAGCGTCGCACCCACTGATAATTAATGATTATGTTGTTTGTTTGTTTGTTTGTTATTTATTGAATTTTCCTTTGGGGATGAATAAAGTTATTCTTATGTTTCCCAGAATCTAATGACTGATTCAGTTGAAAGTGCATTGGTGTGCGTCTGTGTATGTATGTATTATAATAGTTCCTTTAATGTGTGTATTATCTGTTAAGTACTTTTAATTTACATGAAACAAAACAAAAAAACCAAAGTAATGTACTCAGAGAGAATCACTTAAATATTGGCTAAAAGGTCTTTGAAAAATACAGCATAATTACTACAGTATAGATAAGACCGTATTTTCTATTTATGTGCCACGCATCAAATGCAGAAGGGTGACTTTACTTTGTTTGCAGCAGGCACTACGCCTTCACAGATGATTCCAGTGCTGCACTATATCACAGTAAAATAACAGCGGGTAGTTTTAACATGTTTCAAGCTCACATGGGTAAACAAAAGTTGCAGCCATTATACAGACTGATAGAAAACCACAATGTATTAATTACATTTTTACATGCATTTTTACAGGTTTCCCACATTTAGCTCCTGAGAGCGTACTGATAATGTGTCTACAACAACATAACAGCTGCAATACATCCACAGTGGAATACCAAAATACAGACACTTGCATGTTGTCCATTTGTAAGTAAGTAAGAATCAATTATGAAACATCGCATAGATTTAGTGCTTTCATATATGTTTGAAATGGTTACCATGTCCTGTAAAATTCACCACCCAGCATACACCCTATTTTCTCCAATTTTAGTAAACTCAGAAGATCTTGAGAAGGTATTCCATGCTTTCATTTCCTTACTGTGAAACAACTGCAACTCATTGTATTCAGGGTTGAGCCAAAAAGCCATCTCACGACTTTTGCTCGTGCAAAATGCAGCTAGAAAACTCAAAACTAAAGGTGACCAGGCTTTTGCAGTCAAGGCCCCTCAGCTCTGGAACTCCCTGCCAGAGGATTTGAGACGTCTTTTAAATCACTTCTTAAAATGTATCTGTTTTAGCACACTGCTTATTTTATATATGTCTCATTTGATTATTTCTATTGTTTTTATCTTGGGTTGTCATCAGTTATTGTACTCTTTGATTCTGTATTACTCTAATTGTTTGATTTGTTGTACCTCAGCACAATTTATGGGTCAATTAGTTACCAATCAGTGACAGCATTTAATCTTTATTCTATTTTTTTGTTCTTTGTATTTTCTTTAAATTGCCTCATTTTATTTGCTTGAATTCTTGCTTGTTTTTATCCAGGATCAACCGTATAAAATTGCAGTTACTGGGGAAGGGGTAAATTTGACTCTGAAAACCTCAGAAAATGTATTAAATATCCAATAGTCCAATAATTATTAAGATTTGGACAAGTCCACAAAGTATGAATGAGGCATCCTGTTACTGTTCTTATCTTATTTATCCCAGGATAAATCTTGGTGGACTTTTCTTCGGATAGATGAAGGCGGTGCAACACCTTGAATTGTAGGAGGCATCCAGACACTCTATAAACCAACAAAATAATATGCCAGGACCAAGAATCCCAAATGTGTTTGAGTTTGGATTTGGGTGTCTACATTTTATAAACACTCAGCTGACTAATAAACAAAACACTGCTCTGTTTTAGCGTCAGGAAATAAACAGAGCATGCAATATGGAAATACATGGCGTTCATGTGACATCACTATGCAAACTTCCCACTGAAAACAAAGCAGCCAGTGTAAAAGTCATGTGACCGTGTCACCCATAACTGATAAAGAGAGCTAACATTCATCTGAAAGCAGAAACTATTTCAACTGATACAAACATTATCAGACACAGTGCTGCTGTTGGAACTGGCTGGATGTGTGTGTCCAGAACAGGACATATGAGTGAGAGGAAATGGTCGTCTTATTCCTTAAATAACTGACTGGTTAAAAAAGTATGCAACAACTTGGAGCAAATAAGTCTGACATATTATTGCACTATGTGACGTATAATATTCGTGTCAGCAGTGCTTTTAAACAATAACAAAGGCACAACATGACCATGTCTGTGCGTATACTTAAATTTACTTTGGGTATGCCTTAAATAGGCATGTTAGGTAAAGTTCATGGGGATGATACGAGCCTATCTCAGCTGATATTAGGCGAGAGGCGGGATACACCCTAGAAAGGTTGCCAGACTATCATAGGGTTGACACATAGAGACAGACAACGATTCACACTCACATTCACACCTTGGGGCAATTTAAAGTCACTAATTTACCCGATCTGCATGTCTCTGGACTGGAAGCCGGAGGATCCGGAGAAAGGGGGCCTCACAATCCCCCACTGTATGCTTCATTCCAGTAGAACCCTCTAAAGCCCTTTTTACATAGAGATCAAGCCACTATGAAGTCCCTTCGTTGTCCCTCATTTGCATTTTTACATAGAACCAAACAAGCATAATCCTGCTCCAGTGTGTGATATTGAATAGCAGTTGCCTCTAGTGTGACATACACTGATAAGCCAAAACATTAAAACCATTGACAGGTGAAGTGAATAAATTTGATTACTTTGTTCCAATGCATTGTTCTGCTGGGAAACCTTTGGTTCTGGCATTCATGTGGATACCACCTGACATGTTCCACCCACTCAAACACCAGGTCCCAATCTGCTCAAGGATTCTTGTGATCTGACGGTACCCCAGATGTACCCCTAATCCAAGGTGGGGCCTCCATGGATCGGACTTGGCTCTGACCTGTCGAGGCATGGACACAGGATCTCTGGGAGTGTCCTACAAGGTCTGGCACCAGTGCTTTGGCGGTAGATCCATTTAGTCCAGTGGGTTGTGAGGTGGGTTAATGGCACGTGCCACAGATGCTCATTCAGATTGGGATCTGGGGAATTTGGAGGCCAGGTTGACACTTTAGGGTCTTTGTCACATTCCTTGGGCCATTCCTGAGATGTTTGCAGTGGGGCGTGGTGCATTATCCTGCTGGGGGGCCACTGCCATTGGGGAGTACTGTTGCCATGAGGGGGGGTACTTGGTCTGCAACTGTGTTTGAGTGGATGGAACATGTCAGGTGGTATCCACATGAATGCCAGGACCAAATGTTTCCCAGCAGAACAATGCATTGGAACAAAATAATCAAAGTTATTCACTTGTGGTTTTAATGTTTTGGCTGATCGGTGTATAATATAGCATATATATAGGCAACGTTTTTTATAAGCAATAACAAAGGCATAACATGACACTAACAGTCATTCACTTTCTCTGTTGTACGGCAGCTGATCTTGACCTTTGCTCTGCGGGTAAAGAGCTCCCGGACCTCATTGTTTTCCCAATTTGCAGACATTTTCACCCTCAGTCCTACCTCTTTGAGTTAGCCGCTAACTGCTAACAGCTGTTTTTTTTAATCTCACATGCACACAAAACATCACACCCGTCCTGTCCATGGTCTTGTCCCGCCACCTGTCCTGTTTATACAGACACCGTTTCACCTCCCTTGGCGGCTTAAAGGAAATAGAATGGTGAGGCAGCATGCAGCGCCATATTCGCACCTTGAGCAGGCAGTGTTAAAGGGGCTTTAGCTTTTGATTCGCAGAGTGGATCTTTAGAAAGCTATGCAGCGGAAAACAAATCAGTATCTTAACAACAGCTTTGGCATAAAATCAAACAGCAGATTTTTTGGACCACGTACTTTAAGTGATACATAAATGTGTTTTTCATTTAGTTATAGTCTATCTTTGTCATTTTGGCATGTTGCTTGAAAGGGTTAAACATCCACAGCCGTTTGCTGAGTTCATTGTTCTGTTACAACAAGTACAGTTCCACATAACCCACAGGTGTAATGAATACAATTAAGTTGCAGTTAATTACAACTTAAGATTCACTCAGGAATGCCAAGGACTGCATGATTCATCCTGCAATTATCATACACTACACTTATGAAGTCAATACAACCAAATGTGCAGCAGGTTATTTTTATACCTGACAAAAAGTGACACCTTGTGGCAGTTATGTCATTTTAGCAATACACAACAGCTGGGTTTACAGGGTAAGACCAATTAAATTAAGAACTCCAGTATGTTATTTCCATCACCCAAGGAAGTTCAATAGATATTTGTGAGCTACTCTGTCAAAGCCACAAACCAGAGAAGTATGTCTCAAATTTGTGATGTCATAGGGTATAAAGTCTGGAGCTGCTTCATAGAGAATGAATGGGAGACTGATTTTGTGAAGCCATAGAAGATTTTTTTAATTATACCCAAATGAGCTTGATTGCACTGTGGTGCTCTTTTACAATTCTTGGTGGCTCAGCCCTGGACTTTGCACATGATGACATCACAAACTGGAGTTTTAACACTGGTTTCAAGATTTGGAGTAACATTACAGTCTTGATTTTTAAGTTTTAACCACTGTTTTTTACCTTCTTTCATTTCTCCTGTTCATTTTTATCCTATTTTATTTATTTATTTATTTACTCTGAAATCAAACAAATCAGATTCTTCCATGTAAATTTCCCCCTAGGTTCACGAATTAGCAGTTGAGATCTTTTACATATTATCCCAACCTTCATCTGAAATTTCTACAATGAGTTCTTTCTCCCATTTCACCCTGATATATTTGGTTGAATGTTTGTCATTTGTGTTCAGTCCTTGATATAATGCCGAAATTATTCTTATGTTTTCCTGATATGCTTTAATTATGATTTGGAAGAATCTGATTCAATTTCCATTTTGTAATAGTCCCTTAATTGAAGGTATCTACTGTACAAAAATTATGCGTTCCCAATTCGTATTTTCCTCAGCTAGTATTCCCATGCTCTACAGATTACACCCAGCAGCTATTGTATTTATATAAGCTGTGGCTTTAAGCAGTGTTGCTGACACTGTTGTGGGAGGACGGGGTTAAAAAATAAGCAAATGACCCCACATTCCCAAACATTTTCCCAGGACTTTGATGGAGATGTTCCTTTGTCCCCTATTTGCCTGTGCAAACCATTTAGTACTGTTCGTCTTGGTTTCCACAGGGACTCCTTTTTGTTTTCGTTGCTTCATTTATGCGATACACATGGTTAATATGTTGATGTTGGCGCTCAGCTGTGGTTGAGTTCTCAGGGGTGAAAAATAGCCTGAAGTGCCAACCAAGATGTTAAATGTTTGCTTAAATCATATTGTCTGTCTAAAAGTGTTCTGATAGCAACCAGAAAAGCTGAACTTTTAAACTCCACAAAAACAAGAATAATATATGTGTACTTTTTCAGCTTGAGACATGTTTGTGGTCGATGTTTGAAAGACAGGATAGTGAAGAGGAACTGTTTTACAATAGCAAGACATTAAACAGGCAATGACTTTAAAAAAATTGGTGTAAGACGTTGGTGCAAACAGAGATGTATTGAGAACTTGAGTGACCAAACCACCAGTGGGCACACATTGGGTTATGTTGGAGCCAGGGTAACATTCTTTGTATTTGTTTAGATTCATGTTTGTGTGAATAGATGCAGCTTTGTTGTTTGTACACAGGGTGGCGCACTAGAACAGGAAACACAGGTAATATAGGTAAGGTGCAGGTGATGAGCAGCAGGTGTGTGACAGGGTAAGCAAACAGTCTTTTGACCGTGTTGAGAGTAACAGCATGAAGAGTTTGGAGCGTGGAAACTGGAATTGATCGATGGAAACTTGGACAGTGAACTATGGAATGGACGAACCTGTAGTTGACTCAGAAACTGAGAGATGGGCCACCGCACTCAAAGAAACCGGATGAATTGGTGGTTTATTGTTGTTGCCCAGAACAAAGTCCAAAAAGTTCTCCCTGTTCACCCCTCAGAGACTTTAAATGTGACGGTTTTTATTGAACGACTCCACAGGTTAGTTGTTGAGAGGACCATGTGCAGTCGTACAGCAAGTGTACTTGTACATATGATGAGTGCAATCTTCTTTATCACCACTAGAGGGTACAAGTGTATCACCAATAAAGAAAAGCCATACTGTATCGGGGGGAAGTTTTTTTCTGAGATTACAGACTCGGCATGACTGTGTAGGATCCTGTACATCCCCCAGCACACACACAAACACACACACACGCACATATTACATGTCTGCCTGTGTGCATTAATGAGTGTGTTTATGCATGTTACTGTACATGTGTGTCTCTTTCTGCTTTCTGTTCTTAACCGCACACATTTGGATAACTGTGCTGCTGTTTGTAGAGAAATCTGATCCTGAGGCCTCTATAGATGGAATCCAGCGTTGGTTTCAAAATTTTAATAGAATTCTTTTTTTTCTTTTTTTTTTACACACACCCCCTCCCGCTTTCCCTTTTGCTTATTTTTGCTGCTCCCACCAACTCGAGTTTCAGAACAAAAAAAAGTGATGCTTACCGAGACACATTTGTGACCAGAGCAGTGAGCGTGTTGGATGGACATCCAACCCAAACTGAGCTAACAAGACCGGTAAACCCCTGCTGATTTAGCCACACAAGCCTCTGCTGGCACTGTGGCATCCCTTTGGAGGTGGGCGGGACTGCTTTTTTTGGACCCACATTTTACTTAGCATGCATGCTTGTGGTGTCAGAGCGACATTTATGGAAGACCTGTATAATTTCTTAATTAAATAGATGAGCAAGATGTTGAAACAAGTGCTTTTCTTTACGCTCTGTTGAGAAGTTCAGACGACGGATCCAAGATTTGTATGAACTCTGCGGTGGTGATACAGAGTTATTTTCCCAGGCTTTTGTCAAACAGTAGTTCTTTAGTGCCTCATGAGTGGGATTTAGTGAATCGGTATGGAATCGTGTGATAATTACCTTAATATCACAGCACACCACATGCATGCAGATACTGTTCCTTTCTGCAGATACATGGACTTTCTCACATTCAGTGGACTTTCACATGGGTCACACTCAATCTATTTGATACTGAAATTATTGGAAATAGCTCGGGTCTTTCCACAAGAGTGCCAAGAATAGAACAACAATAGCAGATCTGTGGTGGAAAAGACACAAGGCATTACTTAACAATGTGTGTGTAACATGTTTTTGTTGTGTAAAATGTCAAAGTGCTTTCTGGCTTAGTATAGATCCTCAGAAAATACCCATAGCTTGCAAAGAGCTGGACAACAAACCCCCACCATTTGAAAATTTGAATACACTGCATAGATGCATTTACT
Organism: Epinephelus moara; assembly: GCF_006386435.1. NCBI lineage: Eukaryota > Metazoa > Chordata > Actinopteri > Perciformes > Serranidae > Epinephelus > Epinephelus moara. The sequence goes on along the minus strand of NC_065516.1, from coordinate 25,208,848 downwards.
GCAGTCATATGATGTGAACACACACACACACACACACACACACACACACACACGTGCATTTATACTCAACCACAGCTCTTAAAACAGCCCTAGTTACAGCCTAGAGAACTCAGCAGTTTAGTGAAACATGATGCCCAGACCATAAAAGTGTGTTTGTGTGTGCATGTGTGTGTGTGTGTGTGTGTGTGAGTGTGTGTGTGTGTGTGTGGTTTTGAGTGGTCTCAGCTGTGTGGGACACACTGCAATGACAGCCAATCAGAGCTAATTCAGAATCAGAGTGGTTTTGACGGCTCCATGGTCTACCCGGGGGAACAAAGCAGTTTGTGTGTGTGTGTGTGTGTCTGTGAGTGTGTGAGTGTGTGTATGTGCACACACCTCTCAACCTTACTCTGCACTCCACCTGCTTCTCATTGCTCAAATGGTCTGACAAAATCTGTTTTATGATATATTCAGCAGTTGTGCTCTGAAGCTTTTATTCCCCGGCCGCAAAACGATGGAAATGTATGAAAGTTATTTGAATTGAAAATAATTAAATACATTAATTTAAATGCTTTTTTGTCTCTTTCTAGAGAACTCTTGCTGCTTGTTAAGCCTCCATCTCGTGTATACAACACATAGTTTCCCAGTATCAGTTTAAATGTGACATTTTCCTCCTGAATTGGTGATCAGCTACCTTTAATGTTGTTTCTCCCTGCCATGTGCAGACTAATTCTTGACTGAATGAAAGAGATGAAACCTCTCCAACTCCATTTTTCCTCCTCCCATCATTTTTCTTCACTGTTCTGAAAACAAGGAAAGTTGGTGTCACAGCATGTAGGTCTATTCAAAGGCCACCACACCTGCAGTGTTTAGAATACAGTTATTTTACATATTACTGTTGGGTTAGTTACCCAAACTAACATGGTTGCAATGTGTTATATGTAAGCTACACTCACTGGCCACTTTATTAGAACACCTGTACAACTGTCTGTTAATGCAAGAAGCTAATCAGCCAATCACGTGGCAGCAACTCAATGCATTTAGGCACATGGTCAAGACGACCTGCTGAAGTTCAAACTGAGCATCAGAATGAGGAACAAAGGTGATTTAAGTGACTTTGAACGTGGCATGGTTGTTGGTGCCAGACAGGCTGGTCTGTCGGAAACTGCTGATCTACTGGGATTTTCACACACAACCATCTCTAGGGTTTACAGAGGATGGTCCGTTGATGCCAGAGGTCAGAGGAGAATGGCCAGACTGGTTCAAGATGATAGAAAGGCAACAGGAAGTCAAATAACCACTGGTTACAACCAAGGTCTGCAGAAGACCATCTCTGAA
>NC_065516.1:25158791-25207431 GCF_006386435.1 Epinephelus moara | reverse complement strand
CACAGTGTACCCATCTTCTGATGGCTACTTCCAGCAGGATAACGCACCATGTCACAAAGCTCAAATCATCTCAAACTGGTTTCTTGAACATGACAGTGAGCTCATTGTACTCCAATGGCCTGCACAGTCACCAGATCTCAATCCAATAGAGCACCTTTGGGATGTGGTGGAACGGGAGATTTGCATCATATATGTGTCAAACATTAATATTCCTTAGGTACGCAGGGTACACATTTTGAGCAGAGACACAACCTCTGGAATATCTCTGCCATTAAGGAGTCTACTAGAATTTCAGGTTAAGTGCCTTGCTCAAGAGAAGTATTCTTCCAGTATCCTGTCCAGGTACTTGACGGAGCAGTTTTGTGGTCACAACTCTGCCACTCCAACCTTCAGGCCACAACCATTTGCAGTGTTTAAAAGAGAGCTGAGTTGGCAACTTCAGTTCTTCAAAAGTTGGAGAAACATCAGCCTCGAGTCACAGGGCTGGGGGCGAGAACCCAGGGAAGGAGAAACGACAAGCACCATCCTCTGCTCCCCTTATCATCCATCGCTCTCGTTTTCTACGAGACGTGAGGCCGGCGTTCTCCCAATAGGCCCCGGGGCGATGTGTCAGTAGCAAGTGGAGAACGAAGGAGAAGCGCTCAATTAGGGCCCATTGACGTATGGTCTTCAGGCCTAACTATCTTTTTCTCACATTCTTGATAGGTGGCTCTGTAGAGGCTCACTCTCCCTCACTTGTTCGCTCAGTCACACACTTGCTACCTAGAACACCCACACACTAGCTGTCTCGCTCACTCACACACTCGTTCACTCATTTCCCTCTTCATTAACGCAGGTCCTTTCTATCTCAGGTAGATAGACTTCCATGCTCATTTATTCACCTGCCACCTTTTTAAAACGTGGTCCTTCTTATTTTCCCCTGCCGAATGGGAATATCTATTCAGCAACACTGTCCTTCACTGTGAATTTGATGTAATAGTTGCTGTTGACTTTATGTACACATAACACTGCTAATGTTTTTCACAGGTTATATGAAAAGTGTCACTGTATGCAAAGACAACAAATGGAGGCTTTGTTAAATATATATTTTTAAAAAAGTATTACTGCGCTAGGATAAGTATATGCTTCTGCAGGAAGCAGGAATTCTTCTGGCACTCCCATTAAAGGTCCAGTGTGTAGGACTTTGGGGCATCTATTGTCAGAAATGGAATATAACATTCAAAACTATGTTTTCATTAATTTATAATCTCCTGAAAATAAAAATCATTGTGTTTTTGTGACCCTAGAACGAACATTTATGTCCACAGACACAGCAGGTCCTCATTTACGGAGTCCGACATTCTACAGCCCAGAACGGACAAATGAAGCTCTAGTGAAAATTCAGTCAGGAAGGCAATACTTTTCATGCTCAGGCTGTAAGTTTCTTTCTCACCTTGCCATCCACTCTTTGCACACATGCTCACTCACTATCTATAGGTGTCATTGGCTGGGTAGGTCAGTTGAGTCATCAGCTGTTTCACAATCAACCAGTAGCACAGCGACGCACCTTCTCTGTCGGCCTATCATCCTACTGCTCCTCATTTTCAACATGGTCCTTTCTCTGCCGTAGTTCTGTTTCCGCTGCTGTCGAATGCGCCCTCCACCTCCCCATCACCTCTTAAGCCTGATTTATGGTCCTGCGTTAAATCAACGACGTACCTATGTCGTAGGGTACGTGGCTACGCAGGAGGCTCGCCGTAGCCCCCGGTGTAGCCTGACGTGCACCTCCCAAAAAATGTAACTACACGTCGAGGTGGCGCAGACCCAGCGCAGACTGAGAGGGCCGTGATTGGTTTGCTTGGTAGCAACGCATTTCCGGTTCCGTATTTCCAGATTGCGCCATCTCTGCCATCTTTAAACATCTTCTGTTGCGATGTAGATGTTGCAGTATTAACATACTTTCTTCGACATCCAACAACTCCAACTCCAGCAAGATTCTCTCTCTCTCGGTCACCATTGTTCACTGTGACACTGTGGAAAAGCCGGAAGCTAAACAAAGAATCAACTAGAGACGCCGATAACCATTCAGGAAAGGAACGCAGCCTCCTACCGCTCTGGCGGTGAATTGCGCCGCGACGAAATGGAGTGACGGAGAAGTTCGAAGGGTTCACGACGGCGTCACTGCAACGACGTAGGTACGTAAGGGTTCACGACGGCGTCACTGCAACGACGTAGGTACGTCGTAGGTACGCCGCAGGACCATAAAACAGGCTTTAGTCTTTACGGGTTCACCAGCCACATCCGCCACAGCAGTCAGCAGCCTCAGAGTCGGCAGCCAGCACCACCATCAGTGTCTGGTCTCCATGGGGGATTTATCCTGCTACAGCTCAGATGTCCGTCGATCACAAAATATCTTCCTCTAGTATCCAAGCGCCAAAGACTTCAGTTAAATCCTAATCAGCACAAATCATCTGTTAGTCTGTACACTCACATTCTGTATTTAATATTATCTGAACTTAATTGCTCTGTCTTACTTGATTGAAATCAAACACTGGCTCTAGACAGGGCCATTTGCAATTTCGCATCGGCAACTGTAGTTCTCCTACGTCAGGGATCGGCAACCTTCACTATCAAAAGATCCATATTTGGCTAGAAACATATATAAAAAAATCTATCTGGAGGTGCAAAACATATTTGAGCCCTTTAATGAAGGTAACACAGCTCATTATGTGTAAGTAAGCCTATCAATATTACTCATAGATCTAAATGAGCACTCATTAATATGTTTTACCACTAGGTGGCTCCATTTGCTACTTTTTGGTTACTATTTGATACTTTAACTTTGCATTTCCATTAAATAATATGTTTTGTTGCATTTATGAAAATATAGAAATAATAAGAAACGTTTATGTTTTTTGTTAGTTTCACCAACAAAACACAAAACTGAACAACTGAAAAGTGCTTTGAAAGTACTTTGAAATACAGAAGCTATATTAAGCTATACAGGCCTGTTTTGAGTCATCCCTGTGTTTGTGCAAAATAATGAATAACACAAAAAGATAAGAAATAAAACATATAGCTTTAAATACAATGAAAGTAAAATAATAGGCCAGTTTAAATTTAGTTTTAAATTCACTCCTGTTTAGTGCGAAGTATTATTTCGTTGACGGCTTTACGTGCATGTATAAATAATGTTTCCTTTAATAATAAAAAATAATATTAATAATTCACAACTACTTTGTGGTGGTTGTAGAATTTCGTAAAACAGTTTACTTAGTGTAGTTCAAGTTGAATGGGAGGTAATTTGCCGATCAAACTGTCAGACCTGGCAACCCTGGAGAGACGGCAACATGGAGGAGAGCTGCAAACAGTTAGCAGGAAAAACTAGTAAAAAGTGAGCCGACAAGAACTGACTGTAAGCACGGGAATATGCAGTGTGTGGAGCTTTTGTTCAGTGATGTGAATGACTGCAAAAAAACGTTTTTCCAAAGTGTCGTGCCGGAAGAACTGTGTGGACGGTTTAGCCTGCTAGCATCTAGCTAGCTACTTTAGCAGCTCGTTAGCCGTTAGCTAGCTTCGCAGTTGCGTTTACGTCGGTCGGTGGATCAAGAGAGGATAACGCTACTTCAGAAGAGGACAACACAGCACTGCGGGACTCATCCTTGGCCATTGTGTTTTTATTTTGGTATCGGACTTTGGATTTAAAACTGTTTTTTTTTTCTGTGAAGGACCTCATTAGGCAGCGGCCTCTGGGTTTACCGTGGTCAGGACGCTGCGGTGTCCCACGTTCTTGAACTCACCTGAGCTCCAACGTATACACTACATGGACTTTAATGGTAGCACATTTGTGGGACTACTTGTTTTATTATTCCGTACGTTTTATTCACAACAGTTTGCTAATACATTGAAATGACAAACTTGTTTGGGTGCCTGGTTACGTTAAAGTGATACTGAATATTTTCCTCACACAGCAGTATCATATCGGCAGAAATATTTTACTGTAAGACCTATATCGACCGATATCGATGACGTGTCGATATTATCGTGCATCCCTACAGCAAAACAAAAAGGAGGAAATCACAAGCGACATGCAAACCTTTCTAAAGCATGTAAACTTATTAACACTAATGGCTTATGACGTTCCAGCGAGAAGCTTGGAAAGGTGGATTTTACCGACCTGAGAGGAACATCCTGCTGCCAGGAATATCCAGAGTAGGCCTACATCACTTCTTGAAGGTAAGGAACTCTGTATTAATTATTCCATGGGTCTTATTTGGACTCTTGCAGTGTAAGTCACTAGAAATAGTCTCCTTCTGTGGATGTTTGTAAACACGCTGTCACACTGATATAATATTTGTCATATTGCTTAAGCTTTTCTGTTCTGGAGGATAATTTAATGACATTTGCATTGATTGGTTGCACTGATGGCTTTACAGTGCAAATACAGTGAGCTTCTCAGAAACCCATATATGTCCATTGACGTGTACAACGATACAGTACGGTCTACACTAAGCAGCCAGTATGCATCTGTTTCCTGTGCTCTAGTGTGCTGTATTACAATGGTGTGCCTTCACATTTTGTTGTCCCAGTAGGGCAGCGTCACTACCTGTTATTCATGCACGGTCTGCCTGAATGACTGCTGCCCAGAAGCTTTCACAATGAAGTGCTTCAAGTGATTGGTCAATCCTAGGGATGGGAATTGATAGGATTTATTGATACCAATGTACCAATGCCATTATGGATTCTGCTTATTGGTCCAATTCTTTATGGATTCCCTCATTGAATCCTGATCAGTTTTCTCTGGACAGTACACAGGTTTTCAGCATCAAAACAACTGCTGTATTATCTCTTAGCCTGAATACATTGTGGATGAAATTAGAGAGCATTTGTTTTGATTTAGCTTGTTTGGTGCTAATAGCATTATAACAAAGGATATATACTCCCAGTAAAGAGCAACTGCTCGGTTAGGAGCAGTGGCACTCGTGTGTTAAGCGTGAAATACATGGTATTCCTGGAATTTATTATATACACCGATTAGCCAAAACATTTAAACCACTGACAGGTAAGGTTAATAATATTGATCATGCATTGTTCTTCTGGGAAACATTTGGTTCTGGTCATCATGTGGATGGCACTTGACACGTTTCACCTACCTAATAGAGGCTACTGTAAAGCACCTCACATTCGGTTGCACTCTTTGCCCAGATTCCCTCACTGATATCCCACTGACAAGGACATGTTTAGCCAGAGCTGCATTAATCTCACCTGAAACTATTTGTATAGTTGCCCTTCCTCTTCCACCTGCTCTGCAATGTCCTCTTCCTCTACCTTCAGGTCTTTGTGGATCCATTGTTTCAAACAGGTGAAATGACCCGTGACCCTTTTTTCCATCTGGCTCTGATTGGTGTGTGAATAATTTTGACTCTGTGTTTCTACCCTGGTAATTGTGTTTTGACTGAGTTCCAGCTGTGATGACTTGAGTTAATGAATGCTAGTGCTCTCTAAATGGTCACATGGTGCAACCAGTGATAAGTGAAGACATTTGTTTGTAGAGTTTTTCACAAACAGTTCAGCAAATCTGAATGTCAAAGCAGGAAATAGTGTTTATAGGTTTGGGAAATGTGTCCCCCTTTTGGTAGATGGCATTATGGTTTAAGATTTTTAGTTAATAGGTCCAGTTATAGTGTGAAAGCAATCGTGGAAAACTGAAACAATAAAAAGACAAAGATATTTTAATTCTGGTTAGAATGTCCTTGTACAGGTAGTTTAAAACATTTTATAAGTGTTGTAGCTGACAATGTAAACAAAAGAAATAGAGAAAGGAAAAATCTCAATTGCGGTCAGTATTTTCTAAACAAGTTTTACAGTATGTAATTCCTGCCATCTGTCCATTTAAGATGGACGGATGGCAAGACAACTTGTGTTTAAGGTGCATTGCCACACTCCCTCTACGGGTGTATGGGTGGTTTGATTATAGGGAGGATTTATTGAACATTTACAATATTTCTGTTGAGGACAATTATATGAAGATAATTATCGTCGTAGTTTTATCGCCGAACTCTAGCTCAAGGCATTGACCTGGCCTCCACACCTCCCAGATCCTAAACCCATCGACCTGTCAAGGCATGGACTCAGGACCTCTGGCGGTGTCCTGTTGAGTTGGGCACCAGGGCGTTGAAGGCGTTCATTACTAGAGGTCGACCGATAGTGGATTTTTAATGGCCGATATAATAACGATAGGAGTAGGAAAAAACTGATAGCCACCTGACATACTCAGAGTTGATTGAACTGACTCTGAACAGCTGTTCTGGAACCGCAAACTCAGAGTTTTCCATCTCAGCGTTCATCAACTCAGAGTTCAGGGTTAGACTCAGAGTTTGTTAAACCTGCTTTCTGGAATGGACCCCAGGAGGCCACATAAAGGTGGCTCTGTACACACAACAAACTGCTCTGTCCACGGTCCTGAAATTTTTGTGACTGCTATCCACACACTGAAACAACACCTTTCCTGGCCTGACACAAACAAGATATTTATTAGTCAATTTATCACTAATGATACACACCATGAAATGCACCGAAAAGTAATGACTGCACTTGGAACAGTGTAAGAATAACGTTACCCACGGCCATTAGCCTTCGGCCACAATCGGCGCCCTGATGAATTGGTGGACCTCTGTTGATTACACATCGCTCATTCTGAAATTATAGAGTTATTACAACTTGAGTCCTGTGGGTTGTGAGGTTGGGTACCCACCAGTGCTCGAGTGGATTGCTATCTAGGGAATTTGGAAGCCAGGTCGACACCTTGAGCCCTTTGTCACGTTCCTCAGACCCCCTTCTGAGCAGTTGTTGTGGTGTGACATGGCACTGAATGGAGGCGTGTGCAAAAATAGTGCCGTATCTAACTTGGAGTATAGTTGTCCACACATGTAAAACCTTTCATAAAGAACAGTAGAGAAATGTAAAATGTAAAAATACAACTTATTTTAACTTATATTCTACGACTTAAGGTTCATGTCACTAAATATGGGCTGTGGCTCGTTCATTGTTCTTTGCTGCTTCTGATGTGTTGCAGTAACTGTGCAGACTCTACAAGCACACTTGTAATGCATCTCTGAGGAGCCGGGTATCTGTCTTAGCTTTGTATTTTACTGCGCTGAATTAATTCTAATAATTAATGGAAAATGTTCTGCACAGTTAAGAATCACTGTCAATCCTCGAATCATCTCTGAGCAGAAGAAGGAGAAATGCAGTCTCTTACCTCCATTACTCCTCCTCTTCTCCCCCTGCTTGTTCTTCTTCTCCCCTCTCCCTACCTCCTTCCTCTTGACATGTGTCACATTTTGGGCTTCTGCTCTCGAGGGATAAATGCCAGATTACATGGTGTAGTATTTTTATCCGTAGTACATTAACCGGCGGAGCTTACAGCATCAAAGCTTGGAGGAGATCATCACACAAGCACGCACACACACACGCACAGTGACACACACACACTCACATCAGAACTGAAACGGAGAGTGTAAAGTGCCTGCTTTGATCTCTCCCTTCCTCCTATTCCTAATTACCCTAGTGACACACATACATGCAAACACACACAATGTACAGATGCCCTAGCATGTGCTCACACGCGCACACAAAGACATGAATACGTCCTGGGAATCCATGAAATCTAAATCCATGAAAAATGGTGAATTAGATGTCAAATGTTCATCTGCCAAAACCTGAACAAAAGCGGCTTGCAAAGCGCGTGATTACACATTGCTCATTCTGAAATTGTGGGGATCTTACAACTACCTTCACTTGAAATGCAGAAAATCAGGAGCTGATAGAGCTGTAAGATATCCATAGCTTGTAGCCTCTTGAATCAGCGCCTTTATTTTTTCCACACAAACTCGGTGAAGTCATGTACAACCCCTTTGGTATTCAATACAAGTGACATTGTTTTATTCTTAGTAGATATGTGACGGCAGCAGAGAGCATTTAGGAGATGGCATGAGGCTCCATTGATAGAAACATCTTTGAAACTGTATATGGTGGCTAAGTTTAATCATCAGTGATCAATTTCCATACAGTCTTCCCCCAGTTTGTTTCAAGGTTCCATTTGTTTTACCAGTAAAACATAATTGACTTATAACAATATCAACTGGAAAAATAGCGAAGCAGTGACGCAATCCATGTAGAAAATGATATGATGGCAACACCCTCGCTCTGCCAAAACCCAAACACATCATTACTGTGATATTCTAGATAATTTCCAGCATCGCTCATACCCAGAACACGAGCCAAATCTTATTACTCACTTTGTAAACTCTCCTGCACTAATATTACTGCTTATTCTCCGGTCATGGTTCGACTAGATACTGAAGATGATTGTATACGTTGTTAAACTACATTTGAGATTATTACTGTAGCGCTCCAAAACTTTCAATCACACAGAGAAAACACACATGTGCGTCCAAGTATTGCCTACACACACATGCATAAACACACAAAAGCAGGTAGTGTATGCTCTGACTAAGACGGGATAGTCTGGAGTCCCACTGTGGGCTTTAGATTCAATATTTCTACCCATCATAAAAACAATCCAAAATTATCCTCTCACTTGTTTTGCCTGACACAAACTTGCATATGAAGCAGGTTGAAGGTTTGAGAATACTGTATAGTCACAGACTAGCAGCACGTTAGCAGAGCAGCAGCTTCAGTCCTCTGTAGTTACAAAGTGTAAGACGGTGTAAGATGGAAGAAGATAGAGTTGAAGCTTAAGACTGCGCTTCGGGATGTGTTTACACCCGTATAGTGCGAGTTGAATTCCAGCCATTATGCTGACAGCTGGATTTATTAAAATAGGAGTGTATCTGTTTGTCAGATGTGTGAGAGATGGGTGACTGAAAAACTCGGCTGAAACTCCCTCTGTGTAAACAACGTAAGAGGGAAACTGAGAAATTTAGCAAGAAGTTTGAAAATATAAACAAATTCAAAGTTAAAAAAAAAATTAGAATATTATTAAAAGACATAGTGGTTGTGGTCATTTTCTAACCGCTTATCCTCTTGAGGGTCGTGGGGGGGCTGGAGCCTATCCCAGCTGACATTGGGCGAGAGGCAGGGTACACCCTGGGCTGACATGTAGAGACAGACAACCATTCACACCTATGGACAATTTAGAGTCACCAATTAACCTATCCCCAATCTGCATGTCTTTGGACTGTGGGAGGAAGCTGGAATACCCGGAGAAAACCCACACTGACACAGGGAGAACATGCAAACTCTGCACAGAAGGGCTCCCACACCCGGGATCGAACCAGGAACCCTCTTGTTGTAAGGCGACAGTGCTCACCACTACACCACCATGCCGCCGTGAAAGGGTCATTTTCATCCAAAATAAAAACTACATAGTTTCCCTCTTACCTGTAGTGCTATTTATAAATCTAGATTGTTTTGGTGTGAGTTGCCAAGTGTTGGAGAGTTTGGCCATAGAGATGTCTGCCTTCCCTTGAATATGATGGAACTAAATGGCACTCAGCTTGTGGTGCTCACATCACCAAAAAAATACATTTGAAAAACTCAACAGTAATGTCTCTTTCCAGAAATGATGACCTGGTTACTCAAGATAATCCACAGACCTAGTTATGAGCAATTTTGTGTGATAACTATTTTCTTTTTTATCTTACTACACCCGCCAACCGAATCACTGTGCAGAAGGAAGTGTGCATCTGCTCATGGACGAGAAGCTCATGCTCGTGACAGTGTGAGATGTAAAGGTTAATGGCGTGCTCCTCTGCTGAACTGAAATGTTAGCTAGCTTAGTGGTGCTAGGTGAGCTAGCAGTAGATGCACACTTCCTTCAGCACAGTGATAGAGTTGGCAGGTGTAGCTCAGCAGAACTAAAATAGTTCCTTCTTGAAACTGCTCACAACAAGGTCTGTGGATTATCTTGAGTAAGCAGGTCATGATTTCTGCAAAAGAGACTTTGCTGTTGATGTTTTCAAATTTTTTATTTTTTTTTGGTCGCTTTGAGCACCACAAATGGAGTTCGGTCTTGTTCCACATTTGAGAGACAACATCTATCTCTACGGCTGATATCTCTAACACTTGGCAACTCACACCAAGTCAATCTAGATTGATAAAAGCACTACTGGAAAGAGGAAAAATACGCATTTCAGTTTTGGGGTGCACGGTTCCTTCTAAGTGAAAAGTTTATGCATCGACAGTACACCAATGGTTAAAGAAAGCCAGCATTATTGTAGGTCTGGGTGATCACATGAACAGGAAAAGAGCATGAATATCAAGGGTAATACAAGGGCTGTACCCAACTCAGAAATATGTCAGTCAAATCAGATTTGGCTGTGTAATATGAATATTCAACTTTTTTTTCCTATGAATTTTTAAACTTTGGGACATAGGGGGATGTTCAGTGTGACAGCAGCATTCACGTAAATATAGTTAACAAACTAACTACGCTAATTACAAATTGGAAATGTGCAACATTTTTTGCCGACGCTAGATATCAAACAAAAGCCACCGACCGTGTCGTATTAAGTACCTTTGAGCTTTAAATCCACCACTTATAAGCAGAGGAGAGAAGATAATATTAGAGCCTAAGTTTCTCCCCCTCTGTGCTGCTGCATCACGTCTGTACCCAAAGAGTAGTGTCAAAGTCAAGAGGGCTCACTCTGCAGCAAAATCTGGGGACCAAAACGTCTTGAGAAGCACACTGCACAGCACAAAGTACTGTAGATATTATCTGATGAATAACTGAATAAAAACCAAGCAGAGAGCAGTTCAATAAACAAACTAGACACACTGGTTAGACACAATGAAAAGAAGAATATGTCTCCCTCCCCAGTGCTTGAAACTGCTCACCAGCTATTAGCTCATCTCATTCAAGTACCGAGAGTTTCTCACTAGCTCATCGGTTGCCAGCAGGACCCGACGCAGGCCATTCAGCCCGCTGAGAACGCTGCCTTGTTGACCTTTGGGTGCCGTCAACCGATCAATGAGAGGATATTTTGCTCTGTTTCCACCACTGTTGCCAGATGTGTGAAGAGCCTCACCCTACTTCATGAGGTCATTTAGGAGAGCTTGGAATGGTGAGGAGAGGGTTTGCACTGTGTGTGTGCGCATGTGGTGCATTCAGGATTGAAACTGTGTGTGTGTGTGTTGACGGTAGGGATTAGTTGCTTGTGGGGGAGATGTGGCATGAGTTGTTGAGAGGCTGAATTGGCCCTACTGTGCATGGCGTTTAGGTGCAATCAATAAGGATATATTCATTGAGTGCCTCACTCCAGGCTCGTGTGCCTTATTCAATAACAGGTGGAGATATTCACTATTGAGTGTGTCTGTCAGATTATATGTGTGTCTCTCTTTAGTGGTGAATAAGTGTGGTCCTGATTAGTTTATAACCCCAAGGAGGGAACCCCTATCCTCCACTTTGACCTTTGAACCTTTGAGGTTGACTCCTGTATTACTTCAGGCCTCACGTAAGGAAATTAAATTTTATTTATATATCACCTTTCAAAGTTGAGGTTACAAAGTGCTGTGCCAAAGGAAAGAGGTTAAAAGAGCATAGGATGAGAATAACACAAATGTTACAACATCAGGAGAAAACTTAAAAAAAACAAACAAACAAACAAAGAACAGCATTACATTACAAGCATAAAACTCTCAAAAAACATAAAGGTCCTAAGCTGTGACTTACCGACCTGACCCCTGGGGGGCAGTGCTGGCCTGTGGCATAGGCAGTATAGGCGAATGCTAAGGGCACCATCGTCCATAGGGGGCGCCACAAATGGGGGAAGAAAAAAAATCTTAATGTTTATCTTGTACTGTTTTTTTTACTAATGCTATTCCTACTATTATTATTTTGAAATATTACATAAGGCCACAACAACATAACTACGTAGCAAAGGTTATGTTAAAGGTTGTTTTATAAATGTGTATTATTGAATTTGTGCTCATTCAAACAGAAAGACTGTTAATTTATTTTTTTATAGTGCAGCTTTCTGTGTAAATAACAACAAAAAACAAAAGGAACACCAATATAAAAACATCGGTATTGGCTACTGGCAAAATTGTTATTTTAAACATTGGTATTTGGGTGCTAGGGCCGCCACTACCTGGGACCCAGGACAGCAAACGCACAGAGCTGAGACCTGATCTGGGGCAGAAACCAGGACTTCAGTTTCAGTTACTTCAGTTACTGTGATTTAACTGAAGGGAATATTAAGACATCTAGTTGTAGGCCCTAATAAATCATGAGGCATTGTTTCTGAATGTTAATGTGATTCATTATTCTGTTAATTATTAAAAGGTTACACTGGATGACGGATTATGGAAAAATTATCTGTTATGCACCACAGTCAAGTAGTACTAAAGCGATTAGTTAATTAATCGATTAGTTGATCAACAGAAACTGATTTAATAACTGATTAATTGTTCATTAAAAGTCATTTATGAAGCAAAACTGACGAACATTCTGTGCTTTTGGGGCCATACACATGCTGCGTCTTAAACTGCCTGGAAGTTTGCCTACTGTTGTGTTTTTTTTTTTGTGCCAGTTTTCAAGACCACGGCGGCAGGTTGCGTCTGAAGTTGCTAAGCAACCTTAACAAGCATCGTATAGCCCATTTACCTGAAACCCTGAGTGCAGAGCTGATCTTCTTCCAGGAGCTGTTTATAAGTGTGTAGGCCTATTGTCTGTGGGACAGATGTAAAGCTCTGGGTAGCCCTGCACTAACATGATCAACTTTCCTGTGTTTACCACAGACTGATGTTTACGGAAGAAGGGAAAGATGGCTGTCGGCTTGGATTGGTTGTTCCTCGTCACATGACTTGCGGTGCTGCGTTCTAAGAGTTTGAGCATGGCTGCCATGCGTCTACATTGAAAACAATGAATTTGAGGGTGCAAAAAATGCTGCATGTGTACGGCCCCTTAGTTTGTTTTTATATAATTTTAGATTAGATATCGTTGACTGTTGGACAGACAAAACAAGAAACTTGAAGACATCACCTTTGGCCATTTATTTTAACAGGTCATAGAAAAAATAATCCAACACATTAATCAATGATAAAGATCATCGTTACTTGCAAAACCACAGTTAAGTTTTAAGACCTATTTTGCGTCACATATTTTGAGAGGACACACTTGTTAAAAGATGAAAGTGTCAGTTTACTGCTGTTTTCTGTATATGTGTTTTTTTTTCTTTGGGTAAATGAGTCGTTTGAGGTTGAGTGGAGTGTTAATGTCTGTCTCTGTTTCTCTGTGTGGGGTACATACTCCCACCAGGGGTGGCTGACAAGAGATGACTGTGGCTTACCACACACTGAGAGAGCTGCTCTTCTTTAATCCCCCTCCCTCTCTTTCTCTCTGTGTTTCACTCTCCCCCATCTTAATTTCTCTCAACCCTGACACGTAAAAGCCTCCTCTCCCATCTTAACCACCAAGCTAATCCTTCAGCAGGTTTTTTGGGGGGTATCACGCTGTTTTGGGGCTCTTCTACTGACACAACGGTTTAGTATCATAATGGCTTGCAAACACCTGTCCAATTAGGCTGATTGTGATGCACCTCAAACTAGTCGACGGATCCTGCAGTGTGGCACAGAGATTTAGCAAAACACGCTAAATACTTCTGCTCTAGAGGGATGTTTTTGCAGTTTTGTGACAAATGTCTTTCTGTAAATCCAGGTTTAGTGAAAGGTAATTGAGGGGACTTGAAGAGTCAGTTGTCAGAAAAGGACAAAAGTCTTTCCACTAAATTTAAGTTCCAACGTCAGTTTACTTTGTGTCACAAAAGTGGTGAGAATTACAGGTTGTCCAAGGTTTAAGGGATGCTTTTTTGATATTTTTTTTTTCTTAACACTTAACAGAGTTGAATTCAAACATGTCTAAAGTTAAAGTGGTGCTCTGGCTTTTATTAAAAAGTAGCAAAAGGAGAGGCGACAGGATAAGAAGTGGCAGACAGAGTATATTTAGTAACAGATGATCACTCAGTTTAAGAAATTCATACTTTAGGTTTTTGACAACTTTTTGTATCCATATTGACTCTGTGTAGACTTGGAAAATTACAAAGGGGTTGTGATTTGATCAGTGCAAAGTTGGTGCACTTGTGTGGGATATTTAGGGAATAGCACTGGGTGGCATTGCATTCAAGGACAGAATGTTCAATAAATCAAGCTGGGTTCCTGTGTAGCTTAAAGAAAACTCAACTCTGCAAGTGGTCCACCCCTGGCACTATTACCTGCTTCAGAGTAGTTTTCAGTAAAAGCACACCCCTCACTTGCAAGTAAAACTAAACCACAAAATTAGATTCACATGCAATTACTAGAGGTCAATCTTAGATTACACAGGTCTCTCCAAGATTAAAGATAAGTGGATCTTTATCAGCATATCATTAGGACAAAGTGAAGCTGCTCCACTCACAGTGCATGACAGCATCCTTGGCAGTTTTCTGAAGGAATGTCTCAGGGTTATGTTTTGGGTTTTTTTTTTTACCTTTGGGATGACTTACACTAGATATAACAGCTCCAAATCAATGTTGCACCCTTCCTTTTTGTCACCGAAATCAGAAATGAATCACCAAAAGTTCATTGTGTGCTGAAGTTCAGAGTGTGCACTCAGTGGTTTGTCCATGTCTTAAGAGATGATAGTAATACAAGGAAAGCTATCTGTCTCTACTGTATATAAAATGTTTTTGTGGTTTATAGATATATTGATAAAACTTAAAAAAAAATGTATCTCATACTTCAGAGGTCATAGTCATTGCAGGAGAATTTTTTTTTTTTTTTTTTTTCACACACAGTAGAGAGTGTGAATTTTTGAAGTTTAGGGTAAAAAAAACATGTATGGCTGCTCACTGGTCATCGGCTGCTTGACGACATTTTGACTGGGTCTACTGGCCAAGGATCAACTTCGAATTGGGACAGAATTTTTGAAATCTTAAAGGGGACCTTTTATGCTTAGCTTATTTTCTGTCATATATATGTATAATGCTCCAAGGTTAGACGTTCATATTAAACATGGCCAAAGTTTCAAATGCTAAGGTAAAAATGTATGAAAAAGTAATCCCTGTGAGCAAAAACCTCAGGCTTCAGACCATTCTGAACTTCTTTTATATTTGGTCTACAAGATGACGTCAGATTGTAGTTTATTTATAGGCACTGTAATTCAAGTGTTAACATTAAATAGCCTATACTGCCACATGAAGCTACATGCTAACATCAGGGAAACATGTAATCTTGGTTGCTGATGTTGTTCATTTCTCCCCAGTTTCAGGTCATACGTCCTACTGGGACATGTCTGGTTGTGCTGTAAAGCTTTTATTGGTGATCACAGTAGAAAGCACCGCTATTCCCGTTAATCTTTCTTCGGCTGCAGTGAAGATGCAGAGATTCCGAAATGCAGAAGACCCGGAAACACTGACCAATCAGAGCAGACTGGGCTATTCCAGAAGTGTATCATCACTATGCAGCAACTCGCTGTACTTCTGTTCTGATTTCCAGCTTTTCAGGCTGATTGTGTGGCTGAATATAATTTGTAGCTTCTTGAATATGAATGAGGATAGTCATAGTATAGAGATACTGGCTACAGGTGCATTTGTAGTAGTGATGAAACTGCAAAAAACAGAAATAAAACGAGCATCAGATGGACTGTATTCATAATAAGCAAACCAAAAATAAATAAATAAAAAAAAATAACCAGTGCCAATTAATCAGTCAATGAGAATGTATGTTTGTGGGGTGGCATAAGCACATACAGCAAGCAGTAATAGCGACCCATCATCCGACATTAGCACATCGGAAGGATGGAAGTAGAGGGCTTGGTGGGGACCGAGCACCTGCAGCAGCAAGCAAACACATCGTCTGCGGTCATTTTGACTTGACCAGCGGATCTCACTACAAGCCTTTTGGCTGTAAAACAGCTGAAAATGTTTACGTTCTAAAACTGGCTCCCGGAGATTTGACCAGCTGAGTTGCAGGTGACACCATCTGCCGGCTTAAGTCGAGCTCAAACAGCCAGTTCACACTGCTGCAACTTTTCTCTGTAACGTTCTAAAACAGTTTCGTCTAGTCGCGAATCTTTGGTCTGAACTGCGCTTAAAAGAGAGGTGCTAAAATGGAGGGTGAATACAGGTGTTCCAGCACAGACAGATAAAACCTTCCATTAAAGCATGTACGTCTAACAAGGTGCAATACAGTGCATGATGTAGCCAGCATGCAGCTAATCATTGGTACTGTACCGTTGAATTTGTTAAACTGGCACAGATGAGGAATTTAAAAGGCTTCCAAAGCTGTTAAAGTATTAATCCAACAGCTGAGCTACGTCAATGCCGTAGAAGGTCGGACTTGCCCTTTAAATGAGCCAGAACACCACTGTCTATCTCACTGTAATCTCTTTCCCCCTGCAGCTTCATGAAAATGTTGAGCGGCCTTTCTCTGAGTGACCTGGGCCTTGTTCTCAATTAAACCTCATCGCCCTCTGCACAATTAATGGGGTTTTACCAATCTAGTCATTTCATTAGTGACATGCTCCTATCTGCTAGATGGCCGCTCCACTATACATACTGTACATTTTCTTCATATTTCTTTTCTCTATCTCCCTCACAAGCCTTGCATGAGGGCGACAGCTCCCTGCCTTTTGTCCTCTAGTAGTCCGAGTGTGTTCACCAAATGTGTATTGTTCCTGTATATTTCTTTTTCTTCCTTTTTCGTCTGTGCACATTGAGAAGCTCTGAAGGTTTTAATTGTCTGTGTGTGTGTGTGTGTAATAAATGATGTAGCTGATGTGTGTGCTGCAATAAGTGTGAAGGCGGTGGTGGCAGCCCGCAGGCTCTGGTGCTGGTTTAGGAAGACATCACTCTCCAGGCCAGGCAGATAATGAAGCACAGTGTACAGAAAGACAGATAAGACGACAGACTTATGAACATCTCTCTCTCTCTCTCTCTCTCTCTCTCTCTCTCTCTCTCTCTCATCACACACACACACACACACACACACACACACACCCACGTACAGTAGACGCAGTCTGTTTCTTCCTTCCAGCCAAACATACTCTCGTTTTCTTCCTGAGCATGATTAGAAGAAAATAGTTGTCAGGGAGAAAGAGAGAGAGAGAGAGAGAGAGAGAAAGATGGAGTAAGAGAGAGAGAAAGATGAATGGAGACATGAAGGGACATGTCATACCATTCACAGAGCACTAGGTCTGACAGGAACCCTCAGGACATGGCACTCGTTTCAAGTGGGGACCAAATGGAGGTGGCACCAGGCTGTCAGTGCTCTCTAGTTAATTAGGAGACATTGCCGTTCTGGCTCAGAGAGGGCAGTTGGAAATCACAGTCAATTACATCCAGGTTATAACATGAGTTTGGCACCACAAGTCAGCTTGTCACAGCTTATCTGATGCTGACCATAATGGCTTCATGCTATACATTTACAGTCAATGATGTCTGCGCATAAAGTAGAGGCAACTGCATGGTAGTGCAGAATTTGTTTTTTGGCTGTCAGTCTGGAGGAAACAAATCAGCAGAATGACCACACACATGGATTTCTTGGGAGTTCTTAAAGTCAAGCATAACAGAGAGAGTTTTCATTATTAGATGTCAGCCATGATTGATTGATAATTTTATGCAGCATCTTATTATCTATGCACTTTCATGCTTTTCTGGGTATTTGTTTGTTTTTTTCTTTTGACGTGGCCCCTCAGATCTGTCCTAAGATCCTGAACATTCATCTTCCATTTCTGTCTGCCTTTTTTCCTTTTTTTTCATATCTAGTCTACTGTTCAATTCAAGAATACAGCCCAAAACAAACAAAAACAGCACATAACAGGAAAAAAAATAAGTTTTTTTCAAGGCTGCTTTTATTTCCTTGGTTTGGCCAGATGTGAAAATGTGCATGAAGTCTCACATTTGGCCTTTTCAAACAAGTTCAGAGAAAATGTTTCTAGTCTGTATGCAGAATTTTTCAACAACACCATCACCAGCGAACCACTCAGTGCCTGATCCCCATCTCTAAACACAAAGGAAAATACCTGTCAAGTCTTGAAAGAAATCGTGTACCTGCATTTGAAAATCCATTAGGCAAGGCGTGGAACCCGGAGTAACCGAGAGCAGTGGAAGCAGATGAAAGGGGTGACTCATTCGATAGTGCTGCTGTGTGTTTTGAAGATGGAATATGGTCTCTAACTCGGCCACATGGGTGAAAACAGAAAAGTTTATAGACACGCGGTCACGCTTCTGTGTAGGCATGCACAGGCGCGAGTGCACACATATGCTCTTGCTGTAGATGCGGACATGCGCATACACGGACGCATGCACGTTGCCCTTCGTAGCTCAGAATTCCTGGTGTTGAAACTAAAATACTACAGGAAGGCAGACAAATCACTGCTCGTAGGCAGGAAGAGAAGTGGAGGGGAGGGCAGGAGGGGTAATCAAACGAGAGAGCACTTCAACAGAAAACGGTAGGCTGTTGTTCTAGTGCTGCTGTTCCCATCTTCTGTAAAATGAAGGCCTGTTCTTTCTCCATCATCTTTGCTGCATTCTTCAATCTCCCCATCTTTTAGGCAAAGCCAATTACCAGAAAACCGCACTAACACTACCTCGGATTGCAAGGAAAGTGCTTATTGTTTTCATGTACCGCATTTGCTGCTCTCCCCATCTCTTTCTCTCTTTTTCTTTTTTCTTTGTGTAAAAACAGAATGCCCCAGCTTTTTACCATTCGCAATAGCTGAGAAGAGCCTTGCTCGTTTGAGATCACCACACTTAATATCCATAAGGAGGACAGGAAATTTTGAGATACCAGGTTTTTAAGTTGGCCTCATCTGGTGTTATTCTCCTCTCGAAACCTCTCAATGCCAAATGAAATCACTCAGGGAAAGATAAGTGAGGCTTGCAAATGACCAGAAAGAAGGAAAGATCATAGACCTTGCATCCACTGCACTTCAGTGGAATTGACATAGGAATGAATAGAATAAGTCAATTAGTATCAACAACCAATTTGGTTGCTCAGTGTACTATACATTGCAGTCCTTGTTACAGCTAACTCAACTGTTGGCTCTGGAAGGGTGAAGATGTATGTTGCACTGATACTGGGATCGAAACCACCGATCTCTGTGGGGGTGACTGGGGTTACTTTACCCCTGTACCACCTGCACACTCCTATGTGTTTTTAAAGTAGTAGGATGTTATGTTCATGTGAGAAGAACTGTAAAGGACCTGAGTGGATGAAAACATGTCAGATGCAAAGGGACACCTTTGACTTTAAGTTCCTGCTTAACAAGTAATCACCCAAAATGTCACTCATATAACTGCTGTTTATATATATCTCTACTCTTACTGGTAGAATTGTAGTGATATCAGGCATTGTATTGATGGGTGCTGATTGGAAAATTGAATGGTTGATGGGTGCTGATTGAAAAATCAAATGGTTGAACATGGCAGACGTTTTAAAATTGGATATGCATGGGTTTATTCCACATGGTCTTAACCCTCTACATAAAGTCTAAACTCATGGGTTGTCACACGCTATGGGCTGTAGCACCATACAGGACAGAAACAAGATCAGCTACAGGTCGTCTCTGACATTGGACGCATTTATCTCTTAAAATTACTTAGAAGTTGTGGAGGTCTTTAGTGGTCCACTCAGTTCTGATGACTCCAGACCTGATTCCAGACCCGAGTAAGACTGGGTCCAAATAATACTAATGTCTGAAGTCAGAGTGGGTTGAACATTCAAGCAGAGAGAGAAATGTGAGGTGCACGTGAGATGACTACCAAGGGTGCTTTCATCCCTGCCCTGTTTGGTTCGGTTCAGTCAAACTCAAGTTCGTTTACCCCCTAAGTGTGGTTCGTTTGGGCAGGTGTGAACACAGCAATTGCACTTGGGTGCGCACCACAGCAATGGACTGAGACCTTCTTGAAGAGGTGGTTTTGAACTCTGGTGCAGTTTGTGGTGAGAACGTGTTCCGACCTGGATCTGAACCAACTGCAGTCCCATGACACATTGTTTGGGTTAAACATGAGCATGTTACAGTCCTGGAGGATTATTAATGTGCACCTCCTCCTGTACTGCCTTAATATGCACATTCAGCACATCCAATGCATCAAAACATTGTTTTCTAGTTGGAGCCGCGCCTCGTTTTCAAACTGTATGGTTTGACTAAAATGAACAATGACAGCAATATAGTCCACGATGAGCGGCGCTAAAATCAACCTGCGTAGTTGTCCCTCCATTGTGACATTAGAAAGTGTCACATTTATCTTGCAAGTGTACTCTTCTTCAATGTTTTGTTTACTTCCTGGATTTTTCCAACATGGAAATTCAGACCAATCAAGAGCAGCTCTCTTGTACAGGCATTTGATCTGGTCCGCTTGTAAATGCTGCCGTGAGAACACAACCAACTCTAGGCAATTATACAACTTTGTGACAATATTAGTCCCTGATTTGGAGAAAAGCAAGACAACTCTAGGTCTGAAAGCACCCTTAAAGTTATGCATAATTAAGGGCGTGACCATTTTGAGTGACAGGCTGTCTGGGGATAGTGTCCACAGGTTTCAGTCAGATCCACCCTTCGCTCCTCCACAAACCAATTGGTGATATCACAGGAGCTACATCCATTTTTTTTTTATACAATCTGGTAGTAGTCTGTGATCTCAATAACAATAATTTACATTAATAAAAATCTTGATTTTTCTCCTTTCAAGTTCGTAGAGACTGAGTGTTTTTCTTTTTTTCCAAAAACCACACAGTCGTGCTGCTGACATGAGGCAGGTCCTCCTACTCTATTGCTGCATTCGTTAAGCATTAGGATTCGTTCATTCCCTTTGGCAGTCCATGAAAGTTGCACTGAAAACACAGTTGTGATATCTTCCCCTCATTTCATGGTATCATTTGAAACTTTCCTCTTCAGTGGTTGATTGGTCTGCAGGATGGTCTGCTGACAAAGTAAACACACAAGCACATCGACACGCAAATCACATTGGCCCGACTATCTTGTCCTCATCCCAAACACTCAACAGCATTTACATTTTGCCCTAACCACATCCACCACAGACCCAAAACATCAATGATTTCAGCCATGTTTTGAGTTATGTTCTGATTGCACGTCATGTGACTTGCTGTAAGTAATCTATACTTCAGTGTAATTGAGCAAGACCTAAAAGACTAAGAACACCATAAGGGAAAAAAGTAAACATAAAATATATATAAAAGATGCATGATAAGGCTTAAAATAACATTTGAAAATAATGTTTATGGACATATTTAGGCCACATTAACTGCCTACGCAGCGCTCTCCAATGTAAATGCACATTAACATATATTATGACTTGGTGAGCTATGCAAATAAGCTGCCTTAATTAGGGATAAAAAGTAATCTTTCCCTCTCAAGGAAGTTTCCTCCAGGCAAGTGGAGCACTTGGCTGTCAACAGGGAATTAACTAAACAAAAGCTCTGCGGAAAAGCACAACTTTTCCTCATCTGACTAATTCCCAGTGTTTTCTTAGTTAATGGTGTCATGATTAGTGCCTCACTCAGTGGTCTCAAAGCTCCTCAGCTGTGGACTCAGGCTTTGAGCGGCTTCAAACCCCAGCCAAAGCAGTAAATGTGATTGGACGTTTCTGGGTTGGCGAGATGGCATGTTGGATTAGTTGCTGTATTAATTATGCTCTTAGACAATCAACAGCTAAGACTAAGGCTCCACTTTGATACTGAGCTTCATTTCTGCAGTGCAGAAAGTATAAGTCCTGCTTGGATATGCGCTGAACCAGAAACATGAGTGTGTTATTTTTTTCCTCTTTTAAATATAGTACATCTTTTGCATACCAAAGAGACACATGAAACTTGTCAAATTAGTGATATTGGCTTATATGACTTACTTCAGTTCATTTTCATACTTCTTCCTACTTTCCTTCACACACTTTCTATAATAAGTACACATCAGCTCTCAGTGTCAGTGATGGTTTGTTTTTTTATGTCAGAGTTGGATTTAATTTATCACTCGAGCTTAAAATATCAGATTTATATAGTTACCTATATATAATATTTACAGTTAAATAATGATAAAATCCACAGGTTTTGCAGAAAAATATTGATTTAGGGTGCTGCTTTTCCGAAAACCTTTTATGTCCAGAGAAAATAGCATGTTTAGCAACATTTAGGACCCAATCAGACAGATATGAAGCATCGTGGGGCCCCATTTTGTAATTGTTTTAATGAGTGTGAAGCGTTTTGCTCACTGCTTTTGCATCGCTGAGTGTCGCTCATTTTTTAACTCCATGCGCCTCAAATTTGTGCAGTAGCACCCTGAATGCCACAAGCTGAAAAAACTTCAACTCAAAGCATCATTGACATTTTTTCCCTTTGTCCAATCTGATGAATCAGGAGATGGGCCTTCTGTGGTGGCAATGACAACAAGTACTACGAACAGGTCATGGTTTGTGTTAAGCTAATGTTAGCTTACCTCCAAGGCCGCCCTAGGCAAACTACAAGACCAATCTGAACAAATTGTAGCCTCTACTACTTTCTAATGTTTTACCACCCATAATTAGGCCCCATGATTGACAGCACATTGTCAGACTGTCTGGGACTCATCCCAAAATAAGCCTTGAACTCATCGTCATCCAGGTGAGGCTCCTGCACCAGCTGTTGGTACTCCCTGTGATGTCTCATGTATCCACATGGATCTCTGTTTCCCTGTGACCAACTTACTATTTGGGAACAGCCTCTTTAAATCAGAGTCAGAGCAAGTGCCCTCCGCCAGACTTTAATCTACAGATCTGGGAGTTTAGTTCACGGAAAAATAGCAGTTAAGCTAAGGACAGGTGATTTAGTGGTTGCCTGGCGACAATTAAAAAAGACGCAGCAAGCTGCAAAAAGCACAGTGTCTTATCAGGGCAGGCATTTTGCAACCTGCAAAACACACTCTGTCTGACTGGAGTCTCCATGGGCTGCAGGTGGCTGGACTTAAGGAGTACCTTAATACCCTTAAAATGTTGTTCTCCTGACTCAGTGGTTTACCTTCTCATCTTGCTGCAGTGATGTACTAGAGTCCTCCAGGGTGTGGTTACAGATGCAACTTAACACACTTCTGCCAGGTGTGGTCAGAGGTGAAGCACACTTGAAACTTTTCAACAGACAGTGCAGTGAAACGCTGCCTGGTGTTAAGTTACCCTTTAAAAAGTTTCAACTCAGACTCAACTTGATAGGTACGCGAATTTCAACTATTGCTAGTGAGCCAGCTTGGTGTGTGTCTGTAGATTGTCATGCACAGGTTCCAGGTTCATTCACCTCCTTTCTGTCACATTGCTGAGTAATGGTTGTCACTCATTCCTCAAGGGATCCGGTGTGACACATGATGGTTGCTCACTTCAGACTAAAACTGATAGATACCAGATTTAATTATTGGCATTGTTGGATTCTGAAAGCTTGCTTGAATGTTCAGTGGTGGAGGGAGGGTTCTTTTTTTAAATGTTTGATTGGACAAGTAAACACCATTATCATCTATTCCACATCAACGTCTTACATGTAGAATCAATAACTGAAGAAGTTTGTGTCTCAATTTCTAGCCAAGTTTACCTCAAACTTGCAACTGCGATTCTGAGCCGTAAACCTTGACACTTTTGAGTTTACATTTCAATCACTAATTTAAAGTTCAACTCTATGATGTACAGTAATAAACAAAATACCACCAAGAGCAAGCGTGTGTTTACTTTAATCCTGCAACCCCAATCCCAAGAAAGTTGCGATGCTGTGTAAAGCGGAAATAAAATCAGAATGCAATGATTTGAAAAGCCCTTTTGGTCTACATTCAATTGAATAAAGTACAAAGACAAGATACTTAATGTTAAAACTCATAAACTTTGAGTTTGATGCCTGCAACATATATCAAAAAAGTTGGGACCTTTTCCTTTTTGGGAACTGAGGACACTAAATGTTGAAGTGTAAAAGGTGAAATTCTTTCCCATTCATGCTTGATATACAACTTAAGCTGCTCAACAGTGACGAGCCTCCATTGCTGTATTTTGGACTTCATGATGTGCCATGCATTTTCAGTGGGAGACAGGTTTGTCCAAAACCTGTACGTACCTTTCAGCATTAACAGAGCCCCAAAACCTGTACGTACCTTTCAGCATTAACAGAGCCTTCACAAATGTGCAAGTTACCCACTAACACACTCCCATACCATCACAGATGCTGGCTTTGAACTTTATTTTAAAGGACACAACATCCATAATGTCCAAAAACAATTTGAAATGTGGACTCGTCAGACCACAGCACACTTTTCCACTTTGTGTCAGTCCATCTCAGATGAGTTTGGGCCCAAAGAAGTCGGCTGTGTATCTGGATGTTGTTGATATGTGGCTTTCACTTTGCATGGTAGACTGTAAACTGTGTTTAACGACAATGGTTTCTTTCACTGTAACTGTGGACATGACAGTGAGCAGTAATTCTAAACTAATGAAACTATTTAAAGAGGTTTAATTATTTAAACACCTTGTAATAATTATTAGATTAGAAATGAAAATGTTTCTTTCTCTAGTCAACTCATGTAATTGCAGTACGAAATCCTGTTTGATAACCAGTCTTCCTAATTGTCGGCCAAATTTCGTCATGTTAGTATTTTTTTTTGCCATGAGGTGTGTTTCTGTGTGTTTTCTACCCTGCTTGGCCCTTGGTCCAAGCATTTCCTGGTTTGGTCACATGGTCATTATTGATTTTTTTTTTTTTTTTTTTTTGATGCCACTGGCAACTGTGCATCACCTGGGAATAAGGAGTTGTGTGTTTGATTTCATGAAGTTATTATAGAGACACAGGGGGCTTGGGGTAGTTTGAGGAGCCTATAGCATGTGTGCACACAAACACACACACACACATATACCCACCTCTACTTGGTAGGGACCGATTGTTTCAGATGATGGATGTCACACTCTCACCCGTCAACACACTGCCCCTGCTGCTTTTAATTGCCCAATCAGAAAGCTGGAACATTTGTTATTGTGGGGCAGTTAGGGCCAGATGGCAAACAGTACAAACACACACACACATGCACACGCACACACACACACACACACACACACACACACACACACACACTGCATCTACCTTTCTTTAATCATCGTCTGTTTGATTGGGGGTGAACGATACCTAAAAGAACACGAGGTGTCTGTACTTTCCGTATGCACAATGTTGATGACAGTGCCTTGCGGTTGTCACAACACATTAAAACACTGTGACACCTGTAAGTACATGCTCTCTTTAGAACGGTCCACTTTAATCTCCAGAACAACAATCACAATTTAGCAATGAGACGTAGCAGCGGGGTTGTTGTGCTGACACGAATTCATGACAAAACACCACATTTCTCGACAGATAAAAAGGAGATAAGTATAGAGAAAAATAAAATCTAATCAATTTTGCTTTGGCTTCACACATTTCTCCTCAGTGAGTCTTCGCTGTTGAGCTCTCTGCCAAGATCTTTCCCTTGGGAAGTCAATAAACTCAACCAAATCTAGTTTATACTGTCAAACTATGAACTCAAATCAAAGTTGTACATGCCATCTTGATGCAGTGTGTCTGTTTAGTTTGTGTGAGTGCTGTTTGTTGAAAGGATGTGGGACAGAAGGTCTCATCACAGACACTGGTACAGCTGACTGACAGCACGTGTTGTTCTGTGCGTGAACAGATGGGGGCAGTATAATACCAGAGAAAAATAGATTTGATACAATCCATTGCTTCATATTTCTCTGTCTCTCATTTTACCCTCTCCCTCTGTCCTCTCTCAATATCACTTTTTTCTTTAGCTTCATCTCTTTTTCTTTGTATGCCCGTCTTTCTCTGACTCCTTTTGCTCGCACACATAGTGTACGTGCACACATACACTACGATAATGCACACACACACACAAGTATACATACACACACGGGAAGCCGCACGCACGAGTGTGAAATAATCTCAAGTCTGATACACCCCGCTCAATTATGAGCTACAATGCGTGTAATTAGAAAAGAATAAAATGCATTTCAGTTTTCATTAATGAATTTCATTGATTGGCTCCGTCTCTTTGTTCCTTGTTTTGATGAAGTTAACTTTGAGGGGAATAAACACAACACTTCCAGTGCAATCAGACCAGCTGCAGACGTGCATGCGCACTCATGTGTGTGGCATTGGGCTGTGTGTGTTGTCTTTGGCCGATTTGCGGTGGTGTGTCTTTTTAATCTGTCCAGCAGGAGAAAATAGAAATAGGCCCTACCACAAAGCATACAATCGGAGCAGAGAGAGAGAGAGAGAGAGAGAGAGGGAGAATTAAAATCAGAAGAAAGAAGTAATAAATCATGGGACGAAATGGGGGGGAAAAAAAGCAAGAGAGTGTTAAAAAAAGGAACGAGTGGCGAGCGGGCTAGAATAGATGAGGTGAGGGGGAAAGACATAATTGGTAGTGTGTTTGGGGACATCTTGCTGCAATACAGTAAAATAAACCGCAAAAATATGAGTTGGAATAAGAGAGATGGAACCAAATGAGAGCACTCATGTATATTTCGGACCATACAGTACAGTGTGTGTGTTTGTGTGCGTCAGGGCCACACAAACACAGGGGTGCATGCCAACTCTCTGCATATGTATGTGTGTTTTTACGCCAGTGGCCGTGCCTGGATGGATGGGTGCACTTAATGCCCACACCTTTTGTTTTCATGCATTTTGTGTGTATGTTTGCCACAAGCTCGTGTGTGTGTGTCTGCCTCCCAGCTTTCCCAAGTGTGTGTGTGTGTGTGTGTGTGCGCACACGGTGGAACAGAGGCTCTGTGTCAGCAGTGGTGTGCCCTCAGTGAGCCTGTCTCTAATTACAGTCTAGGGTTTCAGCGTTTCAGCCCGTCCATCTCCCTGTTTAAACCCGGCTAAGGCAGCCAGGCCCCACTGAGCCAAGGTAAACCATACAGCTAATTAGACAGACCAGCTTCCATCTCTGTACCAACGGGGGAGGTGGGTGCGGGGTGGCGGCGGTGGTGGAGGGGGCCGGAGGAAGGAGGAAGGAGGGGCATGAATGGAGAGAGGGAGAAAGAGAAGGAAGAGGGAGTGAAAGCTAGAGAAGTGGGGAAGGAGGAGAGGATGTAGAGAGACAGAAAGACAGAGAGACGGACATAAGAAACGGGAGAAAGGCAGACAAAACATTATGGGTGTCTTTTTTACATTTTGGAGTGTAAACTTGGTGTCAGAAGTTAAAAACAAAACTATATTAATAAGTCCTCATTGCACTGAACATCAAATAACACTTGATCAAACAGCATCTCCTGCTTAGTTGTTTCTCTTTCATTTGCACATGCTCACTCACGTGTGTGGGCGTGAGGGGGGCTAGCAGGGGGTGAGGCATTTTTGTGGCGGTACAATGTTAGTCTAAAGGTGTTTTGACACCATCTAGCGAGTTTTTGAACCCAGAGGTAATTTGCATATTGTAAACAAATGTAAACGGGGGGGAGAAGGTCATTGGTCAACCTGGGGCAAGCTAATCTGCATAATTGGCTCCGGTGGTTCAAATTATAGCCTGCTGCTGCTCTGCTGAGAGAGGGAAACAGAGGGGGAGAAAAAGGGAGGGGTGCAATTATGGTCATATGCAGCCAATGAAAAAAAAAAAAATTGTCGTTTTTCTTTTTTTTTTTTCTTCTCCTTCTCTTTCCTGCAGCCTTTTGCCTCTCCTCCCTGGCTCATTCTGACCAATGAGAGCGCTCCGTGCTGCCCGACAGCAATCAGAAATTCATCTCGCTCCACGACAGCTAAACCCCACCCCCCTCACAGGAGAGAGACAGAGAGAGGGGAAAGCGAGGGAGACAGGAAACGAATGAATGAGAGCGAAAAAAGGAGAGAAGAAGGAAAGAGTGAAATAGAGAGAGAGCGAGAGAGAGTGAAAGCGGGAGATGGCATCTAGACCCGCCAGTCTGGGCGGTACAAAATGTGAGAGGGGAAGGCGCAGGCAGGGCGAGGATGGGAGAATGAGGGTGAGAGGCAGACATTGGCTCTGGAGAAGGAGCTAAAATGAGGAGAGGACAGAGAGAGCAGAGAAATGGAGGGGAAAATAAGATGCTACTGCAGTAAGAGATAGGGTGACAGATCTGTTCTCCCCGCACCAAACACCATTTTCTCCCGCCTGTCCTGTCCCGAGTGAAAAAAAGCCACATTTGCAGATTCTACCTTATCACTGAAATACTAGAAATCATGTGTTTGCCTGTGTGTGTGTGCGCACACATGCTTGTGTGTGTGTGTCTGTGTGTGCAGGCAGAGGTTGGATAAGGGCACAGTAAATAAATCATGGGGGGCTCATTGGAAGAAGGTCACCGGCTGGACCCTGCCTGCACACACACACACACACACGCACACACATCCATGCGTGCTGACAGGCCCCTGCCCCTCATTTCGGGGTGCTCTGGGTGATTCTCCCAGTGTAATGGCTTCTACCCCATTTCCAGTCTCCTGTCTGAAAGAAATCACACACAGACCCTCCAACAGTAGCTCACACACACTGACACACACACACCTGGCCAGTCGGGCATTTGGGAAAGGGAACGGATGGAAACAGTCGGGTAAATACATTCTTTTGTAGATATTTGGTGTTTGTCTGCGTCGGCATGCTGTATATAGCCTTATCTCTTATTATTTTTTTCATTGTCCACAGCGTTGTGTGTTTCCAGTCTTAGCCATGTGGTTTTGTTAGTGTCTGATTGTAAACGCGCTCTCATTCTTGTGTATGTTTAAAGAGGCCCCTGCTCGAGTTTGGCCCTCTTGAGTACGGGGGTCTTGTTTCTTCGTCGCTCGCTGCTTTGTCAGGGAAAGATCCCAGTAAGTGCATGCACAGGTACGGTAGAGCCGCAGTCAAATTTAATACACCGAACAGTGGGGTGAGTCGTGCTGTCAATCGGGATGTTGCCGAACCAGTTAGATGGATTTTTTCAGCAGTTACTTGTCACACGTTAAGGCTCGACGTGGAGGAAAGTTGACACCTTGAGGGATTTAAAATGGCTGCAGTGACTTATTGAAAACTCTCATGGTCCATTGAGTTGATTTATTCATGTATACTGGTCGTGTCCTGTAGTCTACAGAGTTGATGTTCAACTTCTCTGGAAGCCAGTCGTCAAAATATCTTTGTTCTGTGTGGCAGCTCCTGTCATAAATTAGGAGGGGGAAACATTTTAATAATATACTAATTATAGCAAAGATGGCACATATGTGATGGGCTGGTTGAAAGCTCAGGTTGATATCGACTGCATGAGTTTCAATATTGACTAGTTATCGCTGCTGAATTAAAGCACGATTAATAATGTTTATAACTTGTTGACAATTAACCTGTTTTTATGTTTGTAAGTGTGTGACTGAGTGGATTAGCGAGTGAGTGGGTGAGACAGAGAGAGTGTGAGAGAGACGGAAGAGAAATGCAAGGAAGGAGCGAGAGAGATGCATATGTCTGTCTGAATTTCTATCTGTCTGCGGAGGGGCGGCGAGTGGGAGGGTCTATCAATCATTCCCAATCATTTATATTCAGCGGCTCATATCACTTCACCACGATTGGGAGTGGGAGAGAGTCGGCTCATTTGCATAGGGAAGAGTAACTGTTGAAAAGCTGTCAGAGCAAACAAAATATATGGCTGTATTGATGTATACATTTGGTGTTTTTTTTGTTCAGCGTGAGGAGCCGAGGATGAATGTGCGTGTGGCGTTTTGCGTGTGCGGTGACAGATGCAATCTTGCCGCCGTGCATGGGAAAAAAAGGCCTTTTTGACAACTTGCGCGTTGCTTTTGTTGCGTTTCTTAGTTGCTTTACACCTGCCTTCCAACGCCACCGTCAGAATGCTTTATTGTCACATATCAACAGTTTC
Organism: Epinephelus moara; assembly: GCF_006386435.1. NCBI lineage: Eukaryota > Metazoa > Chordata > Actinopteri > Perciformes > Serranidae > Epinephelus > Epinephelus moara. The sequence goes on along the minus strand of NC_065516.1, from coordinate 25,177,603 downwards.
ACAACAGACGTCTAAAGGGAAAAAAATATTTAAGAAATTGTTGTGGGTCTTTTTAGATTATTGTGGGAAAACTTGGGAAAAGATGCATTTTTAAGTCCACAGAGTCAGAAAAAGAATTGTGAGGAATGAATAGAGGTGTTTTAACTATACAGAATAATTGTGAAATTCCTTTCACCTATTTTAACTCCAGTAGTTTTGATAAATAAGATTGACAAAGCTTTTGTTGTTGTTTGCTTGATGTAGAGACCTATGACTGATTTACAAGGAAGGAGAAGATCTTAAATTACAGTAGAGAACATTTTTATTTAATGGTGTTGGTAGACGTGTGGTGTAGTATATTGTCTGGAGCTCAATTTAAAAACCATGCAAAGATGAAGTAGCTCAAAGGGAATATTAAATGTAAATTAATACGTTTCATCGCACTGAAGCACAAAAGTTACGACCATTGACACTTTCTTTTATCATACCTCTCACCCCTGCTGTTTACATTTAAAGCTGCAACTCATGGTTGTTTCCTTTATCAGTAAATCTGCCAAATACTTTTTTCCAATTTTGTCAATGAAGTGTCGAAAAATTGTGGAAAAACTGCCTCTTGATACTCCCCAAGGCCTGAGGTGGTATCTTTGAATGTCTTCTTTTGTTTGACGAAAGGTCCAAAACGCAAAGATGTCAATTTTATAATGATGTATGAAGAAGAATTATTTCATTCGAGAGGCTGGAACCTGGAAGTTTTGCTTGAAAAAATACTGCTGATTAATTATGAGAATAGTTGCACGTTATTTTTCTTAGCGGTTTTGCGGTTTGTAGAATTTCCAGTATTATTAAGGTGTGCTAATATGAGTTCGTCACCTAAGAAAAGACAGCAAGTTTCATGATCGCTATTCATCTTTGACACTTTCTAACTGACGTAGGCTGCACTGAGGTGATCCGTTATCCAGTTTGGAAAATGGCTTTTTCCCATACTCCTGAATGTCTTTCAAAGTGGTGTAGCAAAAAAACCTGGTCATGCTACACCTTCCCCGCGTCTTCATTTCTTCGTCTTTCACTCCGTCCTCCATTTCTGCCCATTTCTCTGTGACTCTCCCAGTGTGTGACCTTGTGTTCCTCCTGTGTTAGTGTGTGGAAATTGGGCACACCTAACTACAGGGGCTTAAGTATAATCATGTATTTAGCTGCAGAAATGTACTGACGCACTGTTCCTCCCTGGAAAAAGAGAACTCCCAACATTAATTGAGGGATATTACTGTTGAGATCAATTTCCATGTTTCTGACAGTGATATTCATTCCCTCAGACCTGAACAAATATTTATGTCTGGGTGAGAAAAAAGAGAAAATGACAGTATGAGAAAAAAAAATCAATATGAAAACTATTCCATCATTTCAGACAGATTTTAAAATACCTGTGAATGAGATAAAGGTGCAGTTTTGATGCTGTTAATTTAAGAATTAAAGTGCAATTTACAGGCATTCCCTTTCATTTTATCCTTTGTTTTTAAATTAAATTATTAAAAAAACAACATGAAAATATCATGTTTCATAAAGAGATTCCAGGACAGCTCATTTCAGTCTGAAATATAAAAAAATAAAAATAGCTTCACCATTTGTAGAAATGCAATCCTGCCCATTTGCATGCATCACTTTAGATCTGGCCAAGTGGTAAGGCTGCCAATAGGGGCCAGTGTGTAACCAAGTATAGGGCCTCACTAACGCCGGCGTTCATTGGTGGAAGAGAGAGACAGGCTCGGGGGAGCAGGTGGGGAGGACAGAGAGAGGGAGAGAGAGAGGGGGGGGGGGACGGACTATTGTTGGAGGGGTTATTGTGAAATAGGAAACGGCAAACAAGGCGGTCTTTAACTCTGCTTATAGAATATGTTAAAGTGATGTCTGTGATGCGCTGTGTGAATTATTTGCCTTATCATAAAGTGCATTTATGACGCACGGTCATAAATATGCATCAGTACGAGTGTTTTCAAAATTGAACCTCTCCCCTCTCTTATTCCTCTCCCTCCCCCTTTTCTCCCTTGCTCCCTCCCTCCTTCTTTTTGCTCCGTGCTAACAACACAAAAACAACATTTTTAAAATGCAACCCACCAGTGGATGTTTTGGAAACATTTCCTATTCCCTCCCCTCTCCTCTCCTCTACTCTCTTGTCGCTGCTCTTTCTCTCCCTCCCTCTGTCTCTCCTCCTCTCTTCCGCTTAAATCTGCTTATTGTATTATAATGTGGGACGATTTGAAAAATGTTTTGAAGTCACAAAGTAATTAGAAAATTCCACGAATTGCTACGATTGTACTTATAACGGTGGTACGACAGGCGCACACATTTAACTGCTCTCTCTGGCTCCTCTCGCTCCCGCCCTCTTCCTGTCTCATCTTCATCATCAAAATCCTGTTTCTAATTTCTATGGATTTCCTGCCAAGAGCAGCCACAGCGGTGACCCCCTTAACTCGGACATATAATGTTCTTAATATCCAGATTAAAATTTTTTCTTTAAGCTCTTTTCTACAACATGTGAAATTATTTCTGCAATCAAGCACAAAGCCAGCCCCACCCACACCCTCTGTCCTTTCCTTTTCCCCTCGATTACGGCCTGGCCTCCGCAAACACAACTTCTTATGCAGATGCTCTGAATGCACCCACCACCCACCCTGCCCCTCTGCACAACACACACACACATACACACACACACACATATTCACCTCCCCCTGCTCTTGTCTCTTTGCAATTAGAAAGTGAAAGACTGCAATAAAGGTGGCGCTGTACGAGGAGGGCAGTTAATGAAAGAAAGGATTATGGGTAAATGCAGCATCAAGGGGAGATTAGGAAAGGACGACCAGGCTCGCTGAGACAAAAGATCCTACTGACAAGAGCTGCTTAAAGCACACATATCTCAAAAACACACACATACACACGTCATCTACACACTCTCGCAAATGTACATTGACATGTATGTTTCCACAGAGCCATATCTAGAAACACACGCATAAAAAACACACTTTAATGTGTATAATAATGCACAAGAACAGTGAACCACTTGACACCAGCCCAGATGTGCAGGTGGCGACTGTGTCTCTGAATTTTCAGATTGCTCTCTTATGGAAAACTACAGTTCCAGTGACACATAGCAGCAGATCTTACAGTAAAGGATTTAGCCAAGATGTTGTCACATAATCCCTGTGAGCTTGGAATTAGAAGACCCCCTACCCCCTCCTCAAGTTCAGAGGAGTCTTGAGATACTAAGCATTAAAGTTTTCACGTCTAGAGAGCAATAGTTGTAGGTGGGGCAGCAAAACCTCCTGACGAGGACAGAATTATTTACCTCCAAAGTGTTTTTAGCTTATTAAATGGAGCAAATCTGGATAGCTGGCAATAATTAATATTAATTTTTGGGCTGTACAGGTGAGAAATATGACAAGTGTGTGTGTGTTTCCCAAGGTTTCCAGCACGCTGACTAAACCCCTCGCCTGTCCACCTGTGCTACCCACCATGAGACGGGCATACGGTCTCTTTAAGTAGAGTGATAAGCACTTCGCCCTCGATGCTGAACAGGGAGCAAATTGAAAGTGAAGATTGCCTTCCCATAGACTTTATCTTTTCCCACTAAAACAGGGAGCGGGCGGCTACGACTACACCTATTGATTTTGCAATTTCAGCAAATTAAGAAGGAGACAGCCGGGCCTATTAGAGAGCTGTCTGTGGCTTGGACTAGCATGGCCACTGTGGTCTGTGATGGTGATGCTGAAAGAGAGAGAGGGAGAAAGAAAGAAAGAGTGCATGTCCATTATGGACTGTTGTCTAATGTTTTTAACCCTACTTAGCAGGATGTATAAGTCTATGCCACTCATTTCTTGATTTCATGGTATATAATATGTCACCAGCAGCTGCCACAGCGGGCAGGCAGAGGCATATTGCACTGACGTATAAATATAACACAAGGCAATCAGGATGAATGAATTACCTACGCATGTGGCCAGCCTCAGCTTTCAGTAATAAAAGAAGCTAAAGGCCAATCTGTACCGCTCTAATATCCACAGTAATATCCACAGCAATATGAAGAGTAATGAGAGGAATCAAAATTTCTATAAGGGCGAAAGAAAGAGGCGCAATTCAATTATATACATCAAATAATGCAGTTCTATAAATGTGCTGTTGGTTTGCACATGTATATAGGAGCTCGGCGGAGCGTGTCGAGTGTTTTAGTTGCACTGCTGCTACTGCTCGACTTGAACGCAACAAGAGAAAGCACAAGGTTTGTTCACCTTCCAAGAGGTCAACAGATTCAGTTTTTTTTTTTTTTTCCCCAGGAAGCAACCATCCAAGTGCACTAATCCATGATATACATTTATCGGCAGGAGGTGAATTTTTCTCAATTTCCAATCTGATTGTGTTATCAGCCTATATGACTTCCATATTGGAGTTTTAATATGGGAAATTCAATAGGAGCAGTGATGGATGATTTCTCTGGTAAAGGGTGCACATTTTTCAAACTGATAGCTTTTTGGGCCCCTCTAAAAATATGATGAAATATGAGTTTTTTTTATTGATCATTAGTCTCAGGACTGCACCTGCTTCACCAATTTGTTTCCAATCAAAATTGGCATTAAGATTCATATTTGGCATCACAGCAGCGAAATTTTCTCATTATTCATCGGATAACGAGCGGGAATTACAAAGACAAAGAGCAATACAAGACACCCAATTTGTTCAATTTCCTCTATTGTGATTATTTTTTAACGTTTTTCCCCCCTCAGCCTATTCTACATTGAATTTTAAACTGCTGCCCTCAGGCATTAGGTGCATATAGAGGAGGAGAAATGAATTTCTTGACCACTTTGCTTACTGAAGGTGCAAAACGGTTTTACAATCCACCTTGGGATATAAAATAAGCTAATTGGGCAAAGTGTGAATTAATTCCTATTTTCTGTGCCATGTAGCTGCTTATTCTGTATGTATTAGACGTGTGTGTGTGACAGTGCAGGAAAAGTGTCAAAGAATAAGTGGGAGAAGTGAGGAGAGCGTGAATGGGAGGGCTTGTCTGCCAACTCAACATGGGAATCACAGGCTAATTCATTGATTGCCCCTTGGAAGAGACGGCTGCTAATTGTTAGGTAATTAACATGGCAAGCTGTAATTATGTTCGCCTAAGGACCCGATTAGTGTTCCTGCATGTCTTATGGGCGCTGAGGGGCTGTATCTGTGTGTGCGTGTGTCTAAGCCTATCTGTTGGCTTGAGGACAGATGGCACATTGTCAAAAGCTGACATGTTTTGTTTTCCCTGATGTGTGTGTGTGTGTGCGGAGGGAGAGAGAGAGAGAGAGCAGTGTACAGAGATGGAGAGAGGAGACGAGCTGCGCCCAGGGACTTGTCCTTTTGTTTCAGCATTGTTAATTAAGTGCTAATTGAGTGTAATTATTTACATCATCACACACGGCGAATGGAGATGTCAAGTGGCAGAGGCACAAAGGCAGTTGGTGGGAGGCTGGCAGCTGAGAGCCTGCAATCTGTTGATGCCTGCATGGTTACAACCCTCTGGCAGCTGAAAAGGAACAATTAGCAACAAGCTGAAATCTCCACTGTGCCCAAAAATATTTATACACACATACAGCGTACACTTCTTATGGTTTGAGCCTCTCACGATATATATTTTGAACACTTTTTAAAAAAAAATAAAGAGTAGTTAATGCATCAAACACACACCAAAGACAAAGAGCGTGGAGGGAGTGATGAAGAGAAAAAGGAAGCCCGACAGAGAGTGACATTGATCAGTCAGGAAGAGAATGAGATGAGGCAGTATCTAGTATGTTAACACCTACAGCTAATCAACATGACAGAGTTTAGACTTGCCCAAGGAGCAACACATACGCACACAGCGGGCACACACATGCATGCTCACAACCTGACTGAGATTACCATCACCCTTCGTTTAGAGTCGTGCTCCTATACAACATGCGGTATAATCACTCCGTTTGCTGCTTCCTGGATGTAAAGTTTGAATGTTAAAAGTCACCTCACAACGCTCACATCCTCTACATCTTCATCAGAAAATCACTGAGCCCTGAATCAAATTTGGCAGCAGCTGGACTTCTTCCCTCTGGTTTGGTGAAGACAAATGCACAGCAATGAATCTTGATCATTTGCTACCTCTGTCTGCGCATAAACACCTTAAAGGCCGCAGCAGGCAGGGCCTCGATCGGCTCGATGATTGCGCCAAGCATGAAGAACACGGGAAATTTGAATAGCTGCAACCCCGGGTAACAAAGACAAAGTGTGCCCTGAGACAGGAGATAGGAATGTCACGTAAATATGAGTTAACAAAAGGTCACTTAACAACAAGCCGGAATGAAACAAAAACCCAAGGGTCTACACTGACACGCGTCACGCAGCGCTTTTAGAAACGCCGTGTTTATTTTGAAGAATCACAGTCAAGTAGCTGTGACATATTGCTGTTTTTAGACTTTAAATGTATTAAGAGGGAGCCAGCCTATATCGATGTTGTAAATCAATATTTGCTGGAGAGGGGAGCTAATGCTGCAGTATCAAGTGTTCCATTCAAAACTTACACATTTTAACAGGCTACGTGCTGAGCAGCTGCAGCACACAGCACCTTCTCACTGCTTTTTATATGAGTTATTGTATAAATAGTTTTAAATATGGAAGTTTGGGCAATTAAAAGTTTCCATTCTGGTGAAGTTATGTCATTGTGAAACACTAAAAGTCTATTTAAAGGCGAATCAAGGCCCGAGATGACAAACTACCTTTGCTGTGACTCGTCTTGATCATTTGATGTTTGTCTTATGAGACAAAAGTGCGCCAGATTTAGCTTGGCTCCCCTAATTTGCATGCAATTTGTAACTTTTTGTTACAGTTATTTCATAATTTCAAAGTTCAGCATTAGATTACAGAGCCGGATGAGAAAAAGAAAGCGCTCTGCTGAAACGTACAACAGTTTGGCCAAACGCTGCAGCGTGGTGTCTGCTGACAGGCTTGTGATCAAGACTGAATAGTGAGTAGCGAGAGCAAATAAGGACTACTCCATATTCAGTGTGTGTGCTTGTGTGCATGCATGCATCAGCCTGCGTGTGCATGTAAGTGCTTAAGTGTGTGTGTGTGTGTGTGTGTGTAAGGGCTTAAGTGTGTGTTTGTGGGTGTGTGAGCCAGTGGAGGGGGGTTAAGCAGCGGGGTATTCTCGCCTCTGGTCAGAGGTGGAATTAATTTTAGCTGGCAGTCCCACGCTGCGGTCATTTGGTTTAAAGGGAGGTGTTATTATCCTGATTTGGCCGTAACGGCTGGGGATTGGATAACCAACTGGCAGCTAGACACTCTCCTTTAAAGACAAAGGGACTGGAGACTGTGTGTTCTTTTATGACTGAGGAATAAAAGAGTGGAAAAGCACCTAAACAGGAGAGTATCAGTCACTGTCAGATGGATTTTTGCACCTCACAGCAATCTAACACTCGGTAGTTGCTCTGTAATAATTTTGTTTCATAATTTGGAAAGTTTGATAATTAAAATGTGGCCTGGCAGAGGACCTTTTGAAAGATATTAGCGCTGTGTTGCAGTTTTTTCTATACAATCTGTTTTGCAGTAAATCGCAGATGACACCGCAGAAGTAATTTAGGATTAATGAATAACAAGGTGCATCAATAATTGCAATCAGATACTACACAAATTGTGATTAAGCATGTGTATGTGGGTCACCAAGTGTTGAAAAAAAGTGTTCATGGATGCACACACACAGACAACATACTTACTATTATCAGTGATGTTGCTTATAAAGTAATTGCATTGTATATTCTTCAGAACGAGCCTAAGCCCCTATTTCATTAAATCAAAGATCTATTTTATGTCAGAAATACCCAAATGACCACATACCCCATTTTAAATACCAGCCATCTGCCAAGGAGGGCCTTTTCAGCGGCCCAATCATTTGCATAACCAAAAGATGATTATTTTTCCCCTATGAAAGTTGAAATGACTGAATAATTATAATGTAGTGGATTAGAATGAGGGAAAAAACATGCCTTGATGTCAGAGAAGATTGCTGAGTAGTCACTATAATCGCTGCTTAGGTTTTTAATCAGAGTGAAATATGGGCCATAAATTATTGCCTTTCATGCAAACTTGTGTTTTTGCACCGGCGCATCACAAATCTAATTTTTCAGCATTTTTAAGAGGCTTAAAAGATAGTTATTTTTGTTCAGGAACTCTGAATTAAAAGTCGTTCGGGTATACTTTCACCCGTGGGGATTATGTTCCATACTGTAAGGTTTTTCTCCGAATTACATTCTTGACTCGAAATAACCTGACCTGGCTGGAGCACAACTGCCTCTGTTTCACACACGCCAGCCGACGGAGATACAAACATACATGACATGGACCCTTAAACTTGCAGCTCACATTGTGTAATACCTGGAAACCTTCATCCTAATATCCTAAAGGAGTGTGCTTTGCTACACTGAACGTATTGCATCACTCTGGAATCTACAACTCCAAAAAAGTATGTGCTGTTAAATCTTACAGCTGATGTGCGGCGCTATACGGCAGCGTAGTGCGAAAAAGACGAACTCATACATTTATTTAAAATACCTTTCAGCAAGAAAGTGAAAGATAGTTTTAATATTACAAAACACCTCGGGATTCAGCCGCTAAGATAAGATGCTCCGAGCCTGGGAGAGAAAAACGGCACACATACGTACAATGGGTTTATCTGTGAGCTCCGTTTTTTTTTGCTGCTCACACGCTAAACACAGCAAAGTCTATGATGCCTGCGCAGCCCTTATCCTTAACAAAGCAGCAAAGCCAATCCATTGTGCCGGATCCATCTGTAACAAATTCATACATCCATATCGACACACCAGGAAACAAGACACCCAAGGAGAGAGGGATAGAGGGATGGACGGAGAGATGGAGGGATATATTTCTCCTTCTCTTTTAGTTTGGTCGGGGTATTAGTAATCAGAGTCCCCCCTTCGTCTTTACAGCTGCAAATTGCTTTGCCACCTCTTCTCCCAGCAGTCTGTCCTGCCAAATCCGCCCATGATGTATCATTATCACAACTTTGGGTGGAAATCCATAGAATCAATAGGTTTGTCAGGGAAACTCACGCCTGGGATTGCTTACACGCTTTGAGGCTTGTTCATCCACTAGTCAGGCCTATCCTGCCACAGGCAACGGTTAAACAAAGTACATATAGGTATGTGCAAGATGTACGTGTTCGCACAGACATACGCAGGCACACACTCCACGCGCACATATGCAAACAAACAAATACAAAACATCAGTAACACAAGGACAGATATGTATTTATGCACATATCTATCCATGTATCCATCCATCTGTTTGTCTGTATAGTATCTGTCTCCGTCCATCCCGTCATCCTGTCCGCCCGTATCTTTGCCTATCTGTCTGTGTTTTACTTCATTAGTCGAGCTGGTCAGCAGGAGCTGGACGGACGTCTCTTCCCATGTAATTACTGTCCGGTAAACAGGTCAGAAGGGTAGAGTCCAGCCGCAGCTGCTGCAGCTTTCAGCAACTCACACACGTATACACACACGCGCGCGCGCACGCACAACCACACACACCGGCTGTGGGTCCTGAGCTTTCAGAGTGGTATTGATTGGTTGGGCTGTGACATCTCCTAAGCCATGTCACCCCTGTGAAAGAAGCCTCCAAATTGACCAATAATAAAGTGGTGGAAGTTGTAGTGGCACTCTCCTGGGAGCTGTCCGTGTGGACTGTGTCACTATGTGTGTGTGTGTGAGTGTGTGGGTGGGTGACGCATGTGTCTGTGTATGTATATGATTGTGTGTGTGTAGTGGATATGCCCTCTTTCTCTGCTGTCCCCATCAACACCACAGTGACCATCCCTGTTAAGACACAGATACACATTTTAGATACTTTGCTGCTGCTTTTGTTGAGAGCCACTTGCAATAATGACAGTAGGTTAGCACATAAGAATGGGGACTCCCAAAGATTGCATGAAATGTGGTGATAAAAAAGTGCTTCTGCTAATAGTATTATTAAGTTAAAATAAACAAAACACAAGCTGTGAAAGTAGGGTTGGGGGGAAAAATTGATACAGCAAAGTATTGCAGTATTTTACCTGGCAATATTGTATCGATGCACGGATGCTAGCTATCAAAAATATTACTATTGCAAACAAAAATTAAACTTATGGGTAGCCTACTAAAATAATAAAATCAGTTGCTTTTTCAATCATCTAGATACATGTTGCTGCAATAAAAATAAAGTGAGATAAACAGACTGAAACTTGATCTGCTAAAATGAAACAGATATTGACAGTTTTTCCTTATTTGCAGTCGGGAAAACATTAATAAATTGCAATAAATCACAATATATGTTAGTGCAATACTCAGCAAAACACTAAAAATCACAATAATTGTGTAAATGTCTGACCACATGGACACAACCTCTGTCATTTTTGGTTGTGATCTCAATTTTAAAGCTCATTTTAATTCGTAAACAAAAACTGCATTTTATCGTTCATGCAATATAGCTAAGGTACGACCTCTACTGAGCCAGCTAGATGCTTGTCCGTGCTTTTGTTTCCAGTCGTCTTGACTAGGGCTGCAACAATTAGTCGACTAATCGATGACTAATCCACTATTAAAATAATTGGTGACTATTTTAGCAGTCGACTAATCGGTTTGAGTCATTTTTCATAGAAAAGTACTACAAAAGTGCCCCAAAATACTTATTGCAGCTTCTTACGTTCAGATATTGGCAGCTTTACACACTCTCCCATGACGGTGAACTAAAACCCTTTGGCGTGAGTACGAAACAAGACATTAGATGACATAGTTTTTGGGTTTGGGAGAGACAGACTGACATTTTTCAACATTTTAACACATTTTTCGATAAAATGATTAGTCGACTAATCAAAGAAATAATCGACAGATTAGTCGACAGTGAAAATAAAAGTTAGTTGCAGCCCTAGTCTTGACTATTGTAACGCTCTATACACTGGCCTGCCTGAAACTGCCATTGCAAAACTACAGACCACTCAGAACGCTGCTGCTGCCAGGGTTTTAACGAAAACTAAAAAGAGAGACCATGTAACCTACACTGGCTCCCAGTATCTTTTAGAGGTGATTTTAAAATCCTGTTTTTGGTTTGTAAGGCTTTTTATGCCATCGCCCCCTCCTATATAATAGATTCCCTATCACCTTATGTCCCTCCACAAACCCTGAGATCCTTTGCTCTTTTATTTGTTCCTAACGTCACCACAAAAACCTTTTACCTACTACGCCCCAAAAATATGGAATGCCCTGCCTTTAAATATTAGACTTGCTGGCTCAATGGACAGTTTCAAACGACCACTCATAACTTACCTTCTTAACATAGCCTATAACTAGCAGCTATCTTGAATATTCTTAATATGTTTGTATATATGTATTTTTTATTACTTGATTAATTACTAATTGATAAATGTACTTATTGTCGTGTGAGTGTCGTATAAATGCATGGTTTTATTTCTTTGCTGTTTGTCTCCGCCATCTGAATTGTAAAGCACTTTGGGCATGAAAGTTGCTATATGAATAAAGTTCGTTCATGCATTCATTCATTATGATAACATCATATTGGGGGCTCTGGTGATTCCCAACCCTATGTCAAAGAACAACATAATATTAATTACACAGTGGAATACATACGTCCAGCAGTGATCTGTGTGGTGTACAGCTATCTTAGTTGTTAAGGGAAACTGTGTAAGCAATCTGTTGATGTTATTATAGGCTCAAACTCAACTCTTGCAGAGTTTCATTTAATTTATGCGTACAAGGGCAAGAATCAAACACATTGCGTTTTGGTCTCTAATTTAACCATTCATTCTAAGCATGTCTGGGTTATTGCAATTGCAAAAGGCCCAAATGGCTACAGCAGTATACAGTGCACATTATGCAAATATGCTTGGCCGTTCTTGGCTCAGTTGAATGTGTGCTTATTAAAAGCACATGTGAAAGAATGCACATTTGAATTTGAATGTATATAAAATGGAGCTTTAATGACTGTATGGCGTTCGCAGTTTAAATAGGAATGCATTTAAAGTAGGAATGGCCCACAGTGTCTATTATGTGAAGAAACGTCGGTCTTGTTTTCAGAGTTTTTAACATTTTGTCTTCTATTGAATGAGGTGGTATTAAAATCTGATCTTGAGTGCAGTCATTATGCCGCATGTGTTATTTCAGAACGTTCAAAATAAAATCTTTGATCAGAAATGATTTAAAAAGACAACAAAGGGGCGCTCTCACCCTCCCCGAGCCCCACTTTACTAAATAGGTATGATATTGTGTGCCTGTGATGGTCAGACACAACGCCTGCTGCTTCACGCTGTTGACATTTGTCATATTTTGCAAATACACTTTTACATATTTTCTTTGCACACACACTTTTATAGAGACCCTTCATTTACTGAGTCATTAATCTTCACTTTGAGAGAGAGAGAGAGATCAACCTTTGTGCAAAACCAAGAGTGTGTGTGTGTGTGTGTGTGTGTGTGTGTGTGTGAGTGTGTCTGTGCACACGCGTTCCAACACCAACCTCATTATAGCGCCGCTTTATGCACAAAGACTGTGGGGTCACATTGATTTGACTCCCTGGAGTATTAGCATGGGATTACAGCAGTCAACAGGCCTTCATTGATGTGTGTGTATGTGTGTGTGCGTGAGTGAGTGAGGGAGTGAGTGAGTAAGAGAGATGAGAGAGATGAACCAAGGGTAATTAGTCCATAGAATAGTCCGACATGCTGCGTCTCTGCCATGGAGAGTGTGTTTGTGTGTGTGTGTGTGCGTGCGACTTTGTTAGTGAGAGGGTGAGTGTATTTGTGCGCCCTCATTAATTCTTTGTACTAATACAACCACCACCCTGCTTGAAGTGTTAGACTCTTTGAGAGCTTCTCATCTTTATGATTTAACACTTTGATCTGAGAGTTCGTTGGTGTGTAGGCGGGGGGATGTTAGTTAATGTTAGTGCCTCTGTGTGTCCCTTTTGTATTAACTTGTGCGTGTTCGCTGTGTCTGAATGCGCCCGTGTGTGTTATATCTTCACCTGAGTGTCGACGTGCGTGTAACCATCAGAGAGAAACATATCCAACAATTCACAATCAACTTTACCACGCCGTGTATGTGTGTGTGTGCATGTGTGTATAATGACAGCCATTTCAAACACTTGGTGGATTACTCATCATCACAATTTGCATAACTTTGAAGTATTCATAGCATTAGCGAGGCAATTACAATAATTAACATGGGAATCCATGTCAATGGGCCACAGCCACGAGGCAAGTGCAATTACAGCTATGCTAATTAGGGTTTGATTAAGCTTTTAAAGAACAATCGGCTTATTTAACTGAACATATTCAAGAGGCTGTAGAGACATCGAACACCCGCCCCACACACACCCACACACACTCTCCTGCTTGGAGTACTCTTACACACCCGCCTGATATTTTGAAACATGCACAAGTACACACAAATGCATATGCACACACAGAAACACACGTGCGTGCATAAATATGTAAAAGCACCAGGTGTGCAAGGTGGTGGATGCACACGCAGCTCCCTGTCCCTGCCCTGTCTGCACACACCGTAGACAAGTGCGCTCGCACACACACACACACACACACACACACACAAATCCATGCCCTCGCGCACACACACATGGCTGCACACTCACTGTCTCCCCCCCCCCCCCCCCCCCCCTCACTCCTCCTCCTTTTGTTTTGTCCGCCAGTCTTTCTTTCCAGACAAGAAGACAGGATGTTTTTTTTCATTGAACAAGAACAATTTGCTGTCTGATGTTGGAAGCCTCATTGTAGTGACGGGGCCTAAATTAAAGTGTGGGCTTATTAAAGCCGGTGTATGTGTGTGTGCGTGTGTGTGTGTGTGCATGTGCTCCTGACACTGATCCGCCCAATAAACTCACTGTCCGTGACTAAGAGTGCGCTCGCAGCAAGACAGACACAATTGCCTGTTAAGTCAGTGTTGCTTTTATTGGGCCTCCCTGAACAATGCCTTGATGTGTGTCACGGCTCAAACCAACATGAAGACATGCCGAGATTATTTTAATGAATTAAGGTGCGCTCCTTTTTTGCTGCGAGGGCATTTTTCTGATTGGTGATCAGTGCACACCTTTTGCACCTTACAAAATATGTTTCATTTTGCCAGGTCCTGTGTGCGTCTCTATTTTGCCTCTGAATTAAATGTTTTTCACAGCAGACTGAAACGCTGTTTTCATTTTTTAAGGGCTTGTTTTAACCTGAATGGAAAAGTGATTTGGATTCCTTTGTTTAAGTCCTGCCAGTCACCACAAAAGCCTGTTCCTTGGAGGAGTACTGAAGAAAGAGTTTAGCTAACTGTTTAATTCAATTCCAGCGTCGAAGGAGAACCGTATACCTCCTCACTGCATAGTGCCAGATCCTTCGGTCCTTTTAGTCCACTGCTAGGATAAAACAACTCTCTAAAACTCAATCCTGTTTGACCCTGTCAGAGCAGAAGTCTCCAAACTTTTTTCAGAACACAAATGAGTAATTTAATCTTTTATCACGGGGCTGGGGCTCATTAAAATATATTACTTCTTTTGTCCAGCGGGGACCTGCCAAAAACAGACCCATGACCCATTTTTCGGTCCAAGCCCGTAGTCAAGGCCAACTGTTTTAAATGGACTCTTAAAAAGCAGCACAAATTTATTTTTCCAGTTGATACTTTTGTCACAGTTGCAATGGAAGTAAATCAAAGCAGGAAAAAAGTGACTGATGGAGTCAAATTGTCTGTCTTATGGTCTGAGTCAGTCCGGGTCAGCTAGTCGATGAATGTCACTCACTGCCATGTCAGGGTCACTATAGAGCAAATAAAGCGGTGCCTTGGAAAGTCTATAATAACCATTGACAAGAGGAGTGCTGTTTATTTGTTATGACACGCACACACACATACAGGAATGAGCACACACACTGTACCTGTACAGTACGTGCACAGTTCATATACACTTACTAACGCACGCACACTAAGTATCTTCATTCAGCTTAAATCCATCTGTGCTCCCAAGTTGCCTTTTGAGATCAGTTTGGTAAGACTGCATTTGTGTGTATTTGTGCGAGCCCAGGCGGAGGTATGTGTGTGTACATACTGTATTTCCATATGTGTGTGTGTGACTGTGTGTGGCTGTGTGGTTGTGCAGCTATCATCATTACCCTAGTCAATACCCACATGTCCACGTATTGATCACACTATCGATGAGCGATGAGGGATCTCAGGCTGCAGAGAGCTGTGTGGATCTGTTTAGACTTTTACTGAGACCACACAGTGAGATCAGCTCAAGTTCAGCTAAAGATCACCTCCAGGGCAAGATTATTGGCTCTTAGACGGCTTTACAGGCAGCATTAAATGCACATCTGATTATAGTATATCAAATAAAAATGCATATTATCACATGTATAGCGCGTCTCTTTTTTTTGTCAAAAGAAAAAATCAGTTATTCTTTTGTGTGTGTGTTTTTTTTAAAGCATATATTTGTTTGATTTATCCTCAGGACAGAGATACTTGAGCTTATTACTAATCATAAGATGTAATATTTGTTAGCCAGAGGCTTTAATCTCCTTCTACAGGCATGCTGATCAAAAGTTTGTTGCAGCTGAAAGTGTAAATTATAAATCAGAGTTGTATGCATTCATTTTAAAACCACAGTTGATCATGAGCCTAGTTAGTCTTTTGTTTTTTCTATTGATCATCTTTACAGATGATTATTTTGCAGCCAGTGACAGTAAATTCAACTTGTATTTTTTGCGTAGGAAAGCAAGTTTTTTTTAAATTCATTAGAGATCAACTGATGAAATAACAAAATATACATTTTTAAATCTTGTTGGCCCCAGTGAGAACCCACGTGACACAGTAACAATGGTGGTTTAACCTCACTGTGTGCTGGTTGATCAAACAAATGCAATATGAAGTATATTAACAATGGGTCAAATGCTCTGTATATTTAATTTCGGGGCCACCTTGGATTGGTAGAAGCTGTGTTTATTTTAAGCTGGAGGTTCTTCATCTTTTTCAGCCCACGCCAGAATTAGAAGTTTAGTCTCTCACCCTGAGAAGCAGGCTCATTAAAACATATTACTACTCTTGACATGTGGGAACTCACCAGCAGCAGGACCACGGACCATTTAACTCCCGAGCCAGAGTTCATGGAACCGATAGACAGTCTCCATGCATAATTAACATACTGAACATACTGTATCTGATTCTGCTTAAGATCTGCTCTCGGAAAGCTTGTCAAGCTGTGATTGTGTCTGTATGCACAGGTACACGTTTGTACTGTATTTTCTACTGTATGTCTCTTTGTGCCTCGACAAGCACAGCTAACAACTTGTGAAACACAAAGAAACTTTTTAATACATTATAAAAATATAGCTGTTAATTGGTCATTCTAGTGTTTATCACGTGAACTTACTTTTACATATTTAGGCATTTAATAAACAACCAGTAATTAATGTGAAAGTAGAATCATTTTGACTCTTGTAAATTGCAAGCAAACATTGTGGAAGTATGCAAAGGTCAGAGCCCTTAAAACAAAGTAAGATTATAACAGGAACAGGTGTGAAAACAGCAGGAGGGTGTGAACTGATATACTGTTGGAGGGGCAGGTAGTGAAGGGAGAAGGATTCCTGAAAACAAAGACTAAGAATTCTTTGAGAATAAAGTTTGTCTTACACCTACGATAAACTGGAAGACTTTGAACATACTTTTAAAGACTAAAGTTTGACATTGTCTTATCTAGAGACAATGTGTCTTTTGGCACTGAGTTTTTAGTCACAGAATATAAGATTTTGTAAGGACTGAGGATCTTGTAAGGTCACTGTTTGCAAGATTGCTAACTATAACAGGGTAAAAAGTGGACAAGCCCTTGCAGACAAACCCTGTAGCCCTTGAAATCCCCAGTGACTATGCTATAGCTAGTTTTCCTCGGATGGTGAAGGCATGACCCGCCCTACTTTCCCTTACTCTGCCTCTGGTTGGCTTACTCTGATATTCTTACCATACCCCAAACCAACCTGACTCCTCATACATAAAGCTCACCAACCCAACTAACAAAGGCAAGGCGTATGAGCCAGTTAGAGGGGGAGTGGAGCGGGTAATGCCTCTACCATCCTAGGAAAAACTAGAGATCATCTTGCGACAGGTTCACTCAATTGATTGCATAGCTGTGACACAGTCCATAACCTGTGCCCCCCCACCCCCAGCTCTTGGCGCCCTTGCTTAGACCACACCCATCTTCAAACTCGGCCTTCATTTTGATCTCAACCACACACCTGTAAAGACCATATACCGTATAAACAATAGACGTAGCTACTGTGACGTCACCCAGTGGTTCGAGGAATGCTGCTTTGAAGCCTCGCGTTTGGCATTTTTGCCATTGCCACCTTGGTTTTTGGAGCCAGAATTGACCATACTTTGATTAGAGGGTTTATCTTTGGATGAGCGAGGGTTGGATCTGACTGATAGACTGTAGAGAAGCCTCACAGATAGCCTGTCCCTCAAATGACCCCGTCCTAAAATATGTGCCAGCCCCATGTGGCCATTTGAGGAACCGCAGTTTTGGGCACTTAGGGCGTTGGCCTCAGTTTTCTTGGTAAAGACTGATGTACAAAAACCTGGTACAATTCTCAAAGTGGCTTCTCTGGTAGTTCCTGCTACATTCTGCCATGATGACTCACACACAGACTCACAAGGTGAAACCAATACCAGCTATTGCAACGTTATCGCAGCTGGTAAAACTGGGAGAATGGTGCTACTTGCAAGCGAATGATAGCTACTGGAATATCTGCTATTAGCCTACGAGCTAACCAACATTTAAGTTGAAGGTTGCTAGCTTCATTCATATATATGATCATAAGTTTTGTGATTTTTGAAGCTAGCAATCTTCAGCTGAAGTGTACGATTCTTCCTGACAAAGTTGTTGGTGTGAGGCCGACATCAATTGCAACAAGTAATCAATGTGTTTTTTTTAATTGGTGAAATTAAATGCTTTCAATGTTGGTTGTCCATTAAAGATGATGTGTGAGTGAGGGAAGGAGATTTCAAATTATTAATTGACTATCTGCAGGTGGAAATTGTCACTTTTATCATTTGTTGTCTTTTACTTCTGATGTTTGTTGCTATGGGAAATAAAATGTGGGAAAATATATTGCACATTTATCCAAAGTAAGACTTAATTCAGTTTTGATCCAAACATAGTGACATATACATGAACATCATTACTTTTTACTCACAGTAACCCCTGTACTCAGTAAATTTTATTCCATTTGTTGTGGAAAATGCAATATAGACAACCCTGCAAGCACACCAGAATAGTGCTTTTTCTGAGCAGTTTACACAGAATTATGTGATGTGTGAATGTTAACAACACTTCATAGAGTACATTTCCATGACAGCATTGTAGCATAATGTGTGTCAACATAGTCAGTTTGCCTGAGCGTAAAAAAAAAAGCCTGCAGGCCTCTTACATTTTCTCCCTCTCCAGCTTTCAATTTCTGACCCCCCCCTCCGTCCTCTTCACCATCACTCTCCCTTCTCCCTCCTCCACCCCTGCCCAGGCCCCTCCTCCTCCATCCCCCGAGGGTGTCCTGAGACCCTTCATTACTGTCGCCATGGTAACACCTCAACCATTTGACAGTGGTCCCGGACACTCCTCCCCACCCACCCATCTTCTTTTCCTGACTCCTTCTGTCCTTGTCTTCCTCCCCTCCTTTCTCTTCAGCCCCTTCCGCCCCCCCCCCCCCCCCCCCCCCCCCCCCCCCCCCC
>NC_065516.1:24982523-25158684 GCF_006386435.1 Epinephelus moara | reverse complement strand
CTTCAGCCCCTTCAGCCCCCCCCCCCTCCTCTCCTCCTCCCCTCCCAAACTCCCTCCTGCTCCTCTCAAAACATGGCTTCCGGACAAAAATCACCAAATCACAGCGGCAAGTGGGGCATATGATGATGGGACGACCCCCTGAGGTTTTCCTCTCTCCCCAACCACTCCTTAAATGGCTGGAGCAATCATAACGTCCTAACACTTTGAAGTCAAGTCCCAATTCCACTCTTTTTACTTTCTCTGTCTGTCTGTCCGTCTGCCCGTCTGTCTGTCTCCCTGTTTCTTACACGCTTTCCTCAAGAGTCAAATTGGCAGACACGTGGGCCTATATTGCCATGACAGAGGGATGTCGTGCCGACTATTTCTGAGCCAAATCAGTCGGCATCCAATTAAACATGGGAATATTGATCTCATGCCTCATTTCTGAGGATTAGTCTTCCCTTTGAAACATGCTCTGTTTGAAACATGGCCATGATGAAAACACACACAGACACACGTGCACACACACACACACACACATAATATACATGCTGAGAGACATGAGCGCTGTTGGCTGTCAGCCCTCCAGGTGTGACAAGCTGATCGCGTGTCATTACGGCTCGCCTTCACATTGGCGACAGTTGATGATGTCAACGTGAGATCTAAGGCCACCCCTGTTGCTGCGATGCCAAGCTCACACTCAAACACACACACATACTATAGGTATATGTGCATACACAAACCCACACACAAACACACACTGGGTCAGATCAGTTCTCCCTGGCCACCTCTGTGCTCTGTAGCAATGTTTTAATCATGATCGGGTTTGTTTGTTATTATAAACACTCTGAGACGCCCATATCAAAGAGCTTCATAGAATTCAGGCCTATGGGTATCCTTGGTTGCTTTTGAAAAATGCACCCCCACACCCCACCACCACCACCCAACACACGCACACACACATACTCACAAACACACACACTCACACACTTCACTTCAAAAGCAGACCCTTCTTTTTGAGCTGTCTACGCGGCTTTTGCATACACCTTGAAGGCCTTTTGCCCAGAGCCACAAGGTCAACACAAGTTGTTTGTGCATGTCGTGTTGAGCTGTCCCCTGGGCTCATCTGCTTCAGAGGCCAGGCCCCGCTTTTTTTTTTTTTTACACTGCAAATGCCCCATCCTTCAAAGTCAACCCCCAACATCTGAGAGAAACACGACTTTGAGAGCTGAAGTTACAATCAGCAGAAATTAATGGAATAACTTTAATTTAAACAAAAACAAGGTTCTGTTATGTGACTGGAAAGTTGGCAACTTACAGGTTAAATCACGTTTCACAGTGATATCTTGAAGTGGAGCCCTATTACCAGCCGACATAATCTTTAATCCCTCTGTTTACAGCACTGTGTCTGTCTCTCTCTAAGAGATAGAAGGACACAATAATAACGTGCACTATAATAACGACGATATTCTGTGGTTTATCCGTCATTATCAAACTCATCAGCTGAATGCAGAGCTAAATCTAACATCTTCATATTAACATGCAGTTATTTCATCTTTAATCCAAAATAAGTAAAAATAATCACCCGGCCCTAACCTAACAATTATTTTATGCTTCCAGTGCACCAGGTCAGAGGTCACACTTGAATCAAGGCACATGAAACCAAATGCATCATCAAATGAAGTGGTGAATCTAAGCATAAAGATACTCGAGGCCAGGGTTTACAGTGGACATCCTCATTTTTGAGCAGCTAAAGAGCGTAGTTAGGCACAACATGGAGCAAGGAGCCTAAAACCCTCCTTAGCTGCTCTGAAATCACTGTAAACTCTGGCCTCAATTATTGCTGTTATAGAATAGTTACTACACATACCTGGCAGTGGTTACTCAGCAAGTAACTGGGAAACAAAAAACTGATATTGCTGCCAAGTGACGAACGAAGAATTGGTGTTACGTATAGCCTTATAGAGCCCATGGGGGTGAACTTCTTTGGCTCCATGTTGCCACAGATTTGTAAAGCAGCAGTCACTTTCCACTGCATCTATATGACACTTGAAAACCATAAGTGTCGAGTGTGAAGAACGACACTGCAAAAACATGATTCTTTGTTATCAATAGATTATTGCTTTTTTAATTCTTATTTTTTGATGTGCACTGTAACAAAACTGATAGTGCTAGCAATTGACAACATAGGAAGAGAAAATTGAGCACAACGGGCTACAAATAAAAACATGCAAGCTAGCAGAAGTTCGTTACCAGCTCACCATAGATTGTTGGTGTAGTTTTTTGCTTTGGATGTAGACACAAATTAAGCAGCGGCAACAACAGGTATTTCTCTAATCAGCATCAGGACACAGTGGGTTCAGTTGCTGCTCAAGTATAAATCCCCGTAGGCTCTCTTTGTTTTCTTCGTGGCATCTTTGTGGTTTTTTGTGCGTTCATTGACTTGGCTGCATTGCATAATTCTGAGCGTTCTCGTCCTGGTGGATGAAAATTATTCGTGCTTTTCAAGCTCTTTAGCTTTGCGTTCCATATGATAAAAGGTGACTTGGGGTGCTTTCAGACCTAGAGTTGTCTTGCTTTGGTCCGAATCAGGGACTAATTTTGTTACAAAGTTGCAGAATTACCTAGAGTTGGTTCATGTTCTCACGGCAACATTTTCATGCGGGGAAAAAAGCAGGAAGTAAACCAAACGTTGAAGAAGAGTACACTTGCAAGATAAATGCGACACTTTCTAATGTCACAATGGAGCAGCGTTGCCAGTTGGGAAATGTAGGATTATCGTACCAGAGACTCAAAATGATTGTATTTTGAGGGAAATTATCGTACATCCGTCGTAACCAAAATAACAATCCTACTGATGCGCTATAGGCAAATATAGTCACTCTAGTGTTTACTTTTTTTTTCCATTTTCCTTGCTTCTGTTTTTCTTCTTCTTCTGTTTTGAATCTCATTCTCGCTCGACTTCCTGACGGGTCCTAGCGCCTCATGGGGCGGGTACAGCTGACTGTTCAGCCAATCATGCTCATTGTTCAGAGACAAAAATCACCCGTATCTCACGTGAAGCAATTATTATTATTGTACATTTGGCCTTTTTTGGGATTATTGATCGTACATCGTACAGTGGGCCAAATTATCGTACAAATACTTTAATTATTGTACACCTGGCAACGCTGCAATGGAGGGACAACTACGCAGGTTGATTTTAGCGCTGCTCATCGTGGACTATATTGCTGTCATTGTTCATTTTAGTCAAACCATACAGTTTGAAAACGAGGCGCGGCTCCAACTAGAAAACAATGTTTTGATGCATTGGATGTGCTGAATGTGCATATTAAGGCAGTACAGGAGGAGGTGCACATTAATAATCCTCCAGGACTGTAACATGCTCATGTTTAACCCAAACAATGTGTCATGTGACTGCAGTTGGTTCAGATCGGGTTTGGAACACGTTCTCACCACAAACGAACCGCACCAGAGTTCGTTTGTAACTGGACCAAGACCACCTCTTCAAGAAGGTCTCAGTCTGGTTGTTTTGGTGCACACCTGAGTGTGATTGCTGTGTTCACACCTGCCCAAACAAACCGGACTTAGGGGCAAATGAACTTGAGTTTGATTGAACTGAACCAAACAGGGCAGGTGTGAAAGCACCCTTACTGGCACAGCAATACTGAAATTGTAATGCAGTCCCAGTTGTGTGTATATAGTATTTTACAATGGCTTTGAACGCAGGAACCAGAACTATCCACCCCTCTCCTTTAATCCTCATGTTTATGATACCCGAAACACATCATAAACTTTGACTTTTTGTATAGGCTGCTGTCTGATATACAATAACCCTCTCAAGACAACATTGTTATTCATTCCAATTCTGCCCATGTTTCATTCATATCAGTGTATGTCTTCTCAGTCATATTAACATTTATTATCATAAAGGCTGTGATGTTTGGATACTAATCTTATGATTTTTTTCAAACTTACCTTGAAATTGTGTCTGTTTTGTGTGGTTACTGTAGCCTTAATTAAATCTGGAAAATAGTGTATAGCAATGCTGAACACATCGATTCAGAATTAATTTGCAAGAATCCAAGCAAGAAAGTTAAATTAAGTCATACTTTATAGGAGTTTTTCAAAGTGGTAACGTAATGAAATAGATAAATAAGAACATTTTATAAAACCAGGCCGCTGTCGGCCATTTTATAAAACTTTCAGTGAAGATGTTATTGACATAAAATGGATTGTGTGTGTGTTTATGTGTGGATTATGCAACATAGGACTGATCACAGGCAAGTTATAATGAGTGCACGGAGCAGTGTGTGGGCATTCAACAGCAATGAAATTATTGACTGTTGCATAACCTGTGCAAAAGCTTTTGTGTTTCTTGTTCTGAGGGAAGTTGTTTACTTATTTGATGATTAGTTTGATTTTTGTACTTATATGAATAGAAAACAGAGGCTCCTATTGAAGGAACCCCCAAGATATGAACTGTTTGACCAATGAATTTAAATAAAACATTTGGCAAGGCCTCTGGTTCAAGTTGAAGACCCGCATCTAACTTCAGCATGAATTATAAAACCGATGTCTTTGAAAACGACCTTGTACTTTCACTTTACTTTTTTCCCACTCTCTGTAAAGACCATGAAATGAAAGAAATATGTGTTGTTGTTGGGGCAAAGGAGTGCATGGTGTCTCCAGAGTCATTTTCATTCACAGATAAACACACGGCAGCATCGGTAAACAAGATTCACGGGGAAAGAGTGAGACACATTTGATAGTCATAAAGGATTTTTTCCCCTCAACGAGCAGAGATCAAATAAACTCTGTGTGTCTGAGGTGCCGCGTAGCCTCAAGCAGTGAAGCATAAATTTAGAACAAATCTTGTTTCTCTTACAAGGGTATTACTTTAATTTCTATGCTTGGGTAAAAAAGAGAAATGTGGGGGGCAAATTATGAAAAAAATAAATAAAAAAACACACAGAAATGTAACATGTTTTCCATCTAACTTTCCTATCCATCAGAAAATACGCTGTATCCTAGTTCAAGTTGTCACCTCATATACCACCTGACCCCGCAGCTCCCTTCTAAAATCAGTTTTGTTTCAAAATGAAAAAGCAATTTTCCTTGGGTTTATAATCTTCAGTAATAGTCAACCATCATTTTTAATCTTTAGATGCATTTTAAATCCAAGCTGTAATGTCTTAACTCTCCGCCAAGGTCAAATATCTTAGCAAATAAGGCTTAAGCTTTGTTTTATATGAAAGAATTACATGATTAATACCAAAGAATTAATCACGTACTCTTCAGATCTCCCAGATTGGGTTTGTGCTAAAGGATTATGCTGTCCTACTTTTTCACATGGCATAAATTGACATGGAGGTTTGTTTAGCAAAGTACTGCTAAATACATTCTTTTAACTCCTTAGTTGCACAGAGAGCCTTGATTGCAGGCTGCAGCGTTTAGGGATATTGCGGTACTCTGCAGATTTCAGGATAATCAGCAGTTATTAATTCACAGTGCTGCACAATTCAAATCAAACTGTGAAGTTCAGGCTCCAGTGAAGGGGTTTTATAACATATACATACTTTTAACGAAATATACATTACAAAGATTGAAATAAATTAACCAAGCAAAAGCTTCTTGATATTTGAATTTCCTCTTTCTATTTGTGTGTCATGTTACAGGACTTAAAGAATTATTACACTGCTGTTAAGATGGTCTTGTCATGAAACTGGGCCGTCTCTGCCGTAGAAAGATGCAAATACTTTAGATTATTGCTAGGGCTGACCCAAAAAATTTGAAGCTTCGAAGCTTCAAAGCTTCGTTCGATGGCACGGGATTTGATTGTGAAAAAAAAAAAAAATTTGAATATTCAGCCTTTTTTTCTCCCTTTTTTTGGGGGGACCTTGAATGCAACACCATCTCCGACAAGGAAATAGAAAGCCCGACGTGCAATGAATAGAAACCTATTATCCTGCTTGAACACAGACGGCTAAATTCTTTCAACAATGTAACTCAAAATAATGATAAAATAGATTTTATTGATGTAAAATAATATGCTGATGGTGACATTTTCCACCGGTGCGCTGCGCTCTCAGTCTGGTGTCAGTGACACATGCTGCTCTGAGTCGCGCATCTGTCGTGTCAGTGACACATGCTGCTCTGAGTCGCGCATCTGTCTGCTTGCGCTGCAGTGCGCGCCGAGGGATTAAATTTTTAGTGTTAAATCAATCGATTTAAAATCGATCTGAGCTCCGAAGCTTCGATTTTCAAAAAATGAAGTCGAAGGTCAGCCCTAATTATTGCCATATAACCAGAGAGAACAGAGGAAAGCGACTGTGGCATTTGCTTTTGCTTACGAGGTAGAAAACCTACAAGTACCACAATGCGCTGCGCTCACTGCACTGGTCCAATAAATGTTCCCGCTGCTGGGTGACGTAATGCGAGCTTGGCTGTTTTTCCACTGGAAACAATATGGCGGCAGGCTGATAACGGATGATCTTGTAATACAGTTAAAGCGTAAGCAAAAATGCATTTCTAAAAACATTATAGACGAGAAAAAGGCAGTGCAGTGGCAGAATCTTGGTTCATATTTTGTCATTGCTGCTTAGTTTTACCATTTTATGTCAGTATTTTCAACCTTTACAGTTGTAAAAATGAAAGTTTGTGAACTTCCTGTTCACAAACTCTTGCATTACAGGCAAACAGTGCACTAAAATATGTTTCTTAAGACATTTTAGATGGGAAATCAATATAATAACAGAATCTTGGTTTATATTTAACCACCTTTGGCTGGTTTTACATTTTGATCTGAGTTTGGTCTGCCTTCCAGAGAGCAAGAGAGAGGGGTGGGTCTCTCTCTTAATCCGCTTCTAAACTCTCTGTTTCCTTGGTGGCAGGAAGTACAATCTGTTGTTCGAGCAGCAGCCCTGTTCATTCATTTTCCGGAACCACTTATCCTGTTGGGGGTCCCAGCTGACATGGGGCAAGGGGCGGGATACACCCTGGACAGGTTGCCAGACTATCACAGGGCTGACACATAGAGACAGACAACCATTCAAACTCACATTCACACCTATGGACAATTTAGAGTCACCAATTAACCTGCATGTCTTTGGACTGTGGAGGAAGCTGGAGTACCTGGAGGAAACCCATGCTGACACGGGGAGAACACGCAAACTCCCCCACAGAGGAACCCTCTTGCTGTGCTCTTGCTACATTGTGATTTTAACTTGGTCTGCCTTCTAGAAAGCGAGGGAGAGAGCTGGGTCTCTCTCTTGATCCGCTTCTAAACTCTTTGTTTCCTTGGTGGTGAGCATACAAAAACGCCAAAGTACAATCTGTGGTTCAAACAACAGCCCTAGATCCAGGAAAATTCTGCTGGGTGCTGGTAAGATGGAGGGATATCACATACTACCCACATTATTATGATACAAAGCTGGTTGAAAATTGGCAAAGTATCCCTTTAAGAAGAGAAACGTTTACCTTATTATACAAAAAGGCCCCTGGAAATATAAGACACAGGACACTAGCTTTGACAAGAGAACAAATCCTGTCCTACTGATAGTGAGCTGAGAGACTGTCAATGTGACTTTTAAAAGGAAATGACCACACTGAACACGTCATATGACATTCTAGTTTATAACTCTCCGAATGCAATGAGACTTGACTTAACAGTCTTCGAGTCCAACATAAGTCACCTTGTCGTTCTCTCGGCTCCCTGGAGTGCAGCTTTGTGTAAGAGCTGTCGCCGGCCACAAATACTGATTTGGCATCCAAGACTATAATGTTTTAGATTGTCCCTTTTTAAGTGATGCCAGCAGAATAAACTTTAGCAGCCGTTCCCTCCGCAGAATCAGTCATCATCTGATTCTCCAAACCCAAATCATCAGCTGCCACCTCATGTTTCTGTATTTACGACCACCCAGGAGGGCATCTCTTATTAATGCACACTTTTATAAACTGGACAGCAGTTTCACTCCTCAGCCCCCTCCTGTACGTCCAAACAAACCGTGATTTATAATTCACATGATTTACGATCTATCAGAGTGCAGAAGTACCGCCGTCTACTCAGCCATTCGTTTATACATGCACCCACTACAGATAAAGTAAAACTAGATGTAGATGCATTGGATGATTTCATTCAAAACCTGCTCATGTGTTTATTATGCACAATAAATCTAAAACCACTTGGAGTGTCAAAGCAATCTGTTGCCTCTGCTGCACTTTTATTGCCGGGCAAAATGATAAGTTGCTTTGTAAATTGCAGGGATAGCAACACATGCATATTAATGGGAGATTTTGGATGTCCCTGCATTTTGACCAATGCAAAATGAATAATGCCTGGATGTTTTGTGGCAAAACTTGTGTCACGGCTATGCTATGGATACTTAACTTGGGGGGACAGAAACAGACAAGATATATTTGAATCAATATAGCAGCCAGGCTTGGTACTTATGCATCCATGACACATGTGATAACAGTCCTGTCATATGTGTAGCTGTGTAACATTTTTATCTGATGCATCTTTTTTGAAACACTTTCTGCAACACTCTGATCCAGTATCCTTTATTTTATTTTACATTTTTATGAAACATCTGAACCGAGTTTTATGAAGTTGGCGTGAGTGCATGTGATTATCATATGAAAGGTTATATTTGACCCTCCCGAGTCAGTTGCGTTTAGCATCCATTTTGAGTCGCTCTCCCCTTTTGTTCTGGATTACCTTGGATATCACCTGGCTGTGACTGTGAGTTTAATGAATGCTGATGTCTCTATACGTGACGGGTATTACACAATAAAAATGTTTCAGTAAAACTCACTATGTGGGGTAATTGCCGCTGTTTAAAAATGCATCAGGTTTCGGCGTGGCGGCGTAGACACATGCGCAGACACACGAGCATGCACACACACACACACGCGCATACACACAGTTGCGCGCCAGGCGCTTTCTGATCTGACCCGTCAAAACTCATTAAGGCTTAAAACATATTTCCAACTGACACCCGAAGTCTCCATTAGAAAACCGCCAATTACCGCTGAAAGATATCCCCCCACCTGCCTGCCACATTTGCATATGATTGGAGCGATCAGTTAAAATGAGAGCATTTTGGCGCTGCTCAAAAATTCACAGTACGCCGCCAGATCAAGGGAGGGGGGGGTGGAGGCATAGTAATGTGAAGTCAGCGCTTTAACTGCAGGTTTAAAAGTTGCTTGGACTGCGGGGGTGAGAGTGGGGTTACGTCCTGAAAATCATGGTTATAGATATAAGTTGGACAGCAGTGCCCCATCTTTGCGCAGCTCTCAGCATTAGACTGTTTTGCCAGCGCAGAGTGGATCTAAACATCTCTCATTTAAATACATTTGAATACAAGGACGAGGAATAATAGGCACTGAACATGTAGCTCTATTGTCGTGGGAGTAAAGAGTGCAAGCAGTGCAGTTTTTGCGCAATTATGAATGTTTTAATGGCAAAGTTGTGCTCATAGATTTTTTTTGGCATGGTTTAGCAACGTGTGTGTTTGTGTGTACGTGTGTGTGTGTGTGTGTGTGTGTGTGTGTGTGTGTGAGTGAAACAGAAAGAGAGTGTGGGAGAGAGAGGGAGATTTAGGGTCTTTGCATCAAGGTTTTCAAGAAAAACAGCACTTACACCCATTACAATCAAGATCATTCATGCTCAGCCCGTCCTCTCTGCGTCTCTGTCTTTCTCTCTCCTCTTTATTCTTTTGTCTCTGTCTGTCAGTCTGATTGTCTGACCATTACTGCCTTGATAAAGTTGTCTGGAGATGAGAAGTCAAGTCTCCAATCAGCGCAGAAGTAGGCCAATAGATGTGAATCCAAGCATATGTCAATCAGAGACATAATCACCAAGCCTCTGGCTGAGGTGGGAACTGTAACAGTGGACCCTATGGATGCACAAACACACACACGGGAACACACATGCACCCATTCATATATATGTATTCACAAAAGCATGCATGTTGGAATCGGTTAAGGTCAGAGAGCTTGACGCGGGGTGATTTTTGATTGCTTGTGTTTGTATTTTTTATGGCGCAAAGTTAGTTTCTGTGCACCAACTGTCATTGTCACCGTCATTGCTCCAACCACGATTGATAGCTGCAACTTTTTTTTTTTAATAGAATACAATATGTAGGCGTGTGAACAGACAGAATGCAGCAGCGACTGAAAGGTGCAGTCCAAAGAACACACTGTACATTACTCCAGCCAAGTCCTGCTGCTGCACACATTAAGCTTTCATGGGAAAAGTTTCAAGAGCACATGTCATATTTTTTGAAATGGCAGATACGAATGGAGGCCATTTCATAGAATAACAGAAAAAAGAAAAAAAAAAAAGGTCACCAGCTTGATTTCTAGCCACTGCGCCGGCAGCCGCCATGTGTCAGGTCAAAGTGTCCCTGAGCAGGACTCTGAAACCTCACATGTACCTGCTCACTTAGTGTGGTTCACTAACAGCCTGTTAAACCCCCAGAACACACAGTGAAAGATGTGTTTACTGTTTTTGGTTTAAGTGTATTTAAGAAAGCATAACACCTATGATAATGACATCAAGGCTTATTTGGGAGCAGCTCCACTGACAGATCCATATCCACCTATATTAATTGGAAAAAAAAAATCCATATGGGTATCATGTTGTGCCGCCTGAGCTCAGATTGCACTGGATGAGGTTGTCAGACTTTGCTAAATGTGAGAAAATTAAAATGTAAATATAATAGGTTGAGATAATGTGAATTGGGTTATTACCCTCCTGTTGGAAAAAAAAATGGTGATGACATTGATTGTAAGGTGTGACACATTTTCTTTATATACAACAGACAGTAATGACCGGGCTGATGGCAGGACGATCATTATCACCATAATCATCATTGGTATAATCAGTACTGTTTTCAGTGGGAGATTGCTTTGAGCCTCCTATTGGTTGTTCAGGGTGTGATAGGGAGATGGAGGCACACACACACACAAACACACACACACACACAGACGTGCGCACACATGCATATACACACAGATAAACCCAGCGGCTCTAAACGAGGCTCTTCATTGTTTCCCATGTGATTAAAACCGAGTGCCGTTGAGTCTCTTATATTGTCATCAGCCTGCTTTTGTGATGTGTGCTCTGTGTGTGTGTGTGTGTGTGTGTGTGTGTGTGTGTGTGTTTGCTCTCCCCGCAGTGGCCCTGCTCTAAATGAATGTCAGCTTGCCTTAGTCCAAGCATGGGCCCCTATGCGGCCGATCGATACTTCATTAGGCCTGGATTGTCTTGTGTCCATGCAACCTTGAAGCTGTTCCTTAATTACCCCAGCATTAAGGCCCTGGACGGTGCTACAGACCACGCTACACTGAGGATGGCCAGACCCAACAAAGCAGCGACACCCCCCCCCCCCCCCCCCCACTAACCCCTCCCACACCCCCCGCCTCCCTCCTGATGCAAAAATGCACACAGATATACATACACATATACGCACACACACATAAACTCGGGAATAAATATACACATCCATGCACTGAAGTCTACACGCATTCATGCATACATGTATGCTCCTTCTTTCTCTCTATTTCTCTCTTATACACACACACACACACACACACACATGCACACACACAGATACATAGCACCTTGAGGCTACAGTGAAAGGAGGGGTGTGATGGGCCAAGGAGGGAAACAAGGGGGGAAGGATGGGTGAGGGAAGGAGGGCAGGAGATACTGTAGGAGAGAAAGGGTGAATTGAGGGCAATGAGGGAGACACAGACAATCAGCGGGGAAAAAGGAGTATGAGCGAATGAATTTTCCGAGTCTTTTTCTAGTAATCACTGCAAATGATGCTGCACTGGGCAGAGGATGGCAGAATAGTAGAATCTGTGATTGTGTGTGAGCACTTCAAAAAGGTTTTTTTCCCCTCCAGTTGAGTCGCCACATGTCACTTTTCTTTTTAAATTTTGCAGATTTTGCTACATGTCCAAAATTATTTAATTGCATTGTTTGTGGTTCAACCTCTTTTTTTCAAGATGAGAAAGACACAGCACGCAGGATGAAACGCTGAAATGTCACCAGACTTGACATTTTGACCGCGCATATGTGTATGTATGTATTTATATGAAGTGTGTGGGCGTGCGCTTCATGTCTGTGTATGTGTGTGCGCGCCTTGCACTGAACGCCATTCACCGAGAACAGAGATTTCTGGGAGGAAGAGGAGGGGGAAGACGAAGAAGAAGTGGGAGGAGTGGGGAAAAGATGATGTGGAGACAAGGAGGGGAAAACAAATCCTATAAATAAATCTGATTTCTTTCTCCTCGTGCGCTGAGTCAGAAATGGGTGAATTTTCTTTTCTTTTTACAAAGTTCGAAATACTGTACCACTGTTAATGTAAGTAGGTGGAAAACTGAGGTAATATTGGGGGGAGACGGGCGGAGTGAGGGTTCATGAGAGGGAGGATGAAGAAAGATGAGAGACGGTAGAATGTGTTCAAATAGATCATTACAATGAAAAGAGAAAGGAAGGGAGAGACAGGCAGACAACGAAGGAGGTAAAAGAGGAGGAAGTTGAGGAGTAAGGAGGGGGGGCGAGGGAAAAGGGTGAGATGTGGAAGAGGAGGCAGATGGGAGGGAGGGAGGGAGGGAGGGAGGAGAGGGGTGCAGTCAAATGGCACTCATGACAAATGACATCCCCTGTCTCCCAGTCCCCTCTCCTCAGCACCATGATTTGTCATCTCCACTTCTGACATTTTTCATCGCACTATCAAATCACCCTGACAGAATGATATTTTCTAATTCTCCCAGCCTTGGAGCACGCCAAAAATAATGGCCTCCACATGCTATGCACACTCCTTTCTCTGTTTCCCTACCTCTCTCTTTATTTTCCATCCTCCGCCTCGCGTAAACATCCAGTGATTCTGTAATAATGAATATGTAGCATGGCAAATATATCGTAGGCAGGACTTGACTGGAAGCAATCTGCTCCTCAGAGTCATTTAAGCTGTCTCATTTAAGAGGTGGAACGTGTAACTGTCATTCTCCAAAGGTATACTGCTAAGTTTTTGGATTTGTTGTTTTGCACGTGAGACAGAACAATGAATATAAAGAGGAGAGTATTTTTTTTTTCTGCTTAGAAGAAAAAGTTAGCGTTTCCTCTTGGGATGTAAGAAACTTATACCAAGAATATATTATTTACAGCACTCCAAGTGCAGCCAGTTACAACTTTAAGTGTCTATATTGTCATAAATACATTGAGGTTGTTTTATTTGCTTTGTTGTTTCAGTGCATTTCTGAGTGGACAGAGCAATAATCGCCACGGTAACCCTTTATCTCTTTGAATGCTAACAGAACTTAGACGAGTCCCCACCTGCTGAGCCTTTGATTTCCAGCGTATCATCCTCCATTGTTTTATTGAATATTAATAAGGACAATGTCATATCTGCCATGACCCACCTTTCCCATAATCCGGGTCATGGCACCGCAAATGAGTTTATGGCTAATTCCATCTCAGCAGGAGATCACTATCACTGTAGCCCAAAGGCATACAAAGAAATAGGGATCTCTTTAACTCCGAGCGTGACTGCAGGCTTTGGATCCTTTTGATAACTAAACAATGCTTACGTCTTGGCGACGTGCAAATCCGTCTGCATCTTAAGTGCTGGTTTTGAGGAAGAGTGCGAACAGTAAAAGTTAAGGACATAAAACCATATCTTTAAACAACATTTTTTTTTACTTCATCATCTATTAAATCATTTACATTGTCTTTTTTTTTAGCACCTAAGTAACCTAGCTATAGAAACGAAGCCCTTTACAGTGAAACTCTGTGCAGCTCAGTAACAAAATGGGCAAATTAAAAACTATTTCTACATTTATTAGTACAACAATTGTTGAACCTGACTTCTTACAAAAAATGCAAACAGTAGAAGAATTACAGATACATTCAATTTACTAAAAATATATGCAAATGCGAATATATAATAAGAATCAGGGACCTCTCTAGTAACAATGTGTGCGGGAAAGGAGAAACAGGCTGCACATATTAATATATTATACACTATATTCAGAAATACTTACAGTATAAAAACTCTTAGATAAAGCATCCTGATCATGACTGCATGTGTGGGTGTGTGACTCACTGTGACCTGTTTATAATTGCCTCTAATGCTGTGCATTTAATTGTCCCAGTCAGTCATATCCTGTATATGTACACGTCTCTGTGCTTATGTTAAGGTGACTCCTCCGCCATGTGTTAGTGTTAGTGTGTGGGCATGTGTGTGTGTATGTGTGTGCGTGCCAGTTTTACAACGTCTGGGGTAATTATGCATTATCCAACGAGGGATCAGTGTCTTGCTCTAAGCAGCACCCGGGTGTTGTTGTTTAATGTAATAAATGTCATGTATGCATGGCTTCACATGCGCTTCGTTAGCAGTTTAATGCTAACCGTTAAGCATGACCAGTGCCTCCCAGCTATAAGCCAGCGTCTGCTAATGACACCAGCATTTAGCTCAAATCATCACGTAGAGGATAAACAGTGTTCACGAGGCCGTACCAGGAAACTTTGTGCATTATTTGTAGCTATAAATGGCAAAGTAGATGGAGAATCACATACATTAAAAACTAAGGATGCGCCAGTTGTGTGTTCAGGGCCGATACCGATGTTTAAAATATCAATTTGACTGATGGGTGATACAAATGTTTGTTTTTGTTGTTGTTTATTCCTCCTTTTGTGACAGGGAAACAAAGAAATCTTTATCCTTGAATCCTCCATTACACTACCTTGAATAAGCACAAATTCAGTCATACATATAAATGAAACAACCTTTAAAAAAAATCTTCTTTCCCTTGAAAAACATTAAAAAATATAACTGCTATTTATCATAATTCCCTCACTAATATCTATTTTATATTGCTGTGAAAACATTGACAATTTTCTCCTTCAAACAACTGAATTTATTCAAGTTTCTCACCATAAATCACATTATAAGATTACATTTAAACACACACTGAGAACGTTATCATTTACCTTCATCCTATACTCAATTTTACCAAAGAGAGCTTCAATGCATCGTAATTGGGCTGTCAAGCGATTAAAAAAAAAAAAAAAAAAATCTAGTTAATCTAAATTAATCGCATACATCAACTTTTGCTGTGAAAGTTTTAAAAATATTTCAGTTCAAATAAATTTTGGCAGATGTGTCGTAGTAAAGCTGAAACTGGTCTGCAGTCTATTGCAATCCATTTTGCAAGAGAGTTAGTTTGGAGGTAGATTTACTCAGTTTGCGTCTGAACGCCTGGTTGAGTGTGGCTTGACGAGGCTGGCTGCCAGCGTTAGCATCAGAGGCTGTGCTAGCTCGGACCTCCTGGTTCGCTGCTAAATGCTTTGCGCTGAGGTGATATTTCAGGCTTGAAGCACTCCGATGGTACGAAGTGGTGCTCCTATCAACAGTTCCATCTGGGTGGTTTTTAATGTAAGTGTTCCATTCAGCATCGTCTCGTCTGCCTCTATCATGTGACAAAGCTACTGGGACTTTCAGTGATGCACTGGGTCAAAGGGCGCTATGGAACACGATTAATCAGCGTTAATGTTTTTAGCACGTTATTTTTTCTGTGATTAATTAACCAAAATTAACATGTTATTTTGACAGCCCTAATCATAAATGTTAACGTTAACACTCCTCATACTGATGTCAACCAATGTCTACAACGTAGCATTATCAGGGAAACAACGTTGTCAGTGAGTTTGTCCCAAAGGGGAAGATGTCCGACTGTCCCAAACACATCTTCTATCGTCCCTGAGATGGTTTGACACCGTCTTGAGCTCTCCTTTTTAGCCTGCGCAAAACATCGGCTACTCCCATTGGTGAATTGCATCGTATTTGCCAATCGGCTGATGGCAGTCAACAAGGCGACTATCGACCAATACTGATGTGTGGCTGATAAATTGGTGTATCCCTAAAAACATAAACTTAAAGCACAGTAGAAATGCTTTGGTTATATTGGTGCCAACTGCTCAAAAATGCATTATTTAACATGGTGACAGTTTTGTTAATAGTATTTATCGTTATGAGCTGATTGCATCATGAACAATCAATCAACAAATTTCTGTTGTTCACATTAATAATTCCAAACAAGCTGTGATTAAAAACCAACATTACTTAAAACTATTTATTGCATTTCACTTTAATGTCTTCCTTTCCCATATCATGATTTATTTTAGCATCAGAAAATATTCAAAATACATACACTGTACCTACTAATACAATAGAAAGAGCACGGTATAAAAACAGTTTCAAACACATTAACTGTCTGTAAACTACAACCTTTTTTCAACTTGATCCTTTCTGCTAATTTTACCAATTAATTTTGGAAAGTGTGGAAGTCAGTTTAGTCAAACAGAGCGTTTCATATAACAAGAAGGATCAACCAAAAAAAAAAAAAAAAAAAGCGTCATTAGTCTTAACAGCTTGGAGCTCACTCGCAATTAGAGGTTAATCAAACACACACTCACACTTGGGAATTACTTTGAAAGTCTTGTTGTGTTGGCGACTGAGCAGCCCTGGCGTTTGCCCTCTGGACTTTACCACGCCTTGCCTGTGAGCACTTTGTTGCGTGGCGTGACGGGGTCTACTTCATGAAGTTTAAACATTTAAAGTTAACTCGATTTTTTTCTTGTTAGTCAACCCTGTGACTGTCCTGTCGTAATACAAAGCACTACGCCGGCAACACGCAGAATCTGAGGGAATATTAAAGCAATTTCAGCTCTGCCCGCTCTGAGATTGGGCCACAGTCAAAAGTAATACCAAAGCAGAAGAGATCAGTTTTCTATCATCTGAGAATTCTCTAAAGATGAAATAGGCCTCATAAATGAGTCTCAATGATAACTGATGTATGGTAAATGATAGAGAGAAGATAATATAGGAAATTGGGCGAATAGTGTCTGGAGACTGAATCAATTCATTTCGAAGTATCTATCTACTGTGGGTCCTACAATTTTTTAAGGTACAGTCTGTGCTTTGCCGCAGATTTCATATTAACTCCCACATCATCATTTACACACATTTCGCCTGTATGGTCAAGCATGCACATACACATAAGCGCACACACACACACACACACTCTTTTCTCAGTAAGGTAATGGAAGAAAGGGAGCGGAGGAAATGGTTATAGTGAAGAGGCCCAGTAGTAATCAGCATACACATCACAGGTTGAAAGTCTATGAAGTGCTCAGGCTGTTGATGTGCTCTTGAGCAACACACTGAACACTGTCCGCTTACCTATTCTATCTTTCAGTTTGCTCTTGATAAGACCGTGTGACTGAACCTGAGTGCAAAATGTTGGGGCGCGGGACAAGAGGGGAGTGGGAGATAAGTGGAGGAGAGAGGGAAGGAGAGTAGAGTGGATGGAAAGGAAAGAGGTAAAGGAGAGAGGAGAGGAGTGAGGAGGAGAGATTGATTTGGCCGGCCGGGAGATGACTGCTGATGAAGGCCTCTCATAGACAGATGGATACAGCGTCGGGTCCCCGCTCCTATAAGCCCTCAGCCTAATCCGCCTCAAATTTCCCTCTGATTGCTTCTAAATTGCCTTCTCCCATAGTTTCCTGCTGATTTCTCACCGTGAACTCCTTCCCTCCGTCCCTCCCTGCCCGCCTCTCTGAACAGGGAATGATGTCTAGCCCGGTGAGCTGCTTCCTTGGGTTTGACCGAAGAATGTGCGAGGAGAGCGATAGAGGGTGCGCGGGGTGATGGCTCCCGTGCCCTTGTTTGGTGTGTGTGTGTGTGTGTGTGTGTGTGTGTGTGTGTGTGTGTGTGTGTCCCCTCATAAAACCGGTCTCAGGTCTTGTCATTAAAATGCATTATCATCCCACTGTGTCAAGAGAGGAGACAAATAGTCTTTCTCTCAGCCTGCTATCTCTCTGTCTCATTCTTATTCTCTCTTTCATATACTCCCTGACTCCATCTCTTCAGGGGTGTGGAGGGGTGGTGGCGGTGGAGGAGGAGAGGGGGGCTCTTTCTTTTTCTCTTGTCCCTCCTTCTCTCTTTTAATTTCTTGTTTTCTTCCCCCCCCCCACTTTGTCACTCTCTTGTCTCCCTCCATTGTCTCTGTCTCTTTGTCTCTCGCCGTGTCCCTGGTGTTAATTCCCCGCACAGAGTTGTAGAAATGTAATGCAGAATTATTCAGAGCGGGGACACTGTTGTCTCTCAGTGGGGTGGGGGGGCCCCCACTCAGCAGCGCAATAACAGAGCCATAGTCTAACCCACTCAGATTTTTTTTTTTGCCACTCATTTATCATGTGACCTTTTCCTGCTATCA
Source organism: Epinephelus moara (assembly GCF_006386435.1). Classification (NCBI taxonomy): domain Eukaryota; kingdom Metazoa; phylum Chordata; class Actinopteri; order Perciformes; family Serranidae; genus Epinephelus; species Epinephelus moara. Next base: position 25,140,411 of record NC_065516.1, on the reverse strand, counting down.
TTAATAAAGAGCGAAAGAGGAAGAGAGATGGACAGAGAGGAAGAGAGAGGGACACACAGAGAGACAAAAACCAAAACCAAAGAAGCATACATTCAGAGATGCGGAAAGAAAGGTCAAGTAAAGAGACAAACAAGGTAGGAAGGAGCTTTAGAGAGAAACGAGGGAGAGTGAAAGGAGAGAATAAAATTGAGAGAGAGAGAGAGAGAGAGATAGCAGGGAAGGAGTAGAGAAGATTGCATTTTAGAATTACTGGCCAACACCTAACAATTTATGCCCTCATGCAGTGCTTGGCAGCAGCTGGAGCCTGCAAAGCCTGCGGTGAGTGTGCACGTGTGTGTGCGTATGTGTGTGTGTGTGTGTGATACAGAGAGAGAGAGAGAGAGAGAGAGGTGGAGGAGAGGAAAGGTAAGCTACAATACTCCATAGCAGCGAAGTGACATTATCAAGGGGCATTAACAGAAATGTGTTCGGTATCGCTGCCTCCGTACACCGATATATGTTTTTATTCAGTAAAACAAGGTTCACACGATGGCAACGGCAGCGCGCTGCGGAAAGAGAGGACAGAGCGATGAAAACAGAGGAGCTGCGTTGAATATCTCCTTTCTTTTATCTCGTCTTTTGATTCGGAGATGAACCCAAGTGGACACAGCAATTTCACAGCATAATATTATGGCAAAAACGTACTGCTTGACTAATATTAGAAAATCATTTGCTTTTTGATTTCAGAAGATTATGCAGGTTTTGTCCTAAAAAACGTAGAATTTTATAATGTCCAATCTGATTTTTTTCAATCCTAGGATGCCATCTTTAAAAGAAGCTATTTGTCATCCCTGAATCGCTGATATCTAAGAAAGGGCGCTGACTGATAAGAGTCATTATTGTGATCATTTTTACTCTTTCTCTAAAAACTGAGGTCAACACCAGACTGTGTGATCAACTCCACAAGGCCTGGCAGACAAAGAACTCTGCCCGGCCAAGCCTGCGAGTATAGACGCTAACACAAACCATTTGTAGCGCTGTGTTTTTTATGAACAGCTAATCCATAACAACATGAGATTGTAGTTAAGAAAACTTTGATCCCGTTGGGGGCAAATAAGGATAGCGGGTATTTTGTCGGTTTGTTGATGGTTGAAAGGATTAAAATAAAGTGCAGTTCTTGCCCTTGTAAACGACCCCCGCGTAAAAAGGGTTTAAGGAAAACAGGGGAAACAATATAATAATAATAATATTTTGTTATACATATTTATGCACGCACACTGTTGCACACACAGGCCTCAGCGTCCCCCTGCTATCTGCTATAGTGTGGGCTTGTAGGAGAGACCACAGTGAGCACCGTGGGCAGCTGAGGTGGCGGCGAGGGCCAAAAAAATTAAACCATCTGCAGGGAGCTCCAGTCCGAGAATATGAACAGAAAAATGAAGGTGACATTTGAGGGAGAGAGAAAGAGAGAGAGAGAGAGAGGTGTGTAGTGGTGAGGGAGGGCGGGGGGATTTAATAGGTCCCTGAGACACGAAGGGTGTGAGATGAGATGATGAAACCAGAGGATAGAGGGGAGGGAGGGCGGGAAGAGAGAGGGAGATTGTGTGTCAAAATGTGGATGTTTGGAGATTGGGCTTCCAACCCTGCCAAATGATTAAAATGTTCCCTCTGACATTCATATTCCCCTATCTGGATTCCTGCCTACGTACGATGGGCTGCGTTGAATATGAATTCAGAGATGGCTGTATAGAATTTGATCTGAGGACTGTTTATGGCTGGAGATGCAATTTGGGGCGTGTTGCGTTTGGTGACAGTGTCGGTTTGATGAGAGAAAGGAGAGATAAGATTTTATTTTGCATTCGGACAATTATAGAGCATTGACTCATCTGCAGCAGTTAAATAATTCAGACAATATATGTTATTCTATAAATTTTTTGGGAGATTTTTATTTATCAACACAAAAAAAAAAAGTTTGTATTTTTCATTTAAAATCCATCCACTAAATTTTTTAAATAAAGTTTTGACTAGGCCTGACAATATTTTGGATGTTTTATAATTAATTAAATTAAATTAAATTGTGTGCACCCCACTCAAACACACACTTACACACGCTCACACGTGGACACAATAAATGCACAACAAAAGAAATCAGGGGGACCTCAGACATCAGAATCTCCCTGAGTGTGAGTCGCCATCCCTTCCCTTCCAACGCTCTAGAGATGAGGGTTGTCATGGTTACGGGGGCAGAAAAATCACCCCATGGCCCACCCCACCCCCCATGACACATACACACACACACACATATACAGACACACCATTTTTTCCTTCAGTTGTCTGGGCATTGCTGATGTCACTGGTGAAACTATGAATTTAACATACAGGTCAGGAGATGCATATCTGGGCTGCGGTAAGCCGTCAGGAGACGTAGAGAGAGGAAAAAAGGAACAAGAGCCCCCGTTGCCTGACAGATAGACGCACCGTCCGGACGCCCTTGAAATTTAAAAGAGAAAGTAATAAAAAAAAAAACAAAAAAAAAAACGAGGGGAAATTCAAAATTCAATCTCAAAGAGATTTGCTATTGAGGATGTTCTCCTCTTGCTGCTCTTTCTCCTTTTCAGGTGCAATTAGACCTTTTTCTGTGAGAGACAAAAAAGGCAGGGAAAAGGCAAAAAAGAGGGAGATAAACAGAGAGAGGCTGATTGAAGGGAGAGATGGATGGTGAAACAAAGCAGGGAGAGGAGGAATAGAGGAGATTCTTTTGAGAGGTGCTTTTGTTTTTGCTTCTGCTGTGTCTGTGGCGTTATAAAAGAACTTCAGTGAGCACTTAGGGGATTACAGTGCACTTGCTTCTGATAAATATCTTAATTTTGATGCGATTTTTAAGCCATCAACATAATTATTATTTTTCATTTTTCTTCCCCCTTTCCAACTTGTTTTTAATGAAGACCCTTTTCAATAAACAAATGGATATGCATTAAGGGGGATGATGGGGCTTTCAAGTATAAACCTTTCATGTCTATTAAGTGCTTCCATTACACCACATTTCTCCAGCAGCCCCCCAGTCATTTTATTTTTTCCCTTTCTTGAAAGCAGATCTGTGAGGTCTCTAGTTTGTGCAGATGCAAAGGGGCACTGCTCAGTTTTTCATTTTTTGCTTTTACATGATGTTTATTCAGATTTTAAATGAAATAGTTAAATAAATAATCAGAAATAATTCAATTTTTTGTGTTGTTTGTGAGTAAAAAATAATTAAAAAGCAACCTTGCACACATGCATCTGTATATTTGAATTAATTAATACAATATTAAATATAATACATTAACATTTTTTATTACTTTCACATTATAGGGTTTGCTTAAAACTATATTTAGGATGATTTACAGAATTTACATGATTAATTAAAATCTAAATAAATCCACTCCTGATCCTCTTCCAGCCATTAGACACATTCTGCTGAGAAATAACAAATACAGGAGGATAAATCAGCGCAGCACATCTGGACGTTGTCGCCATATAATTAGTGTTTGATAACTCTGATTGACTATTGATTGGCACTGAGTTTTGACCCCAGCAATAAATCCACAACCCTGGTGGCCGGGACACTGCATCGTTGAATCTGAAATATTTTATCCATGGCTTAAGAGGAATAGCCACTTATTCTCCCCTTACACACGTTTTTCTTTTTTTATGACAGCAGCGCTCTCATCTTTCCTCTTAAGTTTTACCCTTTTGTGACCTTTTGGAGAGACCAAACGTGTCTGCGTTATATATAGGCTGTCCTGATGAGACGGGGCGGGTAGGGAGGTTATGGAGGGGGTGCATTAGCCAGTCTCTACCCCCCCTTCCTCCCCGCCACCCCAACCTGCCATGGCAGAGTCCCCAACCCCAACCCCAACCCCTACTCCGCTTCAGTTCATTCATTTTGTTCGTCCCCTGCGGTTGGCCGGCAAGGCCTCTAAATCCTCCCTTTATTGTACACAGCGCACACAAAGGCTTGGCTTGCTCTCTCATTTCCTTGATGTGCCTTTGGACAGCGGCGGTGGCTTTGTAGGCATCGATGCAAACATTAGCATAAAGCAGCTCCTGGGGACTGCCAAACAATCAACTCCACTGTTTCTGGTCAATCCAGTAGACTTACACATGATGTGTGACCACGTGAATTAAATACCTGTGTTGCGGTTTTCCCGAGATTTCAGCTCGGAAAGCGGCAACGCTAGTGGCCAGAGATACACGGTGAGACAAGGAGAGAGAGGTGACCCTCTTGATCTTTGGTGACGTGAATCTTTTCCTTGGCTTTGGCCCTCAGCTCTCGCTCCCTCTCTCCTCACCTTCCTCTTCACAACCAACAAAAGTGGGATTACCCAGAGAGAGGGAGAGAGGGAGAGTAAAAAAAAAAGTGGCTGTGTTTATGGCCAAGTTAAGCTTGTTGAACCAGGGGGTTTCCGTCCTAAAATAGACTCACTTCAGGCTGCGAGGCTGGTAATTATTGACCGGGAGGGGAGCGAGTGGCAAACAACACACTCATTACATATGGAGATTGCTTGAACACCAGAATGGCGATGCAAATTGGTGGCTGCCCCCTTTTTTTTGTGTGTGTGGTCAGAAATCTAGAGGGTCATTAGAATTTAGTTGGGCTCGTTTAATGTTCCCTGAGTTGCATGTGCGAGTCAAGCTGCCTTTGAGGAGGTGGCAGCGGAGTAAGGGAGGGAGTCGGTGGCCCTGGCATCCGCTTCAAAGGCTGGGCTCAATCTTTCATGATGTTCTCATGTCAAGTGATGAGAATATACAGAAGAATAGGAGCGGATGTAGGTTTCACATGTGGTCGCCGCACCTCTGCAACGAATCCAACCTGCGGTGAAAAGTACATGTTTACTATTGATGTCGTCATGCCACTATTGAGGTCTTTGTGTCCGGGATTTTGAAATAATTTTTTGTAGGCTATAACACTAACAAAAAAAACAAAAAAATCACCATGAAAGAAAATTCAATTTCAACACAATATCTGCAGTGGTGAAAAATAAAATTACATTATTCGCACATCTGTTGCATAAAAACATGCAAGTGAATATTAAAAAAAAACTTTTATTATATTGAAATATTTTGTACTTATTTTAGAAACTTGTCTTTACTTTACAGGCTTATAAATGTTTGTCTTTTTTTTTTTGAAATCAAGGAATAAGAGACAATTTATATTTTTATTTATTTAATTATCCCCTAATAACATTTTATCTTTAATCTTTTGTCAGAACAGTAAATAATGTAAGTCATAGATAGATTTTGGATACATAATCAATTTGGGTTTTGGTTTGAAAATTAATTTTGTACTCAGTATGTATAATATACATAAAAAAAATGTATTTTCTTAATTTACACAGTAGTTTTCCTTTCATAATATTTATTAAACTTTGAGTTTTCTTTTAATATTAACAATATTGCACATTCTTGTATTAGATATGAATTTCCACACCTCATCCTGTGCCTCTCTTCTCCTGCTCTTCCTCTGTACCTCTGTGGGCTCTCCAAACGTACAACAAAACAACTACGGTTCTTCGACAACAACGCACAGTTTTCTTTTTACCTCACTTCCTCTTCACGTTGCGTTCGCTGCCTTTACGAGACCACAGATTAACATGGCCTCTGCATTTTCTCCAATCCCCCAATGTTTATCAGGCAGATGAGAACCAGAACAGTTGTAATAGCAATGTGTCATTATTCATAGTCGATATTAGCCGCGTGACACTGTCGCTTTCTCCGCGGCATGGCAGTTGGTTTATTTCTACCCATCAGCCACTGGGGCGTGACAGGGGGAAGTGTTGTTAGGACCGAGGTCCCTACATTGTCCCCTGATGTGGACAGACATTATAAATGACATCGCCCAATCAGATGCGAGATGGCGACCGGTGGTGGTGGTGCTGTGTGTGTCTGTGTGTGTATATGTGTGTGTGTGTGTGTGTGTGTGTATGGGAGAAAAAGGCACAGTGAGGGGAGGAGAAGATGAGAAAACATGGGGAGCCTCATTTGATGCAGTTAATGTGCAGATTTATGTAGAGGGACAGTGGTCAACATTCATAAGATCTTCCTTCCTCCCTCGCAGCCTCCCNCCACCCTTTCCTCCCCCCACAGGCTCTTTCTCCTTTCTTCCTCTCCCACTCTGTCAGTGACCATCATTTCTCCCTTCTCTCCCCTGTTCTTCCCTGTCTCTCATCTGTCTCTCCTGACTCCCTCCCTTCCTCCTACCGTCTGCTATGAAAGGACTGAGATTGTTGTGGACTGCAGCGATCAGACCAATAGGAGGCATAGGTAGACCACAGAAACACACAGACCACAGCACTGAGTGAGAGAGAGGGGGAGAGATGATACATATCCAGCATTCAATATTTTATTTCTGTGTTGCACAAAGCTGCCTGCATTTCCGTTCAACACAAAAACAGGACAAATATGGATATAGATTTCAGTGTATATATTATAATATGTACGGCTAACTGGCTCATAATAAAGTATGCAGAGCTCTGTATTAAAATATTGCAAAAGGAATTATTTAAACATCTTATACTGTCGCACTTTTGACATTTTTTAGACGTATAATGTGAAGCAGATTAAAAAAACATTAATATTCCCCAATAAACAAATTAACATAATCCTCAAACTTTAAAATTTTTCATGTTTCTGCAAAATAAACAGCAGCGTTGTCATTAACAGCACAAAAAATACATCTCTTATCTCTATCTTTATGTACAATTATTTAATTGTATTCAATAATCTCACCTTATTCCTATTAAAACAGCCAAATGATGAATTTTAAACCTCGGAAAACGTCTTTTTAAAGTAAAAAAAAAAAAAAAGCTTTACATTGTATATTTTCTATATGTTGCTGCTGTTTTCGCAAAAGTTTGGCTCTATTGAATTTCCTCCTCACACAACCTTGAACACGGGCCCTTTCTATAGCATCAGTTTATGTTGACATCAAAGTTGATGGAAGAATGAGCCTCTCCTGCTCTCCAAGGCTGCGTTACCTCAACATGTGCTCACGTATCGTTGTTTATTTATTATTTTAGGTAATAGATTGATAGTTTTTACGCCTTTATTGCTTCATTTTTTACGGGTGATTAGTAAATTTATGTTTGAAATTTGTTCAATTTGATTGTCTGGCTAGTTTGTGGTGAGCTTCGACATTTGTGGGCAGAACTTTAGAGAAACTTTGTGCCCCTGCTGTGATCCGCTCCCGGTGACGTGAAAAAAAAAAAAAAAAACATCCAAAATTTAAAATGTCACCGTATCCCTTTAAGCATTCTGCATTATTTTCATTGTAGTAGTGTAAAACCCACGCATGGCTTCATTTACTGATTGAATCAATTTATTTCTGAATTAGCCCCCGAACCCAAAAACACACACACCCACCATACACACACACACACACACACACACACACACACACACACACACTCGGGCTTCCGTCACTTTCTCATCTTTTTGCCCTTCGTACAGTACTTTCTCTCTCACTTTTATTCTCCTTACCTCTTTCTCTGACTCTCTCTCTCTTTCCCAGTCCACTGAGTTTTCTGGTAATCCCTCTCAATCATTACAGAGGCCCTTCACTCTTCGTGGGACTTTCTCACCCCTCGTTGCGCCCCAGACTTCCATCCATTTTCCCTCTCTCCTACTCCCCTCTTTCAAACCCGCCTCAGCACGTCTTCTCTTTCCATTTTCCAAGGCGCTAAAACGAACAGAAATAACTTTTCTATCACGCTGCTTAAAAATCTAAAATGGTCACATATTAGTTTAGGTCTTTGGCAAAGTTAGATTCGGAGTTACTTGGAATTAACACACAAGAATACACACATGTGAATTACAAAATAAGCAGCTAGAGTGACTGGAAATGCTCAGAGCACTTTCCGTCGTGTTGCATCAGATATTGTTTACAAGCAAACAAAATACGAACTGGGTATGTGTGTTTGTTGGAAGCTACTTCTCCATAGGTAAAAGGCTAAAGAAAGCTAATAACATCAGTAACATTCAAATGTGAGTTTCACTTTCATGCCAGCAATCATTTTGTCACACATTTTCAAACAGGGAATATCTTGTTTTGGAACGAAACTCTTCAAGCTCAGTGTTTCTACCTGCAGCAGCGACCGTCTGTAGTTTTCTCTGTCTGAGAGCCTAAAGCTGTAGCTTTACAAGTGAACCTGCCAGTGTGATCTCAGACTGGCTGCACCCTGGGGCAAGGCAGAGGAGACTATACGTGTGTATGAGTGAATACGCTATGTGTGTGTGTGTGTGTGTACGGTGTGTTAGAGCTGGCACAACCACCCCTGAAAAGCGCTCTCGAGACCCTTGATTCCATAGCTCAATATTATGATCTCTGAGATCTCTCTTATGCCAGGCCGGAACTTATGGATTTTGGGCGTTCGCCTTGCAACACTATTAGCCTGCTATTTCCATACATTGTCCTTTCGCCTCCGGAGAAGAGGGGCTTTTTATTAGCCCAGCTGCATGTTAGCTACTATCTCCATCTAACGTCAGAAGACTGTAAAATCCTGATTCAGTTTCATTGATAGCAGGCATGAACATTAGCAACCAGCAATGCTTTCTCTAATGAACATCACTGTAACAATCCAATAATACTATTGACTTTATAGTGACCTCATGTTACGGTACTTTTTATTTGCTATGGCATCACTATCACATTGGTCTAATATTTCCACAGGGACTAATTGCTTCGGTGTGATTTCCTCTCCAGCTGATTATTTGGATTACTTTAGTTCGGCTCCGACTCCCATGTGCCACGATGGCCCGCACACATCTATTCAAGCTGCGTCCAGTGAGGATAATTTTACACTAATGCAGTCTGTTAAAAGTGGAATTACACAGGCAATGAAGTCAGCACACACCCACCGCGGCTGTTTATGACTTTATAAGATGTGGATGTGTCCAGAATCAGCAGAAACACCAGCAAACTTTTCACAGACCACAAACTTCATTTCCATATTTCCGTTTTTTCTGCACAGCACATTAGAGTCTTTAGCACTATTTATGGAGTGCAACTCTTAAGATGTCGCCGTAAAGTAGGAAGCTGTGATTTTAAAGTTGACAAAGAGTTCCCTTTCATTCTAGTTAGGGGAAAGATGGCTTGATTGACAGAGAAGCACTTGAAGGGCGATACAAAGATAGCTAGCTGGGACGGCTGGAGAGAGCGGGAGTGAGTTGCACTTGCTAATTAAAAGAGAAGCAGCTGTCTTTCTTTCTGTTTCTGTTATTCCCTTGTTCCTGGGAGTATTAATGTTTTATTCAGGAGAAACATAACTACAGATGAAATTAATAAAATCAGGCCCTGCCTTTCCCTTGCCATCTCTTGGGGGGGTGGGAAATTCAAACGCTCGTTTCTCCCGGCTTTGAAAGTGCAAACTCAAAGTGCTCCGTGTACTGTAGTTTTCATTTCTTCATTTCCTGCATATTAAGTTCCTTTTCCCTTTTGTTTCAAAGTGCATTGCCCCGAAAATAAAGATCAATTTTTCAGTGAGAGAGGCTTTGGAATTAGAGCAGTGTTTTCCACACTAGCAGAGTGATTTACTGTAGTTACTGCATTATTTTCATGGGATGTGTTGTGTGCGTGGATTTTTTTTTTGTCTCCCACAAAATGTTGTATCACAAATTACAGAGTGTGGAGCTTTTAGTCCTGTTTATGCAGGTCTGCATGAGATGCAGGGAGAGGAAGTGTGATTATATTTTAGTATGCCGTGTCTGTGTTGCTGTACACACACTTTTTGTTGATTGTGCGAGTGTGCACGAGTGTGTTTCATTTGACTATACATCCAGGCCCTGGGAGTATTTGCCTGTCTGATCACCTCATGTGAGTCTAAGAAGGGAAGCCATGCGCGACTAACACGCACTTCAGAGTTGAACTAATTGTGTCATTTTTAACATGAATCTGTGCTTGCCCACATTTTATTCACTCTCTTTCCTCTCCCTCTCCCCTGAGCCACACAATGAATGCAGAGTGGAGCAGGCCCTTGCATCTATCCAGCTCTGGAGGAATTTTCAATGCTGCATGCAGGTGCATCATTTATTTCCCCCCCATGCTGGTGTTTATATGTGTGTTCTTATACTTCTACCTTTGTGAGGACCATGTAACCTCACAGTGAGAATAGGACGAGGTTGGTTGGTGCTTATTGTGAAGTTCATTGTAGGATATTTCTGAGGTAAAGTGTAGGGCTGAGGTTATCGGTTATCGGAAGTGTGGCATCAAGGTCAGGCATGAACATCATGACTGTGCGGGTTCTACATTGGTTAAACTTTGTGTTATGATTCTGGTAAGCCCGAACCATAGAGGACTGAACTTGTGTTTTTTTCTAGCCCATGAAGTAAAAAATCATATACAGTACTATGCAATAGTACAGCTGACAGTCTTCCAAAACATAACATAATTTTAGACTAATTTCCTAAGTTACAGGGAGCTATTGATTTCAGTTTGAAAATCAACATGTAGAGACTTGAAGCTTTTGAAAGACAGATAATAATTCACAGTGGAAATTTAGACACCTTCATTTATCACTGGATGATCCTAGTTGTAAGCAGGGATTGTTTACGGTTGTTCAGCATCCTGTTCTGTTTTTAAGTTTGCCATACTTGCAATAGTTCTTGCTCGCTTTTGCTGCATACAACCCAAACGCCAGAATAAATGTTGGCATTGTACATTTCTGTGAACAGCGGATAAGTTACATTTTTATGTAATTATGTAGCTGACATGTTTAAACTTGAACAGTACTTTGAATTACATGTGGTTATGGCTGAGAAAAAAGATCATGTTTTGGCTTAAAATACAACGTTGTGGTGCCACATTCACAGGTGGAAATGCCATGTCTCACTGCAGCTTTGGTGGCACAATCGGCGCTGGAAATGGCACAAATTCAAGTTAAAAAACACCCGGTTTTGGTGCCACAGTTGCCGTTTGAAATGCTGTGATGTCTTGCTAAAAAAAAACCCAGTTTCGGTGGCACAATCACCGCTGGAAATGCCATAATGTCTCCGTAGAAAACACCCAGTTTTGGTGCCACAATCGCCGCTGGAAATGCTACAATGTCTTGCTAAAAACACCCACTTTTGGTGGCACAATTGGCGCTGGAAATGGCACAAATTCAAGTTAAAAAACACCCGGTTTTGGCGCCACAGTTGCCGTTTGAAATGCTGTGATGTCTTGCTAAAAAAACACCCAGTTTCGGTGGCACAATCACCGCTGGAAATGCCATAATGTCTCCGTAGAAAACACCCAGTTTTGGTGCCACAATCGCCGCTGGAAATGCTACAATGTCTTGCTAAAAACACCCACTTTTGGTGGCACAATTGGCACTGGAAATGGCACAAATTCAAGCTAAAAACACCCGGTTTTGGCGCCACAGTTGCCGTTTGAAATGCTGCGATGTCTTGCTAAAAAACACCCAGTTTTGGTGGCACAATCACCACTAGAAATGGCACAACTTCAAGCTAAAAAACACCCAGTTTTGGTGCTACAGTTGCCATTTGAAATGCCGTGTTGTCTTGCTGAAAAAAAACACACCCAGTTTTGGTGCCACAATCGCCGCTGGAAATGCTACAATGTCTTGCTAAAAATACCCACTTTTGGTGGCACAATCGGCACTGGAAATGGCACAAATTCAAGCTAAAAATCACCCGGTTTTGGCGCCACAGTTGCCGTTTGAAATACTGTGATATCTTGCTAAAAAACACCCAGTTTTGGTGCCACAGTTTTCGTATGAAATGCTGCGATATCTTGCTTAAAAACTCCCAGTTTTGGTGGCAAAATCGCTGCTGGAAATGGCTCAATTTCAAGCTAAAAAACACCCAGTTTTGGCGCCACATTTGCTGTTTGAAATGCTGCAATTTCTTGCTAAAAACACCCACTTTTGGTGGCATAATCTCTGCTTGAAATGGCACAAAAGCAAGCTTAAAAAGACCCAGTTTTGGTGCCACAGTTGCTGTTTAAAATGCTGCGATGTCTTGCTATAAACACCCACTTTTGGTGGCACAATCGCCGCTGGAAATGGCACAAATTCAAGCTTAAAAACACCCAATTTTGCGCCACAGTTGCCACTAGACATGCTACAATGTCTTGGTAAAAAATGCCCATATTTGGTGGCACAATTGCCGCCAGAAGTGCCACAAGGACTTTCTAAGAAACAGTTTTGTTGTTGGTCTCAAACAGTTGTCTGCAGTTTTGCAGCCGTCTCGCCCTGTCAAACACCCACCAGCCCTGCCTAGGTCTCATAGCATGCACCATCCCCTCCACCGCCTGATGACAAAGTAAGCTCCTAAAAAGGGAACTCAATCTATCTCACCTTACGTATAGTTTCTCTTTCCATTCTTTCCTTTTTGTGAAACTATTATTGCACCAGTCAGCATCAGTCAAGATGGAGTTTGATGCCGTCTGTGATAGTGTTAGAGACTGTACACAACTAATTGTATAAGTAAAATAATATCAAGCGCAGTTATAACAGTTATGCATACAAAAAGGCTTGATACTTTAATTTTGAATATTTCAGTGTATTTTGGGAGTGGACAGCCCAGTTTTGATTTAGACAGTGCAAATGTAAAACAGGGAAAAACTGTTGAAAACCCCTTTGTTGAAATCTGATCCCAGGTCAGTGGGGATACACATGTGTTTCCAGACAAGGAAGACATACCTATCCAACTATTTCTTGGCACTCACTGACACATTTCAGTAATGTGTGTCATCCACAAACTCACTAATCCCATTCTAAAAACAGCAACCGAGTAAGTCTGTATATCAGAGCCCGAACTCCCACTTTTGTTGCAGCTGATAACACAGCCTCTTCCCTGAAATGTAGCTGGTCAGTGGCAGAGGAGTGGAGGCATTGGTCTGATAAATGAAAGATTTTTAGATAACATTTGTTCTGTAATGCAATTTAAAAGTTCCTCAGACAGATAGGGCTTTCTGTAATGGCTGACATTTGTAATTTGTGTATTTATCCAGGAGTAGTCAGCTGACAGAGTGTACACAGTGTACTCCAGTGACGTGCTGCTTTACAGTTACACAGTAGTACACATGGGAGCTGCCTGGTACAACCACAATTCACTTAACTGTTTCACTGCAGCAGTTCAGGGTTGGATGCCTTGCTCGAGAGCACAGTGACAGAATTACAAACTGTTTTCGCCACCAATATTTTGCACCAAAACGGAGGAATGAATGAGCAGTAATCGAAGCCTTTGCGGCGCACTGTTTCACTGTCGTCGAATCTAAGTACATCTGAGTGTGCGAAGCCATTCTTCACACCGCACTGAGTACTGAGGCTTTTTAATGGCAGTCTCTGTCTCTTAGCCCTGTGATCTCTCACTCCTCTCAGCCAAAGCCACAGAACCTTAATGGACTTCCTACTACACAAATAATGAGATAAGTTAAGACGTTACGAGGAGCGAGGCGGAGATGTAAAAACAAAGCGAGGAGGAAGGTGCTCAGGGCTGAGTGATCACATGCCAAATGCAGATCCTGGTATTTAGGTCCTGGAACAAACAAATAGGCACACACGCTGCATACACATATCTTTACACACCTAACAGCAAAGCACACACACACATACGCGCACACATGCACAAGCCGAGGCAGTGCTGTCTGGTTGATCAATAGTTTCCTGTGCTGGGGAGGGGTGATGACTGCAGACAGCAGTCAAAGCCCCGAGGACCAGAGGGTGACACCCCTTATCAACTGAGCAAGGTGAAATGTCAAACACTGGATCTGGAGCTCCCTCTCTCCCTCTCTCTCTCTCACTCTGTGAATCCCCTCCCTCCCACCCGTCTGTCTTTCTCTATGAGAAACTCTCCCTCATTTTCTCTCTCTCGATGCTGATTGTCTTTCTCAACTTCTTCCTCCAGATCTCTCAGGCATTTTTTTTTTCCGTCTGAATTTCTACCTCTCTCTCGCACCTAACGTGGAATTCCCATCTCTGTCTCTTTGTCATTCTCTCTGACTCTTAATCCGTCTCTTTCTGAACGTTAACCCCACTCTACCACTCTCACTGAGGCACTTTCTCTTTTTAAACCTTGGCGTCTGCAGCCCGTCAACGCTATTATCTGATTCTGTTAATAACAGTCTCACCCCTCTCTATTATCCATCTGTTTCCCATTGTTTTTCTCAACAGCCCTTCCATCCCCTCTACATATGCTTTCCCTCTCCGCCTGATACTTTTATGTAATTGTTCCTTAACTTAACCCAGGATTTTTTTTTTATTTCCTTTTTACTTTTTACACAGAAATGGCACCGCAGCAGAACAGCCTATTGAGCAGAACACAGATATAAATATGAATTTGAATATGGTGACAATGTTTGTGGGGGTGTTTCAGTGCTAATCTGGCTTATATGCACTCTGCATGTCTTACACCCTGTCCATTTCCATGGCCCTGAGCTTAATAACAACACTGTGGGATTAGTGCAGGGTGACTTCACACAATAAAAAAAAAGAAAGACAGAAAAAAATGCCACTCTCTCTCTCTCTCAGATGCAAACGTCGTAGACAGCAGGAACACAGACACATGGTTCTGTAGGAATTCAGTTAGAAGCAAAGGATATTTACGGACAATCATATGAAATGAACACAACAATAGATCATTTGATAAATGTGACAAATTCGCCCTGCTTTTCTGTTTTCATCCCCGACTGGTAAACACGCCACTCCTCAGTCCTCAGTATCACACCACCACAACACACATCTTCCCTTTCTGACCACTGCATAACATTTGGTATTAATTCCTCATCTGGCAAAAGGATTATCATCCTCAGATTGGATTTATGATCTCAGTGCTCAGGCAGGTTTATCCAGCCACCATATGTAGAATTATCATTAGAGCTATAATCCCCTGCAGACCACTCGCACACAAAAAAAACACACCCTCCCCTGTTAAATGCCCAGGGATGATGGCGATTGGCAGTTAGCGAGTGTGTTCAAACACGTCCCCCTGCATGTAAATGGTTTGTTTTTGCTCGGTCAGTCCAGCGATGGTGATATGAAACATAAAAACAATGAGATAAACACAAGGGATATAGAATCCCTGCATGTTGTTTGAAGACAGCCAATGGGAGGGGCTAAGAAATGGTATTAGGGAGTGGGGAGGCTATATTATTTTATCTTATATAGTCCTTTTTTAAATTGAATTCTCTCTGCTTTTTTTGTGTTTTCTCATTCACTCACTCCCTCTGACTTCGTTTACTCACTCTCCGCAACCTCCATTACTCAGCTCGTGATTCATTCGCTCACGCTCTCACCCATTTCCTCAGCGTCTGCCCCGGTCGCTCCCGACTCCCCCGCATCTGGCCACATCATATGTCCTATTGGAAACACCTGAATACTTCCAGAGATAATTTCAAGGCAATATTAAATTGATCTCACCTCATAAATGTGGCAGTCCACTTTGTGTTTTCCCTCCTGTTATTGTAGCATCTGCCTTCAGGCCATTTGGTGCAATTTTGGTCATGCTAAAAAGCTGAGGTGAGATACGTTATTACCTGATGTTTCGTCGACATCTGATCAGCGGCGACGAGATGTCATACGGTTAATTACATAGATGATGAACCCCCCGGGGCCAATCAGTGTTGATGACAGAAAATAGTGCCGAGATGCATCCAGCATTTTCAAAATCTGATCATCAGCTGTGTCAGAGGAGAGATGGACAGAAAAGGGCAGGCTACCTCAAAATTCAAAGCCCTTCTTTAACCTTCTTCATCTACATGTCCACGTCATGACAGAGCGGGGTTTAATAAGTGGAATCAATACAACAAGATCAAGGCTTTCACCTGAATTCAACTGGTCAGTCTGTCTCAAGGAAAGAACACCTGTTCCTAATCTCTCGTGCAGTGAGTGCACATCATTACTGATTCATACTCCCCACCATCCTCCTTCCCTGATAAGTCATCACCGTCACCCTCCACCCCTCCTCTCCCTCCGCGACTCCCCCAGGCTTCACCGTCTCTAATCAAGGCCTAATGAGCCTAATTGGTCGTTAAAACATGCCAGAGTATGACACAGCGGTGCTACAGCGTCTGCCATATGGTCTGGGTTGGCCCGAGGCCCCCGAGCTGCCAACTGTTCCCCCGTCACTGGCTGAACTGTGCAGCACTGACTGACAGCGGCTGCGATGGGAGTTTCTCTCCTGTTGATGATTCAGCACTCAGCACTGAATGGAACAGAGGACAAGAAGAAGTGCATGCATTTGTGTGTGTGTGTGTGTGTGTGTGTGTACATGTGCATGTTGACTGTTGACTGACCGACACACTTTCTCCATGTTGTCATTCACAGCTTGCCTTTCAAGCTGTAGACACGAAACAAGGGGTGAATAGAAGTTCTAGATGTTTGTATCACCAAAATACTAAATACAGGGTAAGGCTCCAACTTATGAATATTTTTATCGTTAATTAATTTGATGTTTGCTTTTTTCTCGAATCATTTAGTCTAGAAACTTTAAAAAAAAAAATGCTATCACAGATTTCTAGGCCTCACGGTGACTTCTTCAAACTACCTGATTGTACAACCAAATGTCCAAAACTAGGGATGTTCCTGGCAACTAATTTCCCTGTCGACTAAACGAAAATTTTTAGTTAAGACTAGTCGACTCGTCTAAAATCAGGAAAACACTCAGAAAACAGTCAAAATTTAGCACAGTTTATTGTTAAGTATTTGAAAAGTTGGCCCAAAAAATATTCTGCGCATTAAGAGATCTTCAACGTCTTTAATCACAATCTTCAACGACCATGTCGGATTTCAAATGCCGCTGAAGTACGAGACACTGACGGCTCTGTAGCATCCACTAGTGGCGGGCGGCTGCATGACAGTTAAGCGGCCTTGAACATGAATAAAACACTTTTTGGTTTAACGGACTAATATCTCTGGTGTCGACTAGTGAAGGGGCGGATATTTAATCGTTTAGACGTCTAATCGCGTGCATTCCTATCTAAAACCCAAACATATTTAAGTTACACTGAAATAAAACACATAAAAAACATATTAAAACATTTTACGATCTGAATGATTTGTATTTAAGCTTTACACATTACTTAAACAATATGTTCTTTATCAAAATTGATGTTAATTCATATTTCTGTCAGTCGACTACTCAGTTCAGCGTTATCACTGTGATGACTGGTGGATTTATTTCACATTTGAACTTGTTTAACAGGTTAATATCTTTGTTTTTGTGCAGCAGAAATAGAGCTGTTACAGATACAAATAAAAATGTACTATGAATGCACATTTACATTTTTTCATTTTAGAATTTTCCATTGCTCTTTCCACTTTTACCTCCCGACTACATTCTGTCCTCTACCAGTGACCCTTGCTCCAGGGCAGAGAAATGAGTAGTAATATTATATTTAGTAATATTTAGACATCCTATTGCCATCAGTGTGATGTGAGCTGCATCAGTAATGTGTTGACTTCACAGTGCTGCATGGCCCACTAATTAATTTGCCTCCATAAACTGGGAGCTGTGAGGCCTGCTGCCCTCAGCCAATTTACGCCTGACCTTAATATGACCCAAGCACAGCACTACGTGGCTGGGTTTTAGTGTGTGTGTGTGTGTGTGTGTGTGTCTGCATGTGTGTGTGAAGAGGTTAAGCATATTTTACCAAAACAAGGAAGCCCAACATCTAACAAGAACTGATTATGTAAATGATGTGTTGGCAGCTTCGATACCACTGGGGTTTGAAGTGTGTGTGGACGTGTGAGTGTGTGTATCATGCAATCAGGCTTGAATTGATCCCATCTCTCCGACATTGAAAGAGAGCCCCCCCCAGTTTTCAGTCACCATCACTGCAATGATGGACAGTACATTTATTTATTTGATGCAAGATTCAAATAGGAGCGAGCAGTTCACTTAATTCTGATTGCAGCTGGAGAAATAAATGAAAGATATTTCTTTTTTTCCCCCAAATGATTTTTTATTTTTAACAATTTGGACAGTACCTTTGTGGCTAAGACCTTGGAACACACAGAGGCTGTTTTGATACACTGTCCATACTTATACCTACTGTACCTTGATCACATTCATTAAACATATAGAGTAATGGCTGCCCACCCTCCCTCGTGAGCATGACGTTTTCATTTTTTTTATTAAATCTTATCTGATTGCTTATCTGCTCAGAGTTTTACGTTTTAGCATCACACGGCTAACGCACACCTAACGCTTATTTACGGGTTCACTGACACAGTCTAGCTGTTTTGGTGTTGGTGTAAGTTTGTTCGGACTAAACATTAGTCGACCAGAAAGGTCATTAGTCGGCAAGATTTCATTGGTCGCTTAATCGCAGAAAAAAACAAACAAACATGAAACCCCATAAGGAGCTGGTCCATGTCAAGATAAATCAAAACCTATATGACTGGACCATGTGGGAATTTAATTTGAAAGGACAGACACAGGAAGTGTCCACGCTCAGCAGTCAGACAGGAGTCAGGTTAATTTCCAGGGCTGGTACCTGCGGTTATTCCACAGGCTAGTTAATAACATGTCGGGCAGGAAATCCAAAGTGTGGGATCATTTTGAGAAGGTGAAGGACGAACCCAAGGTGATATGTAAACTCATCTTCATTGGTCGACTACAAACATGACGTATCATCTGAAACATGGAAGTAGCTACATGCCCATTAGCCCACAGCGTCATTAACAGGCGGCTCGCTCAGTGTGTGACGTGCACTTGTAGATAAAATATAGGCCTATATTAATGAAGGTTCATTAGTACGGTTTTGTATTTCTCTGTAATGTAGCACAGTGTTAACAATGTTACTGATACTATTCTTTCTCACACCTTCAACTCAAACCATTGTGTTGCCCCACCCAAAATATATCATTTAATTAAATTAATATCGTAAACATGCGGGTGACTAGTCGACTAATGGCCCTAAATGACGACTGTTGGTGGACTAGGAAAATTCTTAGTTGGGGGCAGCCCTGGGACCATTTACAGCTAGGTGTCAGATGTTAGCCGCTGCTGCTGTGTTAGCTCATGCTAACTGAGCAGACATTAAAGCCTGATTGTTGAATAAATTAATTTTAGATTAGGCTAGTTTTCCGTTGTAAGCAAACTTACATTTCTGTTCTCGTGTTAGTTTTATATATATTTTTTGTTATTTCAAGTGCTGGAGTATTTGGTAATTATCTTACACAAAATTTGGCTGACCAGACTTTTTTTTTTTTTAAACCTATATGATCACTTGACTGCTTGTGTTTCTTGCTTTAACTGGCATTTTGTATCTACATTGTTATGTTCCAACATCTCAGTGATTAAGTTGGCGACTAAATGTTGTTAATACCAATAAGATTGATGGCTGAAAGTACAAATCTAAGACCCAAGTTGTAATAAACTGGATTTATCCTTCAATTCTTCTGTCACAGTCTCATTTTCCAAAGCAATCCCTCAACACTTCCCTTCATTATACCTTCCTCGCCCCCTCCTCCCTTATTTCCTCTTATTCCCTCACCTCTCGTTTTCCAGCTGATGTCTTCATCAGTGATAATTCTGGGCCCATGCAGAGTGCGGCCGATGTCCCTGCCAGTAGATATAAGCTGATTGAAGGCAACCAGCGCCTGTCAATACCGCTTGCTTGTATTTGCCCGCGTCCCGCCTGCCTCCAACACAGCTGATTATTGGAGACCTCTCATAGCAGTATTGAGCTGCTGTCCCCACTCTTGTTACCTAGCTGATAGTTTCATTGTTTATATGCAGATGGAGGTGGGCTATTGAACAAGCAAGACACTCGCCCCTAATGGTAAACAAACAATCGGAGTGGCGTGCAGAGAGAAAGTGAGGTCAATAGAGTTGATTAATACACGTAAGGGGACACATTATGGACATTGCGATCTATATTTTCCAGTGGTCACATCCTCGGTGATGTTCAGATGAAAGCTCGGTGAAAGATGGATGAAATGTCAGACGTAGTGGAGGTGAAGATGAATACACAGGAAAGGCTTCAGATTGGGATTTTATACATCTACCTTGTATCGGCCTGTACTAACGTGGGATGCAGTGACTTTGGTTTCATGCTACTCAAACTGTAAAATAAGTTGAAGAAAGTAGGTCGTGCATTTTTTTTTGAGTTAGCAGTGGCATAAAATAGCTGATTGGCCCCTCTGCAATCAGCAGCATCTGAAGTGTTGGTATGGATGTTGTGTCATTTTGGCTGCTGCTGTATTTTCGTGTTCATACAGTATTCCACAATGCATCTCTCCCTGCCTCTTTTCACTCACCGCTCTCTATAAAAGCCTTTAATAGTCCCACGGTCCCTTTTTAGTATTTTTTCTCTCCCATCATTCTCTCCGTCTTTGTCCTCTTCTTCACCTCAATTCCTCGTCTGAAAATCTTTTAATTTGATTCATCTGTTTGTGTTCACTTCTGATGATATGACAACTTGAGTGAAGCTTCCCAGAAAAGCACACAGACATCTTTGTGTCAGAATACATGAAGGCTACCCAACAATACTGGCCTACTCGAAACCATATGTCTGGTTGCAAACTTAAACCAAAAAAAAAAAAAAAAGAGGAAAACTAGAATTATTCCTTTTTTTTTTTATATGTGGCCCTGTCTTACAGAAATTCAAGCAAATGTGAATGAATGGACCAGCAGTCCCATCTGAGATGTGTGAAGTTTGAAGAACATACACTTCTCTTTTTCACCTTGAAAGGACTGGGTACAAGCTGACCCATACATCAAAATATATCAAAGGAAGTCTTTTGATGGAACTTTAAAGTGAAAGGAGCCGTGTGATTGGGCAAGTGATGTACTGAAACTAAAAAACATAGTTCAACTGATGTTTCAATGCCTTAGAGTTTAGTCCTCAAAAGCCAGGAAGAAAGCATGAAACCATGCAATCTGTCTGTAAGCTTATGGCTTACATAAACCCAATTAAAAGCTGAGATTTCTGTGGTTTTTATGCGTTTTGTCTGGTCCTTTTGAATGGCACTTGACTCGCTGAGGTCAGAGGTTTGGTTTATACAAAGGAGCTAGACATAGATGCCGAGGGAGAGAAAATATTTCTTTGAGCTCCAGCGTTTTGAGCGGTACAACATATTTCCTTTAAATGAAACACTGGGTTTCTGTTTAATTCCACTGTGAAGTAAAATCTTAATTACATAAATACCTTTTTATTTAACTGACACTGTAACGTGTCAAGGTGCTTTCCAATCTGTGAGAAGTAAATACAGGTCTTTAAATATATCGTCACACATACACACATAAATTCCTCTTACAGGTTCAGTGCACATATTTATGTAGCCTATACATGCTGAATGTATGAGAAAAGCAGCAAGACAGGCCACACAGTCCAAGATTATTCACCTTTGCCCGTAAATAAAACATCCATCAGCTCTCTCAGGAATAAAGCTCATGTCTGGTGACCTCCGAAAGGTTAAACCCTGTAAAAAGGTTAAACCTTGAAAGAATTATTTTCATTACTTTTCAGCCATTCCAATCACCCTCTCCCCTTGTGGGAATGAGTGGATTAGTCCTTCGCTTGTATGCTTTGTTTTTCTTCTTTCGCTCCAATATCACCTCATGCAGTTTTCTGAGATTTTCCACACAGGCAGCTTCATCACAGTGGGAAACTAAGTACTGTATATCCATAACCCCCTACACACAGGATGCATGTAGGGTACAATTAACTTTCACTTAAGTGATGGAACCACTTACTGTACAGCAGCCCGGCACACTGCGATGCCTTTTAACATTTCAAAGTTAATAACTGTTGCCATTTTAAAGTCTGCTGACAGCCGAGACACTTTTTTCCACGCTTTGCTCCGCCTTGCTGTGTGTATCTGTATGCTAACTAAGGTCAAGACATCAACCGCAAAACAATAAATTTTCTTGACAACATAGGGGAAGTTCAGAGACCAGTGCTGTGGCTAGAATTCAAATTGTATTCAAACATCAAAGCACGAAAAAAAAAAAAGGAAAGAAGAAGTGAATTGCAGCAAAGCTCTCGACTACTGACCTCATTTTAGGCCATTGAGTTGTTTACTATGCGGTCCATTTTTACATCTTTGACCTCGGGCTTGCATCATGGATGAAACCAAATGGCTCTTGATCATCTCCCTCTGATAATTAGCTCCATTCTGAGTGTAGTTTACCACTTTTCCATCATGTGCCTTTTTTTTCCTGACATCGTTGCTGCTTTTAAGTTCTGAAAGTGCTCAGTAACATCACTAATGCAGCCCTCATCTGTTTGTTTGTTTGCCAGAGATACACGAGTCAATCAATTGGAACAATAAAAACAGAACCCCCATTTAACTCGTTAACCCTCCATAGCCTGTTGTGATGTTCTCAGTGCCACATTTCCGTTTTCATTTGGCTCATTACGGCCTAAGTGGTGCCACAAATGGTCAGAATGATGTCACTGATTTGAATGAAGACCATGGGAGTGATTGGTTTAAATGCCTCTGTGTAATTGAATCGTGTTAGCCAGATATGCAATTGAATTATGTTTACTTCACTGGATGGGCTTGTGTACAGAGTGTGCTGTGTGTGTGTGTGTGTGTGTGTAGTGGGGAAAAGAGGGAGGATGGTTCAATAGGGAAAATTCTCTGTCTACCTCATAACAGCACCAAGCAATTAAAAGAAAAAAAAAATGGAGGAAATCAAAGGTCGGTTTATTACATAAATTTCTCACTAACATTTAGTGGTGTCTAACCATGCTGATAGTTCATGTTATATTTGCCCAGGATATGAAATACACTGCCACAATACAGTGGATGTGAATGGAATTTCTTTGTGGCAAAAAAAAGAAAGCAAGTTTTTAGTACAGGGGTCGGCAACCCTTACTTCAAAAAATATTTTTAACTGGAGCTGCTAAGCATATTTGAGCCTTATAATGAAGGTAACACTGCCTATCAGTTCTAAATGAGCATTTATTAGTATATTTTACACAAGATGGCTACTCTGCATTGGGCTATTTAGGATTATTTGTTAACTTTACAGTGTTGGCAGTGAAAGTGAAAGTTTGGATTCTGTAGCTAGCCTATTTAAGACTTACCACAGCTGTTTAGGATCGGCAAAATTTAGAGCAAAAGGCGTCAGATTGTAGACGTATGATGCACATTCTAGTTGACAAAATGTTGAAATTATTTTTTATTTGGTGTGTAGACTACACATTTTTACAGTTTGAGAATGTAAGAGTTACTTTAGGCCTACAGCAATGATAAATGAAAATTTTAAAATTAAGAATAACATTTATTCATTTCCAGATAATATTCTTTTTTGAGAAACCCAAATGGAGCCACTGCAGAGGAGCTAAAAAGCCGCATCTAGCTGTGAGGCCTGTTAGTAGAAGCATGATTTCTGCAAATTATCGATACTAACTGGACTTCGGATACAGAAAAATGCATATTCAGAATATATTTTTTCAAACAGAAATTTATTGTGACTATCTGCAAACCAGTGGAGGTCAGTGAGATTTTCTAAAGAGCACTGCTTTTGGTATTTTGCCAAGCTTGTGAGCCCTTTTACATTTGTATGCAGTGCTTGTGCAAGTTCACACTTCAGACTGATTAAAATGGAGAAGTTCATCTTCATAGTTCACAATTCTGAATTTCAAACTTAGTTCAAAGTTCCAAAAAATGAAATAAGTCATATTCATTGCTTCTTTTTTTATTTTGTCTTTCCCCCAAACTTAATATTTCGATTTAGAATCGTTGCAGATTTGGCTGATTTTCCGACTTTTTTTATTTATTTATTTTTCAGTTTAAATATGTGCTTTTTTTGTTCATAAAACTCCTTCATATATTCATATGAACTGGCTTCAGGAGCACTGGTAGCTGCATTGTCTGAATTGCTACTTGCAGTAGCCACGCTGGTGTTGTTTAAGTTTGCTCCCCCCTCAAATAGTGTTTCTGTCCTGTTAAAATCATGTTTCCTGTAGCACTTTCTCCGTGGTTAGGGATAGGGATAAAGGTTGATTCAGATTTAGGCCCTAGTCTTCACTTATATGGTTACTTTTTAAAACAGATATTTTCCCTTTTGTTCTAAAAAATAATTCCATCCACATGACCTTTGTTTAACAAAATATCTCTGTCCACACTAGAGCGCAAAAACAACCCCAAACCCTCGCAGGTGTTTGCTGTCCTCAACAGTCTCCCCTCATCACAAAGGCAGTAACCTTACTTTTTTCAGCGCTCCAACTGGAGATGTCATCATTCTTTATTCATTATGATTCCCGTTGAATATGAGGATGAAAGAACACACTCAAACATATGAGTTATCCTCTGGACATGCTAAAGTTTTCCTTCTACTCCTCATCGACAACAAGCCGATTCTGGAAAATGTCCCAACATCTGCTGGTTTGAATGGGCTTGATCCAAAACTGTCATTTCTGGCAGACTTAATACAGCGGACGCTGACCAAAGCCATGAGCACTGTTTTCAGGGATGTGCCACCTGCTTTAGGTCCAGTAATCTCACTGGTTAATATGTATTTATAAAGAATTAGATTTATACTGCACCTGTCAGCAGCACACACCTACATATATTTTCAGAAATATTTCTTGTATGGAAAGTTAATTTATTTTCTTTCTTTACAAAGTGGATCTAGACAGCAGTCGTATAAAACACAGTTGGAAATACAGCATAGACGGAGATTCTTACATGTCAGGTCAACCCCCTCCGCACTCTCTCTTTCTTGCACACACACACACACAGACAGGATCACACAGCTCAGCATACACACGTGCTTGGTGTGCTATCTGACTTGGCAGACCCCTAAGTGTGACCAATCGGTGTGTGTCGAGTGCGGACAGTTGGATTATCTGAAGACACAAGCTCCATCTCCCCCCGGTTTCCATACTGTTGTTTCAGCCCGTCATTAGAATAACAATAAACACAATACATACGGCGGCATAAGCTGACATCCATCCAATATGCTGTAGCTGCAGGGGTGAGGTCAGGAGACACAAGTGTGTGTATACATATACGCGTGTGTGTGTGTATTTGTCTCGGGCAAAGAATAGACAAGATGTTAATCACGGCCATCTTTGTCTTTGTAGACTATAATCTTTTATAACACCAACAAAAGTGTGTGTGTGTGTGTGTTTGAGTGCATGCGTGTCACAGTCTAATTATGCAGCAGTGATGATGGCGGCGCGTGGCGTCCCTATCATGTGGCGAAAAATTGATTAGCTAAGGGTCACACACAGCAGAGCCTGAAGCGTGTGTGTATCTCGGTGCATGGGTGTGTACGTGCTTGTGTGTCTGAGTGTTTGCGGGTGTGTGTATAAATGTGTGTGTCGTCAGACCTCCTAAGCTGAATATTGATGTATTGATCAGGCGCTTGTGTTGCTTAAAGCCATTTGCTCCTAGGGGAGTCCTTCTAATACACACACACACACACACGCACACACACACAAGGAGAGAGAGAGAGAGAGAGAGAGAGAGAGAGAGCATGGCTATTGACAACTGTGTCATCTTTTCTGTGAGCACAATTGCTGACAACCGGCGTTGTTTCTTGTCATATTGTGTCATTGTCTTATCGGACAGAGGCAGTGTGCTGCTACAAAGCACACCTGCCACACGTCCATTCACTGGGATGCTAATGCGAGCTCAAGAACATAATACCATTATGGAACATAATAGCCTTATGGCCCACCTATTGGCCTGCTACATGTGCTACTGTACTGTTATAATAATGGAATATCCCAGATGTGATTTTTCAGAGGGTTTGAATACGTGAAATGGCAACAGGAGAAGAAGACATGTCAGCAAATGTCTAGAGGATGAAATGCACCTAGAAGCTGGTCACAGCTTTTGCTCGGCTTTTGTATAAAAACACAGCACAAAGTAGCAGAAATTAGGAATGGCCGTCAGGTGGCCGATAGTTAAGACACTGTAACTGCAACCTCCTGTGATTCTAGGGCCTTTGTTGCATGTCACACACCCCTCTATCTCCACATTTCTTGTTGATATCACTACTGTAAATGTCACATAAAGAAGCAAAATGTTAACAAAGAAAGGAATTGAAACATTGTCATTTCTTTATGTTGTAGCTAACCTGTACAAAAAACTCTTACTTTAATGCTACAAATTCAAAGATACTATCTAAAATCACATTTTCTGTTGCCTCCATCTGTTTGTAAATTGTAAATTACAATCATTTTCAATGTAAGCAGTTTATTAATGGGGATATAAATAGAGTTATTAATGTTTTTTTCCAACCTACAGATGGGTGACAAATCAAAAGAAAACCCTGAATAACTGGGTAGAGAAACGCAATGAATGCACATGCTTCCATAGGACATGAGAGGGCAGAGAGTGGTGTAATGCCATGTTCACGGAAGTGCCCCTATATCTCAATTGTCACGCAGCCACCTGTCAGCAGTCACCTGTATGTTCACACCAGAAGTGCATTTCTCAGCGTTCGTCAGCAAGCGATTTTGCTCCTAGAGCTTTTATACTTCTACTATATTATTTAGAGTTGTACTGATACCGATACTAGTATCAGAAATGCCTCCGATACTGCCTAAAATGCAGTATCTGCGAGTACAGCCTATGACCAATCCGATACCACGTAATGCCTCACGTCATTACGCATATGCACGCTACAGGCAAACGAAATGGAAACGGAGCGGAGTTTAAAAAGCATTCTACTGTAGCCTTTAAAATGTCTTTTTTACCAAATTGTATGGCTGCACTGTAACCTGTGTCTTGATCTGTGTCAACACTGGATAATGATAATAAAAAAAAGTTTTATGGCATTCTACTATTATGTATTTATTTCTTAATATTTTACATAGAGTTTTAGGAGTTGAGACATACAACAATTCATATCCCAGCCATTTTTATTTTACGCGCTGGTATCGGATTGGTACTCGGTATCGGCAGATACCTACGGTTCAGGGATCGGAATCGGTATCAGGAAGGAAAAAGTGGTATCGGTACATCTCTAATATTATTGCTGCATATTTTGTCATTTGACATAATCAGATTATTTATATCATATTTAATACATCCTTTATTTCATTCACAACAGTTTTGCTGTTGGATAAAGCCGAAACTATTATTGCAGATTGTAAGAATGCTATATTAACCCAACCCAACTGGTTAACATGGGTGCCAAAACGAAGCAGGCGGCGCTTCACGGAATATCAGTGCACTTTGCAGTGCTTCCATGTCCAGTGTGAACCCAGCGTAAGGAGTATCAAAGTTGTGTGAATTGCAGTCACCGGGGGTCTCATTTACAAACATTGTGTACGCACAAAACGAGGCCCGAAAGAGGCGTACGCCATGTCCAGGGCATAAAATTAACTTTTTATCTCATCTGCCATTGGCTAGTGACCTCCAAAAATGTACCGGCCAAACATATTTTTCACCAGCCAAATAAAAAAAAACGTGCCTTGTTTGACTAAAAATAATTACCTTACATTTTAAGTATGAAAATCCAACTTTAGGAAAATCCAACCCTGTCCTTTGTGTTTCTTTGGCGTGCTTGCGGCAAAGGCTGCATCTCATCATGTTGGTGTGGGGGTCGTAGGTCAGCCATGACCATGGCTGGCCAGCCTCGTCTAGTTTCCATTTTTCAATAAAACGCTGTGCGACATTTGAACTCAGTTTAACTGTCTGTTCTTCTTGTCCAAGTCCAACATGTTCATCTTCATTTTTCCTCTTTTCTGGCAGTGGCTTCACGCCAGGAATGTGTCGCCACATCTTGCTCAGAAGTTACCATAGACTGCCAGAAGTTCTGGTAGCTGACGTCATGCGTTCCTGGCACACGTACAATAAGCCTTGAGGGTCAAAATAGTCTGACACAGCTGGCAGAAATGGTCGAAGTAAAAAACCCACATGCAATTCAAAATTTTCCATCGGCCACTGGCGGGTGTGTGTTTTTGTTCTACACGCCAAACTCATTTTTTACCCGCCATTGGCATACGTACATTTTTAGTATGGAACCTATGCACTGTTTTATAAATGAGACCCCAGATCTGCAAGCAAACGGAATACCTACAGTATGGAAGATCTTGGACGGATGATTTAGACAGCACTAACCACCATCAAACACCAAATAGGTACCAGTCAGTGTAGACTGTTTGGGAGCTAATATACATTTATTACAAAATATAAATACAACCAAGAGAAACCTGCTAATGTGAGTTTAGCCTCAACACACAGGCGGACCTCTGGAAGCATCACCATCCAAATTGCTCGCAGTAATGAAACATCACAGAATAAAAACAGTTAAAAGAAATCAATGATTTTTAATAAGATCAGAAACAATCTCTTAAAACACAACATCAATCACACTCGTGTCATTTCTGCCTCCCTCTGTGTACGTGTGTGTGTGTGTGTTTATATGGACTGCCATTGAGATGAATAACCACCAAACAGTGCAATGATTCAGCATCATATGCACTTTATCAATCAAGCAGTGTCTGAGAAGCACAAATGCAATTAGCTAATGTGTTTGCCTAAACTCATCAGAGGATGCAATTAGCAAGGGGAAACAGATAACCTCGCATCATCTATCAGAGAGGTGGAAGCAAAGGCACAGCAGGAGGAGGAGGAGGAGGAGGAGGCGGAGGAAGGAGAGGTGAATGAGGGGAGGGAAGGTGACAGGAAAGGGAAGAATTTGTAATGCAAAAGACATGATCTGTGAACAGGACTAAAGAATAAACTTTGCTGACTGAAAAAGGTCTTATCTATTGCACCTAACAATCCATCTCCCACCCTCCTCCCCCTCTCTCTCCCCTCTCCCCTCTCTGTCTCTCTTTTTCTAATTACAACAGATGGCATTGAAGTGGCAGCCGGAGCATATTTCATCGGGAGGGAATAAAAGCAATTAGACATTCAATTTGGAGTGTAATTAATCCTACATTAAAGCCTTCATTAGTGATCGCTCGTTAGTGAAACATGCCTCTCTGAGAGGCCCAATAATAGCCCTCTTCGTCAGGGGATCAGCGCTAAGAGGGAAATCAAACAAGGTTAAACAAAAGCCATTGTTCCATTGGCGGAGAGACGAAGACAAATGAGGTGGTTAGGCTGGGGTTCGACTCACTGTTTTACACACATTTTCCAACTCAAAGCTGTTTTTCTGGTTAGAGGTCTTAACTGTTAAAACTCTGGCTTAATGTGATTGCCTCCTAAGTCTGTGCTTCAGCACTCGAGTTCCCTCTTAGGCTCGGATCACAGTTAATGAATTTGAATGCAGTTCTCTCTGATGAAGCTTCATTCATTCCAAGTGAGGGAATCTGTCCCTGCTGCATCATTCTTTCGCAGATGCACGGCTTTACAATGAAGACTTTCCAAACACATCATTTATTTATGTTCTGATGTGTGCCTTTAAAATTCAAATCCACAATATGTTTGTTTGTTTTTTACAGTTTGTTTGGTGACATCTTGGTTGACAAGCAGTCATTGCTTTGCAATCATATCCATGCCCAGTTCTGTGACAGCTTTACCTCTGGGATTTCTGTTGAGTTTGAGTTTCTGTAGGTTGTGCTCTTAAGTGTCTTTTCAGGCATGATGGCTGTCTCTGCTGACGTAAACCACCCATTTCTACCTCTGTGTACTCCAAACAAACCACTCTGTAGTTTCCAAGTACTTTTCAGGTTTTAGGACCACCAACGGCAATAACTATTTCGTTCAGTGTATCTATAGTGGTTTAGTATTAGCAGCTGTAGGATCAGAGGCTGCAGTTAAACAAGTAGGAGAGAGCAATATGGATGAAATCACCCTCATCCTGAACCGGACCCGACCGGCAAACTTCCACTCTTCTGTATTATAGTAGCACAATTGTCAGGACTGAGGACTACAGAACAGGGGTGTGCCATATCATCCCGCTCACAATAATGCAGGTAAAATTTTTGATATCATACGAAAAATTCACAAGGTGATACTAGCGATGTTTCGACTTGTTGACATATTGACATCATACTGTTACCCACGGCAACAAGCATGGTAGAAATCGAAATTATTACCAACTCTGCGGTGGTTCTGAAAAGAGGAGCAGCTTCAGTAGTGTGGAGTAAACTGTGGCGTCCTGAATGTTTTATGAACAGCCCCGGACTTCTCAGACTCTTTTAGTGACTTACCGCTCAGAGGGAACTCATTCAGCGGCTCCTCTGGCAGCAGCACAGCGTCTCTCCCTCTCCTCTCTCGCTGTGCGCACATGGTAGTTGGTGTTGTCAAGTGATTTTGTCATAAACCTTTGGTAATGTAAACCTACGTGATGCTCGCAGCTCGACAAAAAACTCCATATATGTGAATGTGTGATAGTTGTGGCATCATAACAGCCTGTCACAGGTTACAGCGTGATGATTAGAGGAGAAATGGCAGAGCATAAAGGTCCAGGTGGAAAAAAAACAACTTCAAAACAAACTCATTTCGGAGTTTATTAAAAAAGAAGGAAACCACCTGTTGATTCATATATATAGATCCTAGGGGACATTTTTTTTGTATTTGGGAGCTGTGTAATTTGTAAACTATTAATATTGTATACAGAATCTGAATCTGACTCTGAGTTACTGCTGTTGTTTACAAACTGACGAAATGAGAGATGATTTTTGTTTAGTTTTTACTGAATATTTGAAGGTAAACTGTAAAACGATATCACTTATTTTGTTTCAATTCTGTTTTCCTAAATGAATTATAATTTTTTTTTGGTAACTAATCTGTCATATCGTCAAGAATATCGTTATTGCAAAAATACCTTCAAATATTGTGATATTATTTCAGGGCCATATCGCCCACCCCGCCTTGTCATGAAACTGGGCTATCTATGCCGTAGTTACTTTTGTTGTTTACGAAATTGGGGATAATTTTGTTTAGTTTTACTTAAAATTTCAAGGCAAACTGTTAGATTGATATGTAAAACTATATTACTTATTTTGTTGCAATACTATTTTCTTAAATTGATAATAGTATATATGTATTTTTTTTACCAATCTATCATATTGTCAAGAAAATCATTAGCGCAAAAATACCCTGAAATATTGTGACATTATTTTAGGGCCATATCGTCGCCCCTACTACAGAGATGATAAGTACTGAGTGTGGTGGGGCTGTTTAAAGTTGTGTTTGTGTGTTTAAAAAGAGAGAGGGACAGAAAAGGTGGAAGGTGGACTATTGCATGTAATGTTTCTGTAGGCCTTAGTGTTAATAACTTACTGGTATGCTGTTGTGTCACTTTTTCACCTGCCTGCAGGAACTGCAGGTGATATTTATATAGCGTTACCACTCAAAAAAAAACAAAAAAAAACAAAGACAAAACAAATGTGAGCGGATATTCATCAGTGACAGTGGCATCATCCATTGGCCAGATGATAGCTCCTGATATAGGGCATCATCCATTGGCCAGATGATAGCTCCTGATATAGCCTACTTATACACAGTGCAGAGACGATATTTACAAGAGGTAGCTAAAATAGCTAGTTAAAATACATAAATACAGCTAAAAAAGGATAACAAGCTAAACAATTACAAGCAAACATGTAGCTACTGTCTGCAGGCAAAGGATGGACCTGAGTTATCATTATATCACTTTAAATCTTTATATAATACAGTTTCTGGAAAATCGAAGCTTTTAGTGAATGAAATAACAAGACAGGTATTTAATTTTCCAGATTTCCCCCAGATCAACATGTCTGACAAGCTCATTGACACAAAAATTATTAAAAAGATACAATACTGATAATAAAACATTGATTGAAGACATTTTTATTTTTTGAACATCTCATATATATGTATCATCATAATGCCTGCACTGGTGGCTGCATTGCAGTAAACAATATGGAGGCTTTGCAATTTTATTTTATTTACTTTTTTTTTTTAATTTTGGACTCCACCTGTTAAGTATGATGCTGATGTCAGAGTGGACCATGGTTTGAAACACACTGGCTATATCTGTGCAGATTTATTTTTCTGTCCGTTTTACCTTTTAGAAATGTCTTAACCCCAAACAGTACCCCTGAGTGTCCTTGAAAACATTTTAAATTTAACAAATTGAGTAGCAGCCTACTGCGCGAATCAAAGCTAGCTCAGCTAATCATGACAACACACCTATAATGGTGTAAATGAATGATACTACCACATCGTGTGGAAGTTGTGAAAGTCAAGACCGAGATGTTTTTATACCGCACAACAAGAAACCATTACGACCCGAGAACACACAGTTAATCCTACTGTATCTCCTCCGCTTTATTTGCCATAAATTGTTTTCTTTTTAAAATGTTTCCACCAGGTTTGGTCAAGGCTGTTGTAGTGTAGTTGTCATTTATACACTTGCACAGGTAGGAAGAGGAGTTAGTTACAGCCTGTATCTCTCCCACACAGACACCACTGTCAGAGCGTGAAGCGTCTTAAACACAGGTTCTTTTATGTTCCCTCCGAGGTTGTTAAGTTGGGGTCATACCTGTAAACAGCACTTTTTTTTATCATGGTTAAATTATGGTGTCATTGTGTGTCGCACATAAAACAGGCATTGTTTTGTTTTTTCAACAGAAGTGTTTATTCCCATAAAAGTGTGAGTGTGAGTGTCCCCTCTCTGTGTTTAACAAACAAAAAATACCCTAACAGTGACAGTTTCAGGTGTTGAAGGCTTGTAATAATGATAACTTTTCTTATAACTAGAGGGATGGTGACGTAATAAACAACACAACATACGTATAAACACCTCGATGCAACCCAAGCCAAACATCTTGGACCCACACACATCAAGCGATGTGATGGTCTGATATGATGAAACCAGTTGAAACACGCTTCAGGTGTACTGTATCCAGTTGCATGCGTGTGTCGTTTTTCGTGCGCTCTGTGCTTCTGTGTGTCCCCAAGAGGGGATTCAAATCTAACTCTGATCTCAGCGAGGAGAGCCAGGTGAAGGGTGGCAACAAGGAAGAGTACCTACATGCAAAATTGACGTGAGGAGGTGAGGAATGAGGGAGGAACGGGTGAGGATGAGAGGATGAATAAAACAAAGTCTGGCTCTGACTGGGGGGTGCCTTCAAGAATTCTAAGACTTCATTTACTCTAGAGGATGGTTCGTGTGTGTGAGTGTGCGAATGTGCACACAAGTGTATTTTCCCATGCATCTGAGAGTTGCTTTATGTGTGTGTGTGTGTGTGTGTGAGTGTGCTGTCCGTGCGCATAAGAGTAATACAATATCCTTACAGAGGGCAGTGCTTGCCGTGCCGGCTGCCCCAGACACACAACCACGATGAGCAGATGAAAAATGAATTAAAGAACAACAGAAGAAAGGGAGAAAGGCAGAATAAACAATGAGAAAGAGCTGTGGCTCCAAATAGTCGTCTGGCTACTCCAAATGTGTGTGGGTATGTGGATGTGTGTGCGTGCACATGAGGGATGTCTTTATTTTATGATTTACACTATGCTCTACTTTTAAACGTATTTTCATCCATAGAGTGTGTGTGTCCATTGAATATTTAGTGCTTTTGTACTGGTGGTGGCTTTATGGAGGACTGGTCTCACACAAAGGAAAGCAAAGGTCTATCCAAGAAAATTAGCAAACAGCTCCAGCAGGCACACAAGTACTGTATGCTATGCAGGATTGTGCTAAATTGATATATGGAAAGTAATATTTTACTTTATTTTTAAAAAAATTTTTTTTTTACCCCTTACTAGGAGTGTGTCATATCATCTTGTTCATGATAATACCGGTCATTTTTTCAATATTATGTTAAGTATTCATATTGTGATTTTTGCGATATTTCGACTTGTTGACATATTGACGTCATACTGTTACCCACGGCAACAACAAGCATGGCTGAAAGCGAAATTATTACAGATGCCACAGCGGTTCCACAAAGAGGAGCAGCTTCAGTAGTGTGGAATAAACTGTAGCATCCTGAATGTTTTATGAACAGCCCCGGACTTCTCAGACTCTCTCAGCAACTTACCGCTCAGAGGGAACTCAGTCAGCGTCTCCTCTGGCAGCAGCACAGCGTCTCTCCCTCTCCTCTCTCGTCGCGCAGATGGTAGTTGGTGTTGTCAAGTGATTTTGTCATAAACCTTTGGTAATGTAAACCTACGTGATGCTTGCAACTCGACAAAAAACTCTATATATGTGAATGTGTAATAGTTGTGGCATCATAACAGCCTGTCACAGGTTACAGTGTGATGATTAGAGGAGAAATGAGAGCACAAAGGACCAGGTGGAAAAAAACCCCCAACTCAATCGTTTAGGATTTTACTAAAAGAAGGAAATCACTTGGTACATTTTTTGTATTTCGGAGCTGTTTAAATGTGTAATTTGTGGTAGATTTTATTTTGTTGAACTATTAATATTGTATACAGAATCTGAATCTCACTCTGAGATACTGTTGTTGTTTATAAACTAAAGAAATGAGAGATAATTTTAGTTTAGTTTTTACTTTAAAGCAGCTGTGCGGAACTCGTTGATTATAGCGCCCCTTTTGGTCGAAGCGGTATGACACCCACGGCCTGGTGTCGTAAAATTCTGACTGCAGCCTTCGGCTTCATTCGTAAAATCTCGACTGCAACCGGCAATTACCGCATGCATTTGTTTTGGAGAGCGAGAGGAAAATCATAAATACTCTGGTGTAGCTCTGAATTTCTTATAAACTGAGGACAGTTACGAACTAGGGACAGTTTTATAAATGGTAAAAATGCTTTAAGTTTCAAGGCAAACTGTTAGATTGACATCTAAAACAATATCACTTATTTTATTTCAATTCTATTTGCTTAAATTGATAACAGCTATATGTATGTTTTACCAATTTGTCATATCGTCAAGAAAATCATTATCACAGAAATACCCTGAAAGATTGCTACATTATTTTAGGGATAACTACAGAGATGATAAGGACTGAGTGTGGTGGCGCTCTTAAAGTTGTGTTTGTATGTCTGAGAAAGACAGAGACAGAGAGGGGAGAAAAAAGGTGGAAGGTGGACTATTGCATGCAGTGTTTCTGTAGGCCTCAGCATTAATAACTTACTTAATATTTGAAGACAAACTGTAAAACTGTATCACTTACTTTGTTTCAATTCAGTTTTCTTGAATATATTTTTTCACTAATTTGTCATATTGTCAAGAATATCATTATCTCAGAAATACCCTAAAATATTGGGATATTATTTTAGGGCCATATCACCCACCCCTAATTGTTACAAAATGTAGTTGAATCCAGTGCAACCCAGGATAAACGTTGGCATTGTACATTTCTGCAAACCATAGATATGTATTTTACGTTTCAACAACACGTGTGTTCGTGTTTAGATACAAAAACCACTTGGTTATGGTGAGGACAAGACTGTGTGTGGGTTTGAAATAACCAGTTTTAGTGGCATAATCACAAGGGGAATGCTGCTGATGCCTTGCTAAAAAACACCTAGTGTTGGTGACAGAATTTCTGCTGGAAATTCTACAAATACCTCAGTTAAATACAATTGCTGCTGGAAATGCTACGCCATCCACCACCCCTTTCACCTTTGATGACCTCCAGATGAGAAAGTCAGCTCATATACTGTACAGTACATTTAATCAGAACTATGTCACTTCAGAACATTGATATGATATGTATGAAATATACAAATTGTTTGCAGAAAACGTACAATTCCAGCATTTTCCTCTGCAGACTGGGCTGATCCATTGAGATCAACACAACAGCAACAAAACAGAGAAGGGTCTGAGGATGGACAGTGCTGTATGTGGTTCAGATTGTAAAGCTCTTTGACACAAATTTGTGATTGCATTGTGAAGACAAGATTTAATGCAGAACACCATGACAGGAAGCAGTCAAAAAGTTTCTAGAAGATCCTGATGTGTGAGTTTGCTTACATCTGTATTTGTAAAAGCATCCAGCATGGTGTGCTGATGGATGGACACAGTGATGGGAAGAAATGAAAATGAATTATATATGTGCGTGTCACACTTGCGTGAGATCATAAAGCCCCCCAGCATCACAACAGAGTAATTAGAGCATTATTTTTTGGGGGGTCAAAAATCTGCCGTAGGAATCTTTTTCTTTGTCTCTCTGTCTCCCGCCCTCTTCTTTCCTGCCTGTTTGGTAGCGGCGAGGATTTAGGAGGATGCACAGTTTGTCATTTGGCCAGTGAGACAGATACTAAGAGTTTTGGCTGTGACTTATTTGAGCTAATGGTCCAGAACATTGTGAGCACCCCCACACCCAGAGGCAATTTCGTAGGCGCACTGGGCCGGTACAAATGGCCCATGGTATACCTCCATGGTCAACACACACATGCCAGGCCCACACACATGCACACGTCAGCACGCACATACTTACTCACACATGTACACACAAGCAAAGCACTCACAAATTCACACCTCTCCGCCACTTATGTGTCCCGCAGAGGCCTTACCGGCCAGTGTTGAAATTTGATAAATTCCACATATAGCTGCATATAAACAGAGGAGAGTGTATAAGAGGGGGAAAGTAATCAGACTGCCTGACACAGGTAGAGAGAGCGTGAGATACATATCATAAAAAAGAGATATGAGAAACATACAGTGGAAGAGATGGATGGACAAGCATGTCAAGAGAAAGGAAATGAATATGAAAGGGAAGGTAAGGTGAAGGCTGGTGCGAGGCAGCCAAACAGACGCAGGTCTGGTCAAGTGGAAGAAACTTCTAGAGGAGGAAACAGTGAGTGTCTGTGATTAGACTGTCTGACTACATTTCCGCAGTGATACGGTGGCTGAGAAGCTCTCTAATTCCCTTTGAAAAGTCCACTCCAGACAAGACGTTTCAACACAACATTTAGACTGTCTGAACTCGCAGCAAGAGACCGGAGTGACTGGTCAATTATTTTCCTCTGGGGAGGACAGACGAATCAAGCTTTTGCATCGAGCACGCAAACGCATGAGTGCATGAAAGCATACACGTGCACGCGCAGACACAGGCATACACATAAACACTCAAATGCTCACACACAGATGCATTTCCTGTTTTTTAAACCTGTGCACACGTGGAGTACACACAAGATAACACCTTAAGAGCTATTATGGAAATATTCGACTATTTTAGTAAGTTGATCCAGGTTAGGCCGTTCCACAAATCCAACTCTCACCAATTTACAATAAAGACAACATGGCACACTTGGACATGGCGTGGGTTGACATTAGTACATATTATAGATAGATCTATCAGTAGATTGAAGAAAGGGCCTTGTTTCAGCGTTGTCGGAAGATTGTAATTCCAGTTAAGCTTCATGTTTAATACAAGTTCTGGTTAGATATTTTTTAATGCTAGTGCTTTTCAGAGGTATACAACTGTGGTATTACACCAGACCCACACACTGCCATCCTGGATCAAACCCGACATCTATTAGCTCCATCCCACTTGCAACAAAAGACAATACAATATGGCATGGCTGTGGCAAAAAGGAATATTTTAACCATTTGGAAAACTGAGGATGGGCCTTCTTTTAAGATCTGGTTGGCAGAAATCACCAACATGGAGAGAGGTAGATACAGTGTTTAATAAAACATGGTGACTATTTATGTCCTATTTATTAAGAAAGGCCTAAAGTGTTTGCATATATGTACAGGTACTTTTGTTTACTTGTACTATATGCATATGTACAGATGTCCATTCTGTAGTTGGTGCTGAACTTTTTGCCGGTCATACTACCAATAAGAGCCTCTTGTACTTGTATCTGTGTTGTTTGTGTTGAAATCTGGCTTCATGTTTGACAGTTAGAGCGTGAAACCAGAGGTTAAGATTGGGTCAACCTGACATATAGCAGGCTTGTTTTGGGGCATCAGTACCATAGTAACAGACACAGACTTTACAGGGACAGTTCACCCCAAAACCAAAAATACAACTTACTCTTACCTTTAGTGCTATATCAATCTAGACTGTTTTGGTGTGAGTCGCCAAAAGTTGTAAATATTGGCTGTAGTGATGTCTGCCTTCTCTTAAGTAAAACAGAATTAGATGGCACTTGGGTTGTGGTGCCCAAAGTGCCAAAACAATGCCTCTTTCCAGAGGCCATGACCTGGTTACTCGGGCCAATCCAAAGACCTTGCTCTGAGCACTTTCATGTAGGAACTATTTTCCTTCTACAAAACTACACCTGCCAAACGTATCGCTGTGCAGAAGGAAGAGTGCATCTACTCATGCCCGAGAGGCTTGTGCTTGTAGCAGTACAATATGTAAATTTTAAAGGCGTCCACCTTAGTTGAGCTGTGATGTTAGCCAGCTCAGTGATGCAAGGTAAGCTAGCAGTAGATGCACGCTCCCTTCTGCGCCGTGATAAGGTAAGCGGGTGTAGTGTGAAAAAAAGAAAATAGTTCCTACATGAAACTGCTCACAACAAGGTCTGCGGATTATCTTGAGCAACTGGTTTCTGGAGGAAGACGTTGCTGTTGAGTTTTTTTAAATGGCTTTTTTTTTTAGCTTGTGATGCTTTGAACATCTCAAGACATCTCAAGCCCTCGGCAACTCACACCAAAACAATCTAAACATCTATATAGCACTACAGGTAAAGGAATAATATGTATTTTTGATTGACTGTCCCTTTAATTTTTATGGTTTGCTTAACTTGTTCCACTCAACCTAATATTGTGAGATGTTACTAATGCATTTTTATTTAATAATGATAACTGAAAATCTTGACCCAAATTTGTACGATAACACAAAATGAAAAGCTCTGAAAAACAATAACAAGCAATCTCAAAATGTTCCTTCTTTCATGGTTGGTGACATTTTGTCCCTTTGTGGTTTGTATACAACTGGCTAGCCGTGACACACAAACACATGCACATGCACACACGCAGCATGCATACAAAGACTAAGTGCTCTTACAATGATGAACTGTCTGGCCATGGCACGACTCCGACTCAGCCTATCACCATGGCAGCACATGATGTCAAGGTGTTCTGAGGCCCTTGTGCGCATGTGTGTGTGTGTGTGTGTGTGTGTGTGTATTTGTGTATGTGCATTTGTCTGTCTCACTCAGTATGTTTCTCAGGAAAGGGGAGTCAGGGAGACACATGTGGGTTACATTGTTTTGTTTGTTGCTCAGTTTACTGTCTTCTTCATTATCTTCATGTTTTTTTTCTGCCGACTGCAGTGGTAAACATGATATTCTTATGATTAAAGGTTGATCCTGGGGTTGAATTAAAGTGCATGCCTTTAAAATACAGACAAATAAGAAAAAAAGACTCCATTCAACATCGTCTTTTATGGTATAATTCGGAGTTTAAAGCTGGGTTTGCACATTTTGACGATCTACTGAGCTGGATCTGTTGGTTATGAATTAACAGGGGATGTTGATAATGTCTCCAACCATCATTTTGTAAAGTATAAATTTCAGATAGCACCAGTTCTTTTTTCCAGCTGTAGTATTTGGTTTTGAAGTGGCTTATTTGAATGTATCATCAATTCTAGGTAATTACCGTCATTTGTGGAAAAAAATACTGGCTCAAATAAATTTCATTACACCTTTTTTAAGCTAACAGTAAAAGTGATGTCCATACAAAATTAAAGTGCATGTTGTGCCCTTGGCCTTGTTATCCAACAAATGCTTCCATATTATTTTTATCATCCACTCATGTCATGTGCACACCTCCCAACACCCCCCATCACACACTCATCCCCTCATCACTAGCCTCCAGGAGCTCATGGAGGAAGTTCAAAGGTTGCATGATTTATTTTTTTCATAACCCAAAGCGAGAGGCAGAGCAGACTTCAGGTTAGGCTTGTTAAGTTTAGCATGCTTCTAATTTTGTTCCGGCCCGCACATTAGAAAACATAATTAACCAGGATAGTTTTAAAACACTGCAGGGTACATCCTTGCAATGGTCAGATCAGAATCCAATGGAGCCAGAGTGGGCGCTGTTAATTTTATTTTCATTTATTAGCACATATCTCCTGGAGGTATTTAGACTAACGAGGTTTCAGAGGGCCTTGGCTGAGCTTTATGTGCCCTGTCATTATTGATTTTGCTGAGCGCTGGCCGTGATGAGGACAATACACACTGCTCTGTTTTGTTGCTTATGAGAAATTAGTACACCGTGGCCTTGTTCTGTGCGGGGAGACAATCATGTAATGACACAAATGATAATATTGACTCATTGAAGGGGGTTGTGGAGGATGTTTGTCCAGGCACAAGTGAATGACTTGAATGTGAAAATGTTCCTCCCGGTGTCGTGTTTCTCTTTAAAGAAGCCAGTTTAAGTGTTAATGAGCAGGACTGTTGTCACGTACTTTTTCGTGTATGCAAACCAAGACCTGGCCTCAGAAGTACACATGCAACCAGCCCTGTGTTAGGTGAAAAAAATCTATCAACTCTGGTGTCAAAGCCTATCCAGTGGCTTAAAGACTTTCCTCTAATAACTGTTGATGTTTTGTCATTATGTCTGCCAAGAAGGTTATGTTTTTGGTTTGGTTTTATTTACTTGTTTGTCCATCTCTCTGTGGTGAAAGGGTGTAGCATGGGCAAAGAAAGACCTCATTAAATTTGGAGAGCATCTGAATCACAGAGCAGATACACAGATTATTCGTCACTTTCGATAAACTTGCAGGAATGACAGTCTGGGCTGGGTTTGCCTGCCCACAGCTCTCAGCTCGGACGTCACAAGCAAACATGAAGGTGGCTTACATGTAGCTGAAA
Organism: Epinephelus moara; assembly: GCF_006386435.1. NCBI lineage: Eukaryota > Metazoa > Chordata > Actinopteri > Perciformes > Serranidae > Epinephelus > Epinephelus moara. The sequence continues at coordinate 25,099,861 of NC_065516.1, read as the reverse complement.
CGGCAGTGGCTAGCGGTGCAGTGCTAACAAGAGCAACAGTGGTGACAGAGCACAGTGTAAATGGGGGTAGGGATGGGTATCTACTTTTATTGATACTCTCATCCGTTCTTTTTCATTTCTAAATAACTGCTTTTTAGAAAGTAAATTAATTTAAAAATAATAAATTCAGAAGATGATTATTGAATATTGTTTCCAGAGCAGCAACAGTAATTTTTACAACAGCAACATCACTATATCAATTATATTCCTGACATCACAATTCTGATTGTAGTTTAGTTTTTATTAGTCACTGTAAGTCAGTCCTCCTGTCCTCTGTCCTCTGTCCTCCTGTCGTCTGTCCTGCTCCCTCTCTGCTGATGTGATTCACTGCGTGCAGGTAGCATTAGCACTGGTAGACAAAGGAGTGGGCTGTTTGTCTCAGCCAGCAGCGAAGTTTAGAAGTATCTGCCCAATTTTACGGTAAGTGTCAAAATAAGTTAGTCTACATACAGACAACTGTCATTTTAGTGTATTTGTAACAATTAGCTTTCAGCCAAACTAGCATGCTGTTGTTGTGTAAGCCATAATGTTAGCGGCAGTGGATGAGAGACTGTGGACGGAGCATATTGAAATATCACTGTTGACATGTTCATGCTTGCTGTACATGTGCTTTGATAAAGTCTTGGCTTTTTACTTGCTAAGGTTTAATTGCACGTACAGTCACGAGCGTAGTCGCCTTCAACTCTGTTAAAAAGTACCAATAAAGGAATCGATAATGTCTGAGCTTATTAATACTGCAGTCTTTGATAATTTAGCTCCAGGGCTCATATAATACCGCGTTTTGGTACCCATCCCTCAATGGGGGTTGGCAAACAGTCACCAGGACAAACCTGGGGGATAGTTAGACTTCCATGACGACGTGGGTCGATATGGCATTATCAGCGGCAGAGTGTGACACAGGAGTGAACTTTAACTCCTGTCCCATCCCACTCCCTGCAGCGCTGTAGTGTCCCAAGCCCGGAAGAACACTCCCGTCCCCTCCTGTTCCCCTGTTGTGTTTTTAGATAAGTAGGAAAATAGTGTTTATTCACACTGCATATTTATATAAAACCCAACCATATTCATTCAAGCTTACAGTAAAGCATAATGCTGACATAACCCCTAACAGCTGAAACAGCTATATTATACGTGTTTGTGATGTTATAATATTGTTATTGTATATTTTTCATGTATCATTTACATTTTATTTATCTAATATATACTCATGCACATAGAAACTTGGATTACAACACACATAGGGGGAGTATGACTTCATTATCTGCTCAGGACACCATTATTCTATTACATATGAACATAGCAAAGACTTGTTTGATGCTAAATTGAATATTTGAACGTTATAGATTGCACGTATAAAATTGCACGATAGAGAATTTGGCCTTGGCGGAGGTCTGCACTTTCTGAGTGCCCTTCTAGTTCATGAATGTTGCTTATAGCAAACATGCTTTGAATATATTGGCCTCAAAAACATAATTATTCTCCTTCCAGTCAACACTTCAGTGCCTTTTTTAACCTTTGTACACTGCATTCATAGAATACGGCAGTTTAAAGTTGAATTAATTTATGGTCACCTTTACGAGTGGGGACTTGTACATACACGAGGTTTCAACCTTGAAGCTCTCAGAGCCAAATTACCATTGGCCAACATTTGCAGTCAATAAAGATGTCATTTACAGTCATTTTTTAAATTCCACATGAACATTTCCCAGGACGAAGTCGTAATTCTTCATTAAAAAATAGCGCAGGATGTTAAGGCTCAAACATTTGCAACGACTTGCAACAAGCATTCTTGAGGAAGGACACTGTACTGTAGAAGAAACACATACTATTTCTCTAGTTGGTAACATCGATAGACTGTAATGCAATGCCGCCAAAGTGTGTATTGTGTAGGGGCATAACTCAACATGTCACTTTAAAAAAACTTTCCATCAAGTGCCTATGCTATCACAATTTTATATTGCTGTTGGTTTCTAATCGCCGCACACTAAGCCTTCAGCTGAAAGCAACAAGTTGATACCCTTTTTCTCAGGGTTGTTGAAAGTTCAAAACCAGTACTTGGGGCCAGATATTTCCATCAACACATAACCAAGCATAGAACATTTTATGTTTTAATGAAACACCTTTCACTTACCAAGAACTGGGATACAGTCATATGCTATTTTCTAACCATTTAACCCATGCGTTACACTGGCTTTGATGTACCTAATGTCCTTTATAATGTCCCAGTAGAGTGTACCATTCCAAACATGTCTGCTATTCTGTGGATGAAGTGAGTCTCCCCATATGTATTTGCCCCTGCAAATACAAAAAAGCAGCACACAATACCAACTGTATACATCACCCTTGAGCTAGACATTCAAAGGCCATTCCCTTCAAAGGCAAGACTATTGAAGAGATAGGCATGAAACACACGCATGCACACACACTCACACACTTAACCAGACATATACACAGAACAATAACTATACAATCAAAAGGTTAGAGGGCTTACACATGCTTACGTAAAGCTGACACTGACTGTGTTTTCTTTGTATGGCTATATAAATATAGAAATGTTGTATTATCTGTGCAAGGTAGAGAACGTGCAGTTTGAGCTCTAGTGGATTTTCACTGTCTATTTAATTGAAAATGTTACTTTACCTTGAATCTGGCTGTTAAGACCTTCTATTTATCTGTTCCTTTGCCAGTAAGTGTTTGTGTGTGTGTGTGTGTGTGTGTGTGTGTGTGTGTGTGTGGTGTAGTGTTGTTTTGCTGTGTCTCCATGCAGGCATATGCCTATTTTAACCCTTTAACATTAGACAAAAAGGCATTGATGTGCACACTTTTGTACAATTTCACAAACAGTGCAAATGCAGTGATCTAATTATGTCCTTTGCTGAATTCCAAAATTATTTTCTATGACTTTTTTGTAGAAACAAACCTGTAAATAGATTTACTGCAGCTATAACATGGAAGCCCCAGTTGCAGATAATTGTAATATGAAATATGACCATGGACAAATTACTGATGGTGTCTGTGTATGATGTTAGTGAGGTACAGCAGTAGTAGTATGGTGTAGACTGAAAAGTAGGGCTGCCCCTAACTAAGAATTTTCCTAGTCAACCAGTAGTTGTCATTTAGGGCCATTCGTCTACTAGTTGCCCACATGTTTAGGAATTAATTTAATCATTAAATTATATATTCTGGGTGGGGCAACACTATATTTTATCTACAAGTACACGTCACACACTGAGTGAGCCGACTGTTAATGACGCTGTCGGTAAAGCAGTAATGATTGTGCTAAGTGGCTAATGTGCATGTAGCTACTTCCATGTTTCAGATGATACGTCATGTTTGTAGTCGACCAATGAAGATGAGTTTACATATCACCTTGGGTTCGTCCTTCACTTTCTCAAAATGATCCCACACTTTGGATGTCCTGCCCGACATGACATTAACACTTTCCCCGCCAGAGTATTGTTTAAAAGTTGCCAGCCACCGCCAGTATTTTTGGTCATATTCACTAATCTTTCAAGACACACAGAATAATCTATTCTATGAATATGTAAACAGTATATACATGAAACTAAAGAAGAGGCCTTCTGTTTTTAACCCTAACCCTTAAGACTTGAATTTGTGCAGTTTCATTAAACAAACAAACAAACAAACAAACAAACAAACAAAAATAACAGAAAAACATTTCGGACAAAAAGCTGGGAAAAAATGCATTTTTGTCAAAGACAGTCCTTTTCAAATAAAAAAATCAATTTCACATGGACATCTTTTGTTTTTCTTATTTCCTTATGCCAGTTTGAATTGCATAAATGAAAATAATGATAATAACTTAAATGATATTCTCTTTGAGGTATACTGGAACACGTTGCCACATTCAGTGATCGTTCAGTCTTCTGTTGCCTCCCTGTCGTCTGTGATTGTCTTGTCCATGTGTCACTGTCACCGTCATGGCGAGTCCAACAACATCTTCAAGGCTTGCGCAACCGTAAACTTCGGCAATTTACAAGCTGCTACATTTCTATAAACAACATCTTCCGGTTTCCAGAGAGTCTTCTTCGTTTGTTTTTGGACATGGCAGTGCTCCAATTTCACAAGATGTGTAACAGCACCCCCTGTCTTATAACAGTGAAACCACGGATTGCCAGAATATCTCGTCAATGGTGGGGAAAGTGTCAACCAGTCTGTGTAATATTTTGACAAGGTGCAGTTCCTAATAGAGTTTCATTTTTCTCTCTTTTTCTGCAACCAAGAGACCAATGAAATCTTGCGGACTAATGACCTTTCTGGTCGACTAACATTTGGTCGACTGTTAGGGGGTAGCCCTACTGAAAAGTCTGAACAGGATAGAGATCCCTCTCATTTTCTTGTGGGATCTCCTGAGATGGACTCTTTCTCCTCTCTAACCTCTACTTCCGACATGTCATCGAGGTAAACATCACTTCTTACCATGCCGTTTCTTTCATGTGCGAAACAAGCAAGACAATGCTCTTCCCACATTACAGGCTCTAATGGCTTTACAGATATCAACTGTCAGGTCTGTAAGTCATGACGTTGAACATGCTTTAAATGGATCTGAGTCAACAGGATCAACTTGAAGAAGTGGAGGAAAACCCTCGGTCACACCAGTATTCTTCTTTGATAGCGATCATGTCGGATAGTCATCCATTGCTACAAAAGAATAATCGTGAACAGGCTTCACATTTGTTACATTAAAATGATTGTTTGTCTGCATTTTGGGGTTTATCTTTGTGTTTTTTTCACCCTCGGCCCTGAAAGGTCATAGTACCTCATCCTGCTGACATTTAGAGCATTGATAATATTCCCTCACATATCAATTTCACCTATTTTCTCATCATTCTCGTTTCCCCCTAGCAGAAAATGGAATCATTTGTGCTTTCAGCAATTTGTTATTGATTGGGAGAGCTCTGGAAATAGAGGGTAGCCATTATGGCAATGCTGCAGCTACGGTTAAATTGAGTTTTAAGCAGGCCTGCAAATGTATCATTTCACAGCCATAACACAAAAGCTTTTAAATCCATGAACCTCAGGATGGATCAAATGCCTAAAAATACCAGTATTCTCATCATATCGAGAGCTATTAGAATTTCTGCCGTTGAGAGGTTTTCCGTAATTCTGTAGAATGTGACAGTATGTGGCTGCGTTTAAGAGAAACCACAGTTAAGATTGATTCTCCGACGAGCATCAGGCCTGTTAGAAATGTGCCATTGTGGGCGAAAAAAACGGTGATTCAATGACTATTGATGCATGCCAGATATCTTATTTTTGTGTACGCTGAATTCTTGGCCTGTTTGGTCACTGAAGCTGCCTTGGGAGAAAATAATAAATGATGCGGGCTATGAATATGCATATATTCCTGATTTTCCTTTGGAGGTGCTGATAGAATTATACATGTCAAAGCTTGTATGCATGCATGCAGGATCATGTGCACACACAAGGATGGGCAAATACACAGAGTATACCATCAGTATGGGGATCTGAAATTCTCTTATAATAGGAACTCGTATGGATGCCGGTCACAGAGAAGAGGTGGACTGCTTTCTCCAGCTCTCGACATCCGCCCCCCAGCCCTTTTTGCCCTGCACTCAGGGGACAGTGCATCAGGCCCGGGCAAGAGAGGCAGCAGGAGCGCCTCAGGCTGGGTCTTCACCACATCATACCAGCTCTGGTCTGGTTGGGATACCAAAGAAACCACGGGCCTGTAGCACCTCTTCTCGCCTCTCATAAATAATGCTGCCTGTTAATAATGAATTAGTAATTACCCCAGCTTTTTTATTTTTGTTGACCAAGGAGCAGAGGGGCTCGTAAATTAGTAGTACCCCGTCTCTCCCAGGGCGTAGTCCTACTACTAAATCCCCAGAGGAGGTTTGCCGGCTTTTTATGGCCTGTGAGGCAACCGCCACCCCCCACACACTCCAACTGCCCAGTTGGCTTTCTAACCCCTCAAAACCCCCAACTACCAACTGTCATTCTCCTCTTGTACCTGGGACCCTGTTCTCAGTCTGTGGCAGGCACATGCACATACAAAGTTCGTAATCCAAGTTAAAGGTTTTCAGCTTTCTGAATTCATTAATTCATTATATTATAGCAACAAACATACCAGGGGGTTTCATATTCAACGAGTCCTATGCATCCATCCGTTTTCTATACCTTCTTAGGACCATGGGGATTCTGCTACAATCCATCCATCTTGTTCTAAGTGAATAAAAAGCAAGCAAGGTTTTGCATTTTTGTTAACCTTTTATAATGTGGTCATCTCAATTGAACATAGAAGTTGTAAAAGAACAAATAATAACATCTTAAGAGTGTGCCATTGTCCGCAAAAAAGAAGCTCCTTGTCTCGAACTTGACCTCTACCAGCTCGGTTTCCCCCCAGACAATCCAGAGATCCATGTTAAATGTATTGGAATCTCCGAATTATCCTTAGGTGTAAAGCCTTGTCCGTCTATGTGTGTGCTAGACCGCCGACCTGTCCAAGATCTATCCACCTGCAAGCCTTACAGCAGTTTTATGATGCTTTGTTAAACAGAAGCTGAATCCAGTACCTGAATAACCCTAGAGTATCTACTGTATGCCGTGTGCAGCATTATCAGGAAACACCATACTCTATATATATTTACTGTATTGCCAATGTTTTCTCGTTTTTTTAATCCTTGGAATAGAAAATGAAGATACAGCTGAGCTTTCAGTGGAGTAGACACCCAAACAATTTAATGATTTAGGCTGCAAGTACTTCAATATATGAATGATTCGAGTATCACTATGTGAGTACAGACCTGTGTGTGTGGGGTTGTGTTGCTGTGCACATGTAAGCTTTCAGTTGATGTGTGTGTGTGCGTGTCTATGAATGCATGCAAAGGCACATGTGTGTTTTTGTCAGAGTGGGTTGATGAGCAGAGCAGCGCATTCCGACCGTGGTCGTGTTTTGCCTGGCCCTCGCCAGCCTTGTCTCACTTTCCTCTAAAGGTTAGATGTGTGTGTTTGGTTGTTGACCTGGAGAGAGAAAGAGTGTGTGCGTGTGTAAGAAAGAGAGAGAGTCAGAATGCCAGACTCTTAATGATCCCTCCAGAGAGGGCTTGCTGTGTGTGTGCAGCGCTGAGGCCCGGACAGGGAAACACGGGGAAATTAGCTATCTCTCTCAATAACCTCCGATGAAAGTCTGCCTCCTACCGGCTCCTCTGTCACTGGCTCCTCAAGACAATAAGCCAATTAGACCAAACCCAGCTAAGGGCCAGGTCCTGTGTGAGTGTGTGCGGCTTTGTGAAAGTGTGCAAGTGTGAGTTAGAGGTGAAACAGAAATAGAAGAATAGCAACACAGATTCCTTGTGCATAATTTTCTTGCTGCCCGGAATCTGGATGAAGATGGACATTTTAGTTTAGGACAGCTTTTGCATTCATTCTTATCGACAATTTGGGAACCATGTGGAGGGGAAAGCATGCATATAGCAACTGTTATGTACAATAGAAAATAAGGAACATTGGGTAAATGTTCAACCTTATCTGCTGTAAACTTTGGGTCACGCCAAAACAGGAGTGCAAAACAGACAGTTAAGCTCTAAGAGAACATATATATAATTTTATTCATCTGGTACCAAGTGATTCAGCTTAGTCTTTCCTAAGATAACTCCACTTTCACAAAGGAACTGATGTATTTAACATTTACAGAGGTGGCAATTGCAGTTATTTGGACTAAAGGGGAGGAAATGGGTAGTTAGACTGAGCGGTAATAGCTAAGAAGGCTGTATGAGGTAAAAATAGAAAAACTTACACTTAATCATCAGGAAATCCAAAAAAACGCAAGCCACAATATTGGCTGATTGATGAAAGATATCACCAGATAGCCACAGGGCAATGAATGTAAAAATTACACCTTGATGTTAAAATGATGTGTCTGCGTCAAAGCTTTGCTTTCAGAAAGCAACATTTGGATCCTGGAAAATTCATAATACATGAGCCACGCCAAGCTACGACTGTTAAAGGAATGAAAATGATTAATCCCTCATAAATAAACGGTTTAGTATGAATGGATATGTAAAGGTGTTGATGTTACTGATTACTCTGGCAATATTGCGTAATGTGTTTAATTTAGATACCAGCGTTTTGTAAGATTAGATGTCACTTTTTTTTTTTTTTTTCAAATGAAGGATATTACTCTCTCTCCCTTTCTCTCTCCGTCTCTTGCCTCCCCATCCCCCTCTCTGCCTTTCTGAGATATTGGCCTGTCTGTTCATTCCATAACTCATACTTTACTCGTGACGCTCAATTAAACTGCATACATTAGGGGAGTTGATGGGGAGGTAGGACATTTGTAATCAAGCATATTTATTCTCTTTAATCACCCTGGGGACCTGGAGACCTCAGGAAGGCACACGCACAAGGATGCATGCAAATGCATACCCACACATTGACACGCACGCAGATCCTCAAACAAACACCTTCACAAGCCGACAGGACATGCGCACGCATTCGCACATATATAAATGCACACAGACACACACTTATCAAATGGTGCTGCTGAACTCAATCAAGCCAAGGCTTGGCAGCCATGACTCCGTCGCCCCCGCAGCTCCCCCTCTGCACCCTGGTCCCTCGACCCCAACCCCATATTAATGACAGCACACTAGTTTACATATTAATGAATAGCTTCGGTTTTTAATATGCTGCTCACTAAATCACGCAAGGCAAGCAGACAGGCTATTAGTGCTTTGTACTCCTCTAGTGTATATTAAAAATATATGGGGTGATTTGTATAGCATGCATGCCTGTAGGTGTTTTTGTGGGGGTGTGTGTCAGCAAGCGCTGCGTGTATGCATATCTTGTATAAGCATAAATGTCTGTCAGCGTGCATATAAAGGTGCATTCCCTAATTTTGCTCAGCACTGGTTGAAAATGACTGATTTCTGGTTTTGATGGTTGCATTTGATTCAAGAAAATTCTAAGGTAATAGCACTGTATGCAAGAGAACAAAGTTCAACGTTGGCTTCCTGCTTTCTCTGCATTCCAGGAGTTATTTCTGTCAACTTGGACAAACTGCGACGGCGCGCAAATACACCCTACCGTCAGTTAATCTCTGGTCGCTGTCAGTAATCACATATAGAAGAGTGAATGGGATGTGAAAGGTAGGAAATAATTAGAAATATTCCCAGTTGCTGCTTTGTGACCAGGACTCAATGGAACCTCACTTTTAATTAAGACCAAGAAACCAACACACCAACACCCATAAAGGCACACACACAGACATCCGATTTTACATTCACATTGTGCCATATGTATACACATACGTGCACACACACTGACAGCAACACAAACACACACTATTGTACACTCCCAGTGAGCAACAGGGGAAATAAAGGCTTGGTTTAAAGAGGGCTTAGAGCCGCCCATGACCTAGAATGAGTCTATATTCAGTGAAAGCTGTGTTTGTGTGTGTGTATCCGTATGTATGCGGGGATATGAATGATGTATTCCGGGTCTTTCATGACAAATGTATTTGTTTATAAGCAAGGGATAAGAGGAATAGAAGAGTAAGGGAAAGACACGGAAAGACACAAGCAGGGATTGATGTAATTATCACAGTGGTCCTCCATATTTGTGTCTCCGGCTGCGAGACCAGAATGTGAAAGCCTCAGTTGATCTTCCTCACACTTGATCGTCACATATGCACACATGCCGTACATATATGCTCTCACACAAACATGCATGCGTTTCTCAGGAACTCTGGTGCACCCCGGCCCTTTTGGATGTGTTTGTGTGCATTTTGTGTCCATAGTGCACACATGCTCACACATGTATAAAGTCTCCGATCCATTCATAGCGTCATTATGCATAGGATTCTCTCTCATTTTCCATTGTGTGGCCGCCATTAAGTACCCACTACATTATCGAGCTCCCATCTGCTAATGACAAAATAGACAAAGAGAATAATCAACACTCTTCTCCGTCTCCGCAGCTTTCTTCCTTCTATCTATTGTGTATCAGCTCTCCCCTCTCTCCTTCTCCCCAGTCATTTGGATAAAATCAAGGGATCATCATAATGTGTGTGTGTGTGTGTGTGTGTGTGTGTGTGTGTGTGTGGAGAGAGTGTACATTCACATTGTTCCACAGTATTTTTCAAATGTATATGCCAGCTACACAGCACTCCATGCACACTTGCCTTCATGTGTGTGTGTGTGTGTGTGTGTGTCAGCACCTCCGAGTGTGTGTGCGTGTCCCAGTGCATGAAGACCACAGACGAGATGCAATAATTGAAGGCCCTCCTGCAGATTTCACACAATCAACGTGGCCACACTGGAGGTGATGAAAGTGAATCAAAGATTGAAGGGAGAGTTGGTTTTAAAAGGCTTTCAGTGCCCCCCCCATTCCTCAATTATCCCCACAATGGCTTATTAATACCATACCCACCTTCACTGCATCGCACCCTCTTTATTTCCTTTCTATCTCTCCTTTTCACATCACAGAGCCACACAGCGTTATATTCATATTACCCCGGCGCCTTCATATCTGACCAGATCTCCCTCATTGCTCTCCCCTTTCCCTCTATTCCCCCTGAATCCATCCTGCTCTCCATCCTTGTCCTTCATATTTTTAAAAACCCACTGCCCTTTGCCTTCATATCTGCCCAGATCTCCGTCACTGTCAACCCCCCCTGCTTTCCCTCCTCTTCTCCTTCGCTTCCCACCCCTTCTCTTCGCCCCCCCATCCCTCCACCTTTTTTTAAAATCCTTTTTAATGAAACGGAGGACCCTGCTGCCAGTGGAGGTGATCCTCATTCGCCAGTCCCAGTGTGCACTGATTGTCTGTCTGTAGAATGGCTGGGGAGAGGGCTGAATAGGATAGATGAGTCTGTATTGGCCCTGCTCCTGTAATTCACATAATACTGCCGCTCCTATACTATTGCCACCACTGCTCTCTCTTTCTTTCTCCCCCTTTTTTTTCTCTGGCGTAAAGAAAGATAAGGCTCACCGATATGATCCTGGAGATGAATACGCTCCCATTACCAAAAAGCGAGCCGGAGCCGAGCCATTAATTGTTTGGCATTTGGTGTCACCACAACATATGCATGGAGCTCATGGCATGTATCCTGTCGAGGGGGGGGTATTCAGAAACGAGTGAGGGCGGGCTGGTAAGAAGGGACGAAAAACAGGAGGGAAAGAGAGAGGAGGCTGTGTCGGTTATTATCCTCAACACGTTTGCGTTTGATGTTGCCACCGTCATTTTCCCTCCGTGTGTCTAGATCTAGCCAGAGAGCAGTTTCAGGATCACAGCAACACGGGGGAGAAAATATTGAATCAATGCTTCCGCCGGCTTTTGAAAGCAGGGTTAGCGTTTGATGCTGCGACACTGGGTGAGAGTGAGAGAAAAAGAAAAATATGTACGAGGAAACAGTCACTCTTTCCCTCCACCCCTCCCCTTAATTTTCCTCTCACCTTTGCTTTCTTTCCGTCTTTCCTTCTCTCCCCTCTCTCTTCACTGCTTACCGCTGTCATTGTCTCATTTAGCCTGTCTAAAAATATAGTCTTCCTCCCCAGATGTAAAGGGGGAGAAATTTCGACATGTGTGTTACCTTTTCATCTACGAGGCGAGGAGAGGAATCTTGGGGGAAATCAGGTGTCTTAATGACAGCCGAGTGTGCAGCATGGGTAATGCCGAGCGCCGGCATTTGCAGTACACGCATTAAATTATTCACATCAAAAACTCATTGTTTGTTACCTGACAGAGCCGCGGAGAGAGGTGGAAGGATGATGGAAAAGCGTGATGAATTAAACATCAGGAAGATGGAGTGCCTCAGAGAGGCAGAAAGAGAGAGGCAAAAAGGAGGGAGGAAAGACAAGAAGAGAGGAAGGTGTTTAGAATCTAAAGATGCACTCTTGTCTTTTGAGAGAAGGGAGGTGCGGTTGAAAGAGTGTGTATGTATTTACATCTGTGATTTTATGATAATGTGAAAGACTGTTTATAGTACCCGCCTATTATCTCTGCCACCAATGACAGGCAGTCAGGATGTAAATCAGGAAGTCAAAATAGGAAGTGAGAAATGTAACTGCGCTACAGATCCTGAGTGCTACGGCAAGGCTGCTCAAACATTCAAAAAATGAGTTTTATTTTAGCATTTTTCTGCTCAGTGACAGGAAAGAGGAACGGGATGCTGATCCCTGGTGAACTATAACTAACAATATCGCTACACTCAAGAGCTGGCTAACACTTGCACAACAACAATTAACAACTAACTGATTATTATAAGTGGGTGATATGGCCCTAAAATAATATCACAATATTTCAGGGTATATTTGCGACAATATGACAGATTAGTAACGAAAAAAATACTGTTAATTTATGAAAATAGAATTGCAACAAAATAAGTGATATAGTCTTCCAGTTTGCCTTCAGATATTCAGTAAAATAAAACTGAAATGATCGCTCATTTCTTTAGTTTGTGAACAACAACAGTATCTCAGAGTGACATTCATATTCTGTATACAATATTAATAGTTCAACAAAATAAAATCTACCACAAATCACACATTTAAACAGCTCCCAAATACAAAAAAATGTACCCACGGATCTATATATATAAATAAACAAGTGATTTACATTTCTCCTCTAGTCATCACACTATAACCTGTGACAGGCTGTTATGATGCCACAACTATCGCACATTCACATATATGGAGTTTTTTGTCATCGTCACGTAGGTTTACATTACCAAAGGTTTAGGTCAAAATCACTTGACGACACTGATTCCCGTGTGTGTGGGCAGAGAGGAGAGGGAGAGACGCTGTGCTGCTGCCAGAGGAGCGAGAGGAGAGGGAGAGACGCTGTGCTGCTGCCAGAGGAGCCGCTGACTGAGTTCCCTCTGAGCAGTGAGTCACTAAAAGAGTCTGAGAAGTCCGGGGCTGTTCATAAAACATTCAGGACGCCACAGTTTATTCCACACTACTGAAACTGCTCCTCTTTTTAAACCACCACGGAGTCTGTAATAATTGTGCTTTCAGCCATGCTTGTTGTTACCATGGGTAACAGTATGACGACAATATGTCAACAAGTCCAAATATTTCAAGTATCACGATTTTCCATATGATATTAAAATTGATACCGGTATTATCATGAACGAGATAACATGGCACACCCTTCATTTATATACAACATTTAAAACTGGCTTTAAAGAGTTGTTTAGGGTATAAAAAAGTCATTAATTTAATTTTAAGACCAAACTACAGTGCACAAGATGGCGATTCTACAACAAGTGTGATTAAATTGTGTGTTACACACAAAATGGAAGGTCAAATGTAAAAGAAACACATAAATACATGTTAAAGAAGGCAAGCCTATATATTTTAAAGAGACAATACTGCTTTTTGTCTCTTAAAATGTGAATTTTGAAACAAATCTCTGGGCACCAGAATATATTACAGGTGCAGCATTGAAAACAAAGAGAAGAACCACACATTATCTCACTTACTGCTGAAATATTAATTCGATTACAAAACTATTGAGGTTGCAAATCATAAACACTTTACTTAATAGATCATCAGTAACAATAATGATCAATTAAGCAACTGATTGTGATTTTGAACAAATATAAAACCTTTGCATTTACCAAACAATACCAAATGTGCTGTTTACCTCAATCAAAGCTCCCAGCAACATATTTGGTATTCTCTTACAATATCGCGTAACCTATGAAACATATAAAGATGTAGATACTTGGACAAACAAACACGTTGAATATAATTGAATAATACTTCTTCATAATTCTTCTTTCAGACTCCAAGATGGCCGCCTTGTCATAAAATAGTTATGTTGTGCACTTTGTTTGCTGATGCTAGTCATTGAAACATGCTTTTCAAAATACATTATCCTACTGAGAGCTAGAATGTAATAGGAGACATTGGTTATATTTCAGAATCAGATCTTTATTTGATTGATTAAATTTCACATTTAAAGTAATTATTCGATTGATGATCTATCGTTATCATCCCTAGTAACAACGTTTTGGTCTGTCTGACCTTTATCAGGTATACTTGTCCTAAAATGCCTTTATTCTAGAGGCCTAACTACAAAACTGGGGATGCATGTAACTACTTTTGATTATTGATTAATTGATCGATTGATAGTTTGGTCAATAAAATGTCAGAAACAGTGACAAATGCCCAAAAGTCACCCAAGGTAACTTCTTCAAACTCTTTGTCAGACCTACAGTCTAAAATCTAACAGTTTCAGCACACTGTCACATAAGACAAATAAAATCAGTAAATCCTTACAATTAAAAAATCATTTCAATATGAGAATAGATGCAGATTAATTTGATCAGCTGTTCGATTCAGCTCTGATGTCGTCTGTGTAAAACACTGATGATCCTGTCGTGTAAGTGTGATGTAGTTAGGGTTAGACGGTTGACCTACTGTAGCTTGGGTAAGTGTACACGCCTTCACCACCACCCATTCTGTCCATAACAAGTAAAGATTGTATTGATCCAGTGAAATACACTGCAGTTTCCCCTCAGTGAGAAAACAGAACCAGCAGTGTTTCAGATTTTTTGACACCGGTGGTACAAAAAATAACAACTGGCGTATGAAAAGTCTCTGAGGCTAAACAGAGTCGGTGTAGAACGTGATGAAGTGCAAAGCCTTCAGACTTAGTGCTAGTTAACAGTTGTGGGAAAATTGAGTTTGATGAGAGAAGACATTAGCAGCAAGTCTAGCAAATTAATGTTTTAGCATTCTTTAAATATGGATTAGATTTAATACTTCATGAAGTACAATGATAATAGCTCGTTTCACAGAAACATAATGTAGCACTTAACAATGTACTGTAATTAATACAATATGCGAAGTTGTATTATGTTAATTTCTGATGGAGAAATTAAAAATAGATTATACAACTAGTTGGAGTGTGTATCCTCTTGATTGGGGAGCGGGAAGCGAGGGGGGCAGAGCGAGAGGGGGGAAAAACACATGCATTTATCAGAGGGTGATTAAGTTTAAGGCAATGATTCACTAAATATTTAACAGCTTTGCTTGGTGCAAAGTATATCATGAATTATAGATGGCAAGGATGAGCATGTCTTGATGTAAGACAGTGTTTAAAGACTTAACCTACAATGAGGGAAGAGCAATTACCATTGTAATAAATGAGAGTGGAGTGAAAAAAGACCGTCTATTCGTTATTTCTAATTAATTTCTGAGGATGATCACAACGGGGGGAGAAAGAGAGGACGGGGCCACGTCCATTAGTCTCTGACACTTTGGGGCCCTTTTGTCCTTGATAAATGGACTCTGTGCTTCAAGTGACACACACAAGAGTGCACAATGCTTGCCGACGCACACACACATGGTCAAAAGAACGCACACTTGCTTTAAAAAAATGGTCACAACCCTTACAAAAAATTTCTTCCATAAAATTTCAGTTCAAATCGTATCAAACACGGTGAATCCTCCCACTTGACTGTGAAGAGGGTGTTTTTAATTTTAAAAAATGTCAAAGATGGATATTCAGGACGCTCTAAATACAGTTGATTTCACTATCAGTATGCATGGGTGGACACCTCTGTGTATAGTGTACGCATGCAATGCAGATCCTCCCAGACAAATGCTTAGCCTTTAGCCCCTCTAGAACTCCTACTTTCCAATACCTCTTCACATATCCTGTATTTTTTCTGTTTCCTTGCACTTGATTTTATAAAGGCTCCGATGTCTTCCAGCAATTCCCTCACAGATTTCATTAGGTAAGGAAGGAGAGGGGGGGGGGGGGGCCTTGATGCACTGGTTTTTCAACTTTCACTGCGCATTACTTGATGTCATATCACTAAGGAAGAGAGAAGAGGTGTACGCACGGGCCCTATATTCAAAGTCACTGGAGCATTCCATGTGTAGTGCTCTGAAATATTGATGAGTAAGCAAAAACACACTGCGTCCTGTCACTTTCAGGAACGCAGAGGAGAATGGAAGTCACAAGGAAGAAGGATGATGCCTACTCTCTTTTTTTCTTCTTGGGGCCGTAGCCATTTTAACTGTCAGCGGAGGTAATTCACTTTTGTAGAGCTCTGAGACGAGCACAAGTCAACTGATTAGCCATTAAGTGCACGAGAAGGAGCGGGTAAATAAAGGTTTGATCGATCAATCAATCAATCTCTTATCTATCCACATTGCCATCTGTCTGTTTTTGTCTGTCTGTCTGCTTCAAGCTTGAAAACGGATGCATATTAATTCACTGCAATGATCTCTCAACACCTCCGATCTGCATTATTCACTGCATTATTCCATCTGATGCTCCCGACGCATTCGGCATGCACGCCAAAAAATCACCATCAAATTTTCAAAATTGTGAAGAAACACTTTTCCCAGCACTCGTTTGCATCCAAAGAAACCTTTCTTTTATTCATCCCTCTGCTCCTGTTTAATTGATTATTTGTCTTTTTTCATTTCATTTCACATCCTTTTCTTCTTCCTTTTTTTTGTTTCGTCTTCCGCCCGAGTTGAGGGAGTGAGTGCTCGGTTTCAGTGGCTTGTGGGGCTACACTGATGTTAAGCCTATCTAGTTTGTCTGTGTGTAGTCGTATTGATCCTTGGCTAAGACATTAGATCTGTACGTCATGTCAAGGGTTTGGTGACCTCTAGCAGTCTCTCTCCAAGTGATAGCTTTGATAAGCCCCATCCTTCTCTCTGTTCTATATAGAGCCGTGCCCTAACCTTTAGCCTGACTCTGTGTTTGAGCCTGACCTTTCTTTGATGTGTAATACATACCACGTGCCGCCCCACCACTGAACATTCAGACACGAGATATACACACATGTACCCGAAAAAACACACACACATGCATGTATTGCATGCACACGCGCACACACACACACACACACACACACACCGTTAGTCAACACCCTGAAGCACCAACTCCCATGGAACCTTATTAAAACCACCTTCAGTGGTAACGGGGGAAGTTCTCAAAGTTTCCATAACTTGTATAATGTGTTGTATGAATAATGTTTTCCTCTCCTCATTTCCCCCTCTTCAATCGTTAATGCAGAAAAGCAGAAGCTTCGCTCACATAAAAAAGACAAACGCCAAAGTCCGCTTGCCACTGATGGGCATATTTACTAAAGGCAACAAGCTGGCCTTGCAGGCAGCAGACGCACACACACGTGTGCCGAACACAATCATATTCACACAATCACACCCTGCATACATGTCTACACACAGGCTTAGATACTCCCATACACACACATGCACACACACCATTTCCGTTTGATGTTTGCCAATCATCCAAGATCCCTTACAGCTTGCCCTGCCTCCTACCAAATAACAGTCTTCATTAATTAAAAAGGAAAAGGCAATGTTATTATAATTCTCTTTGCTTGCCCCTTGATGTAATGGAGGGGGTGTGTGGTGTTTTGTGGCTCTTCGAGAGTTTGCTTTCATCATCGTCTGAGATTCCCCATGGCTTTGCCTTACTGCCATCAAACTCTCTTTCCTTCTTTTTGTCTTTTCATCCAATGAGATGAAGTTTGGAAAAGTTGCTCTCGCCCAACAGGATCCTTTTTAGCAGTTAATGCCCTTCCCAGCTGGCAGGCAACTAACAGCCCACTAGCGGGCCACTGGTGGCAAAGTCGGACAATGTTATTAGCTCGCCAGCTTATAGCTGATGGCTTGAAACCAGTGTTGGCTTAAAGCCGCCGAACGCTTGGTGAATGTTTGCTGCCTAGGTCAGCTCTGTTTACTTGTTTTGTTTGTGTATACAAGGTTTTATTTAGAGAGGTTATAGATGATAGATACAAGCAGCAGAACTTCTAAAAACTAAATTTTTGCACGCCTCAAAAGGCCACATGCAGATGCACATGGAAAAAAAATGTTTAGTTTCTACAGTGCACGCTCTGAAGTGAAGTCAGTTACAGGCAAACGCTCGAAGGCCAAGGATGGACTCACTTTATATCTGGGTTTGTTATGTGACAACTGTTTGGGCCTTGAGAGACAGTAGACTAGTACAAGACAAATGAAAGGACAATCAGAAGGACGGACGGACGGACGGACGTAACAACACAACACTGATACAGCTGACAAGCGAGACAGGTCCGGAAAGCTGATGAGAAGAGGAAGGGAAACAAGTGAGAAAATGGAGCACGCAGCTGCACTCTGTTTGCAGGAGCTAAACTTATTAGTCTGTTCTTAATGCCTCTCAGTGCAGATAGCATTAAGAAATACATGGTAATGATGATTTGTGTTCTCCTCAGCCAGCAGAGGGATAGGAGCCCACTTATTCCACATGAGTGTTATAATTGGTACCTTATTGCATTAGGGTAGAATGCACTGTGTGATTTCCTGGGTGTCATTTTTGACTAATGGATCCTTAAGAATAGTAATCTAATCGTTGTCATTATTTCATCTCCGCTGCTTTCAGAAAAAGCCACGTTGATTTGGGGGGGGGGGGGGGGGGGGGGGGGGAGTTCTAGCCGTGGATGTGTTGGGGCATGTTGCAAATTAATCTGCACACCTTGTAAACAGAAAGAGAGCAAACAGAAATCAATTTGGCTGAGTGAGGAACTCCACTCTAAGGGCTTTTAGTATCTGCATTAAGCCCGAGTTGTTTGGGCCTCAGTCTGTTTTTTTATCCTCTCTGTTTTTGGCAGACGTAGACAACTTTGTCAAATCAGCCCATTTATGTTACTTGTCAACATGCTATGTTATTTCCTGCTCCAAATCGAATCTTGTATCTAATTGTAAAGCTCAATCATCAATACAAATGTGTTTCCAGTCATTATTACTAGCAGCTGCAGCGGCGTGCCACGCTTGTTATTTGCTGGTATATTTTTTCCGCCGGTCCCTGGCTCCCTATTACTTTGTGTGCAGTAATCACACAGTTTCAAAACACACCCCAGCATCTAATTCTGCCTAAAAAAAATCTAAAAAACCTCCGCAGCGCTCCCAGCCCCTCTGCTTCCATTTCCACATACCTTGATCCTGGTGTTGTGTCACTAATAGAGGTGATGTACTGTTTATTTTATTGATCATGTGTTTTATCCGAGCATCAATGCAGGGTTCACTCACTGGCATGCACATTCCCTTTATCAAAACAGACACTGGACCTCTGCTTTGAGGCTTTCATCAAGCAAAAACACCCATTACGGTCTCTGACTGGCTGGCTTGCTCAGGAGAGAAAAAAAAAAAAAAAGTACGGCTGGTGTTCCCCTGACACGCAACATCCCAATTATGCCCACACAGACGAGAATATACACTTACACAGGTCAGACACACACAGGCAGCCACATAAGCACTTATGATTTTGTTTCAAGCTCTGACACACATTTGTGTGTGTGTGTGTGTGTGTGTGTGTGTGTGTGTGTGTGTGTGTGCACAGATATATAGTAACTGTTTGATACACAGATATATAGTATTTTTTTTTTGTTTGTTGTTATTTCAGGAACACACGTGAGCACATTCAGCGAGCCTGTGGTTGTGTTTTCAAGGCTGAGGGAGTGCAGGAATGTCAGAATGGAGGCTGATCTGATGGTCAGGAGAGTGTCCTCCTGAATAACCCTCGACACACACACGCACACACACACAAACACACTTTACAGCTAAACATACAGCACAGAGAGAGCGAGTGAGACGGTCCACCACACCACACCTTCCTGACATGTCTTATCACCCCCCTCCCCTCATCTCCCTTCCCCTCCCCTCCCCTCCCCGCAGCCCTCTTCCACCATCCCTCCTGTCTGCCCCCTCCTCCGCCTCACCACCACTGTCCTCCCCACCCTCCAGGGAGAAAAGGCTGACTTGCATTCAGTAGCATCTCTCAGGAAAGAAGAAATGAATAAAAGAAAGGAGACGTCCTGTTGACAGTCAATGTCTGCGCTGCCAGGAGCCAAAATAACTGTCAGCAAATGCTCGGGACTGTCCAAAATGCCACCAAGACAAAAAAGAAAAAAAGACTGATAAATAAATAAATAAATAAATAAATAAATACATGAAATTTGGCAAAGCAAAAAAAAACTTAGTGATGCCCTCAGAAATGAAACAGAATTAGGTGTGAATAGCGAAGAAATCGAAGAAGTCGAGCGCATCGTTCATTCAGTCATGTACAGTTTTAAGAACCCTGAAAGACTAGTTGTTGCTATGGTGTGAAGGTAAATGGGACCCCTAATAATAAACTATGAATACAATAAAGTCATTTTGCCCAAGTGAGTGCGGCTGCAGCCATTAAAATGAGTCACATGTATTTTATGTCCGTCAAGGAACACAATAGAGGCCAGTTTATGCTGCCCAGCGCCACGCTGATCACAGCCCTAATGTGCCCACACTGTGGAGGGCCTTTTATTTTTGCTGCGAGGTGCCTGTACTGTACATATTCATGCCTTGTGTAGGTACAGTCATCACCACAGCTTTGTTCTCATGCAGAGCAGTGTTGTATAATTAATGTCCCTTTGATTACAATAACAGCTTGCGTGCCAGAAATTACATAAAGACGCCTTATTATTATTTTTAAATATTCATTTGTGTAATTCTGAACAGTCATTGGACTACTTTTGTTCCTGCCACATCGCCACTGATTGTTCAAGTGTTCAAGTTCAAGTGTTCACTTTAGCCAATTGGATTCAGGTTTAACATTATGAAATAAAACGTGATCTCGAGCACAGCGTGATCGGTATGTTCATGTATCTCTATTTTTTACAACAACCTGTAAGGCGCCAACTCTCTCCATACCGGCTTTTCTCTAATGATCATTAATTGCAGCAGACCTGAGAAATCCTGGATGACCTTACACGTCAGTATCATACCTGGGACCGCTTCTTAAGCCAGACATCCTAATCGAGTGCATGTCTAATTTATGGGGCTGGAGTTTGCCATTAAGGGCCTGATCCATGGAATTAAATAACTAGCAGACCTTCGCTGGTCCCGGACGGTGGGCGGAGGAGGAAGGGAGATAGCGTGATGAATTGCCCGCCCCTCCTCTACCTCATCCTTGACTTTGAAAAATACTGTCTCTGCGTTTTAGGTCAGCTTCTGACAACAATTAGGCACATCGAAATAGATAGACTGTGACCTTCTTTTCTCTCCCCTTCCTTAAGGTTTCTTTTTTCTCTCACCTGCCTTATCCTGTGTGTGGAATAGAAAAAAACTTGGATGTTATAGGAGTAAAGATGCACAGATATGCTCTGTAAAGCAACATAAAAGTGTCAGGAC
Source organism: Epinephelus moara (assembly GCF_006386435.1). Lineage (NCBI taxonomy): Eukaryota > Metazoa > Chordata > Actinopteri > Perciformes > Serranidae > Epinephelus > Epinephelus moara. The sequence goes on along the minus strand of NC_065516.1, from coordinate 25,078,643 downwards.
AGGAAAATAAACAGCTGTACAGTACATATGACAACAGTTAAAATGCTATAGTAAGAAGAACATATCAAAGAACCACACTTATTTGTTTCTCTCTAAGTAAATCTAAAAATTCCAACTTGAGCTTCACACACAGCAGCAAGCCTTGGTCCCAAGTTCACATTAGCATCTTATATTAGAGGGAAAGAGAAATAATATCATAAATAAACAGAACTTAATAACATCTTTATTAACAGATGTGTCATTTTTGCTCCTCTTCATTTTGTTTTCCACTGAATATTTTCATGGACGCTGCTATTGATCTTGCAATGTGGCGGAGGTCGAGCCAGCTAATTCCCTTTTTCATTAGAGCAAAGCCCCCCAAATTCTCTTAGTAGATCTGCCTCTTAGGGGCATCCAATCTCCTGCCTCTCCCAATGACATGAATATAAGCCCGCGCTGATGGGGCCTGGTGTAAATGTATTAGCCCTGCGCCTGTGCCCCTAGCACAGCCAGCCATAATTATGTTAGGAACCAACGAGACAGCTGGGAAATCAATATGCTAAGACAGATTGAGTGGAGATGTGTGGCCAGTGGAGTGGGAATAGAGAGGCCTGGCAGCTCCCTGTGGTGCGAAAGGGCTAGAGTCGACGATTAAGCCATAGACTTAGCATTTACTGCTAGGATTCACTGCCTGAATCTAGTTAGCATTTAGGGAAAGATCCCTGCGAACAGACAGTGTTACCATTAGATGGAGGCTTCGCTCGTTAGCTGAGTGGCCTATCATCTTCTGGGGTCGGGTGGGAGCAGAAGTGTTTCAACACGCTTAGCATTCATTGTTCGAATCAGTGGATCCTCTGTTCGCTTAGTATTTACACCTTTTACTGTAGATTTTGGCTTGAAGAAGTGGATTCAGGTGACGTCTTGCTCTGGGGTTGGGTCTCCAAATCTGAGAATGGCTTAATAAATGAATTGCCAGAAAAGGGTTACATCATCTCCAATATTCTGAGCTGATTTATGAATGAATTATCATTACCTGAATCTGGAAACCATTAGAACATTTGTTATAAGCAGTATTCTTTTAATATATGCTTGTTGCTCTTAATTGTTTGCACTTTCTGTAGTTCAGTTACCGCATTTCACTACAGCTGCAGGAGCTCCTCATTGTAAGAAACAAACTATTACATATTAGGGCTGGGCGATATAGTTCAAAATGTTACCACAATAAAAATGTTCATATCAACCAATATCGATAATTACCACGATAGATGTGAAATCATTATTTCTTTCACATTTAAAGGCTGATTTTTGCTCCTGGAGTGAAAGTTAAAGAAAGCTATGGTTAATTGTGGTTTTAACTATGGTTTATTGTCAGAATATAACAACATTTGCCAATCAGTGGAACATATTACAAATCTAAGGTAGATTTAAAACAATTATAATCAAAATAATATCTATAAATAAAAGAATAGATAGACAAAGAAATCGTAAATCTGGTCAGGAGCATGTCAGCTTCTCTGCAGACTTTGAAAACATTTTGTAAGCGTTTTAACTAGGGATGTCCCGATCACATTTTTTTTCCGATCCGATACTGAGTCCTTTATTTTGAATCCGAGTCCGATACCGAGTCCGATCCAATACTTTGCAAAGCATTAAGAAAGAAAAAAAAAAGAATGCATCCAAGTTGTCCCATAAGGTTTGTTTTTTATTTAAATAGTATCCAAAAAGCTTATCGGTGGTTCAGCAGCACAAAATGTAAACAAATTCAATCTTCTTCTTGTCTTCAACAAACAAAATAGGCCTATATCTTTATACATTGGAAAGCGGAGGCAACAATGAACAACATAGATGAAAAACCTGGCCATTTTTGTTGCTTTGATTCCTCCGATCTTTTATTACAGATTCCGATTTTGTACAAATAACAAGATCGGAGCCGATACCCGACCCGAGGATCGGATTGAGACATCTCTAGTTTTAACGGACACTGTAAACAGAATAAATAGACAAAACAAAAATCTCAAGTTTTAAACTCACGGTATGTAATCTTTGCCGTTTCTCAGTCAAAACAAGAACAAAAGACACTTTGATGATGTTGCGAAATAACGTGGAGTCATTTATTTCCGATGAAAATGAATCCGACGTGACTGTGGCAGACATTTTGTTTACAGAAGGAAATTTATGAGTTTTCATCACGTTAAGTCACGTTATGTCATTTCATTCTAATGAAATAACCGCAAGTCAGTCACGTTAACTTGCTAACTTACATTAGCATTAGATGGGTCAACTACCCATATAGCTAGCTACCATTACGGGGCCAATTCAGTCGTGCAGTAGTGCAGCGATGTTATCCGTGGTCAAACCAGTCGTACTAAAAACAACTTTATGACCATGTTGAACCCTACTCATTAGTGGCCTGTCTCGTCATCGTCCTCATCATCTTCTTACTCTTCTTCTTCTGGTAAAAGGTGGAAGGCAACTGGCGTTGAAGGTGCATTACCGCTCCCTTCTATGGGCATATGGATGGCTAAATTATCTCAGGGATTTATTTACTATATTTCTGTTGAGGAAAATTCTCACTAGATAATTATCATAACAGTTTTATTGCCCAACACATGTACATTACCTATCTATGATAAGTCAATCGTGTATTCTCAAAATACAACTAAAATCATCACCCTCCCAGGATGAAGAGGAGCTTATCAGGAAGTGGATGAGGAGGAGGAGGAGGAGGAGGGGTGGGGTGTGTGACGCAGGACAAGTGGAGTTGGGTCAAATGAATTATCTTTAAAAAAAAAAAAAGACAGTGGTTCGGTTTTTAACTTCGATTATAGTCAGTGTACACCAAAGCACTGCCGTAATTTATATTCAATTAAAGGGGGGTGCTTGCAGAGTCAAGACAAAAGCATGGTGGGTTTTGGGGGGTTGGTGACGAGGAAGGGGTCTGTTAAGGTGGAGGGGAGACTTGTGAGGGGTGAGCCTCAATCAGCGGCCTCAAAGGCACCGTCCCATAACAATGGGCTCCATCAGTGCAGGCAGCGGAGTCACAGGCGTAAGTGCACCCAATAAGTGTGCAATTTCTGCCCATATGACCATCCTGACACAATTGCTCTAATTTTCCTCCTTTGAAATGACTGATAAAAGACTTAGGTAATTGCTACGCCACTGAATTTCTTCCATGATCAGGAGGAAGGCGGAGGGAGGGATGGGAAGCGACAGAGAGCGACTGAGGGGTGTGTGTGTGTGTGTGTGTGTGTGTTTGTGTGAGTATGGGTGAGAAGTGACACAGCCCCAGGGCCTGAGGATGGAGACTAGAGTGTCAGTTTGTGAAAAATCCCAAATTAATACTTGTCGTTTCCTCTCCCCATCTCTGCGAGGCCGTCCTCTGCTTCCACCAAGGATCTTATTAAGTGGAGGTAATTTGTCCTGACAGTGTATTGGAAATCACTCAATCAGACGACTTCTTGGAAAAGATATTCAAAACATGGTGGCGTTGAGTTTTGGTGGCAGCTAAATCTAATGCCTGTCCGTCTCCCCGCCGTTCTGTTTTTCTGTCAAGTGATTAAAGTCGCACAATAACTGGCCCTGTCCACCTCGCGCACACAAACACTTATCAGCATTGTGAGTGGACGCAAATATGTTTTTCTTTATTCAGAAGCTCCCTGAACACCTCTCCTTTTTATGCCTTGCTGAAACCACAAATGTGTGTGTGTGTGTGTGTGTTTGTGTGTGTGTGTGTACGCACTTGTAGGTGTTTGTGTGATGCTTGACTCTGATAGCTTGGCTCCAACCTGTGTCACCCCTCACTATGACCTTGTCCTTTGTAATCAAGCCTCTTTTATCTGATTTCTCACGTGTGTGTGAGTGTGTGTGTGTGTGTGTGTGTGTATGTGTGTGTGCTGCACTCACACCCATCTCATTGGAACACCATGTATTCTGGACTGTGTCCTCACTTGATTGGAGTTCAGTTACAGGGCTAGATAGAGAGGTAGAAGATGGGCAGAGGGAGACAGAGGGAAATGGATAAGAGAATGGTAGTTTAGTCGCCTCACTAACTAACTAACCCGGCGGCACTCCCAATCAGCTTCTTTAAACTGTATGTGTGTGTGAGACACGGTGTGACAGACTCCTGAGGTGCTGATTCTAAACACAGTCTCTGCCAGTGCCTGGGTAATGTTGGCTAATAGCTTAATCAATACTTATTATGGCCCTATTGGTTCACTAAAGTGAGAACAGAACCTCACCACGCACAGTGCCTCGGTGGAGAGAAAGAAAGCGGAAGAGGAGAGAAATGGTGTCTCCTTCTGATCCAGATGGACAGCCTAACACCCCCCCCCCCATGGGATTTCCTTATTCAGGAATCCAATTTTCCCAATGTGATTGACACGGATTGGATCCAGTGGAATAAGGCTAACTCTTTTAGCTCCCCCAATAAAGCGCTAATGGCTTCGCCCCTGATTTTCCAACTTTTCCCTCCTCAACTGGACTGGTCGTCCGCAATTAGTGCTGGCAAGGCGGTGGGTGGTCGAGAAGATGAAGTAATGGGGGGAACGAGCGAAAGCGGAGGAGTAAACGGGGGAGCATGAGGAAGAGAGAGAAGAGGTGATTAGTTAGTGATGACCACTGAACACTATGTTCTTACAGCACCTTTAGAACAACAGTCAAATGAAACAGGATGGATTACACCAAGACTACACGTTAAACTTTAGGTTAAATTAGTGCGACTGGTATCAGAAGACACCTCCCAGGTTATAAGTGTGACTGTAGTAGCTATGATAGTAGTTGCAGAACATTAATGTCGCTGGTTTACAAGAGACGGCTGTAAATTGAAACTCCGAATTAATGTCCTGTAACATTAAATTCACACTAATAAAATAAATAACACGAGAAACTTTAGCGCTGTGAAATGACCATCATCATATCACATGCAGTGTTTGTTAATAAGTCCCAAAAAACCATTTGCAAGAAACAATTAATGAAACTGAAAGTACATTCTCAATGCAGCAGTTAATTACATGTATATGCCTGTGCTGTCTTCATTAAATCTGAATGCTACAAGTATAATGATATTGACTTAGCATATTATTATGCTCGGTTAATGACGGAATATAAATTGGAAAAATGTCAACCGTGATAGTTCATTATCAAGCTAAGCATCTCCTTAAAGAGAAATAAATACAATTATGATGTGGAAATTAATAATTAGGTGATTTTACATACAGTAAACAACATGGCAAAATGAATCATGCTTGTCTCATCAGCAAATTTGCATTATAGCTCGGAGCAAAATCAAAGACAGACGTGATTGAGATGGAAAATAAAGCCAGTGAAATATTTTTTACACTTTTTGTCTCATTTTGCAGCGGCTCCACAGGAGGGGGTGGCGCTATGGCATGCTTATTTTTTAACCTAGCGCAAAGGCAGTGGTATCATGTGAAACTAAATAACCTAAGGCATCCATTGGGATCAGCTATTTTAGAATGCTTGTTGGGATGAGGACTAGATAATGCTCCAAAGTAAGGCTAAATTTTGGCAAGGGAAAAACTGGCATGGCCATTTTCAAAGGATCCCTTGAACTCTTGCCTCAAGGTAATAAAAATGGGTACCCATGAGCCTCCCCCCTCAAGGTAATAAAAATGGGTACCCATGAGCCTCCCCTTAAAGTGCAACTTGCAGGTTAATTTTTTTTTTAAAAATATATACATAACCTTGTCTGAAAATTACCATATGAGAAGTTAATTCAGAATTTAATTCAGAATTTATTATGGTTTACACGACATAAGGGCACAAATTCAGAGGAAAAAGTGGCTCTTTCTAGCTCCTCTTCTAAAAACGCTTTTTTTTCAACATCGCCTGATACTACGTCACGAGAGAGAGACTCTGCGTCCTTGACCCTGCCTCTGTCCAATGCACAGTAGTAGGTGGTAGTGAGTCTGAGCGGTAGTAAACTTGTGAGTTAGTATTTTTTCGGTTGTTAACAGTGCATTTTACCATTTGTGATTATGCCGAATTATTGTGTTTGTCAGGACATCGAGTCCACCGTTTTCCGGACAGAAAAAGGAGTGGAGTTAGTTTTCGTGCCTGGGTGCGTTTTGTGTGGGTGAAGAGGCACGATTTCACGGCTTCATCTGTGACCAAAAACGCGGTCGTGTGCAGCGCTCATTTTGGACAGGAGGATTATGTTCCTGGTGGAGCCAACCCGAGCGAGGCCATGAAGACCTGAGCCTCAGGGAGGCGGGCGGGCGGGCTCTGCGGAGAGGGAGGCCTCCATGTTTGAGACGGGAGCGGGCGGCGTGAGGGTTGATGGGCAGTGTGAGGCATGTTATGTCTGGTCTGGGGGTCAGATTCTCCACCAGAGCCCAGAAGGCATCCACCTCCCTGCAGCACATACTCTCCACAGCTGAGGACATGGGCTGGCAGTTCCCACACAAGCACCTATCATACAAAAAATAATCTGGAAATCTTCGTCTCTCTCTCTCTCTCTCTCTCTCTCCTGCGGACATCAATACACCGTAATGCAGAGTTATAACACGCATAGCAAGATACGTCTGATACAAGCTGATATTTGCACATTAGTTTCTGTTATGGGTAAGCAGCATTAGTTATCTAATACTGGCAGAACTATTGGTAGCTTTGTTATAACCTAATACGTGATGGCAAACTTAATGTTGTGATGGGAACACAGCGTTAGATATCGTTAGCTGTCGTTAGCTAACGCTGGTCGCTCACAAAGACACCTGCCCAGTTCTCCACTGGTTCTCCTCACACCACAGCTCTATTTCTCTCCTGTGGCCATTATTTCTCCTAACCCTGATCTGTTCCTGGTCTCTTGGACGCCTAGCAGGCTCATAATTATAAGCCTGTGGGCTGTCATATGAATGTACATATTCAACCTCTTCAGTCTCAAAACTAGTACTGGGATCCATGTTTATTAATGTTACACTCAATCGAATCCCCAATGAATATCTTGCATATTTCAATCAAATGCATAACCTATGATTCACAATGCTTAACCTGCTTTAAAGCTGTTCCTTAATGTTTTTCTCATTTATCATTATGTTTCACAAAATAACAAACTCAGAATAACAAACTCTCTCTTCTTTCTTTTGGCCTTGTCGCTGTCTCGAGGGAATGTCTCCGTCCCTTTAAGAGAGTAGTCTAGCCTCCTGTGTCTGAGTTACCTGAAAGAACTGTTTGTTGCTGAATGTTTATTTCCTTTGTCTGAGTATCTTTTGTGTGGATTAGACTAGATTCACATATTACTCTTATGTAACTTTTTAGTTGCGCTTGCAGTGGTGTGGTGAGTGTGGTTGTCGTAAGCTCTGCACCTCTGTCCCTCGATCCTCCAAGCAGGTCAGTCAAACACCATACGCCATAAATGTAAGAAACTCTGGGCTCAATGAAACCACATTTCTTCCATAAATAACATAAACAGTCTCATACTGTGTTTTTGTTGTGGCATTCGGTGTTTTGCAGCAGGCGGGGCTCAGCCCTTACGCTTACAAACACCGGAGCTTAGCAGAGTTGACGAAAGACAGACAGCTGTGAGTTGGAGAGTTGACGACGGGTGCACTCCGAGTTGCTGTGCATTAAAGCTATGCCAGTTCAAACGCCCACGTGACAGCTGATGTAAAATGAAGGATTGCTTTGGGCTCCATATAGCTGAATATAGCAGTGGCGTTTTCTTCTGTGCTGTTGCTGTCATCTCTTCTCTGAGTATTTTACAATGATTGAAACAGTGCCCCTCTAAATGAATGTGTGGTGAAACACAGTATTGCACTTTATATTGCACTCCCGTAGACTGTCTTGTCTGCGGGGAAGCCAGGCCAAGTTGGCATCCCTTGGTTAAAAAAAAAGAAAAGAAATATTAACCAATCAGATGAGGTTGTCGTCATGCCAATGTCAAACTGTGATTAGTTAGGACTATGCCAAGGGAAGCCAGCCGCCCTTTGGCTTCACACCAATCAAATAGCACGTTATCAACGTCACTGAAATCAAATAACACCGGGAGGTAACCAAAGTAACCGTTAGCAACTTTACTGCAGTCATGGAGGATGGCGATTTGGAGTTTTTGGTAAAAAACAATTTTGCGAAACTTCCTTTACAGCAGTAACTTAAAATTAAATCAGACGGCAGACCAACAACAAAACTAGAGCTGCGGACGGAGAGGAAAAAAGGGACATGGACTTTAAATGAGGAAAATTATGTCCGCACGGAGTGGCTAGCTGGTAGCGCTAACCTGTCTTCTTTTTGACAAGGATACATGCTCGCTGAACAATCCTTGGGTCACTACAGGATTCATCGACCTTGCCAACCTGTCAAATAGGGTGAGTTAAATGCACACTCCCTCTCTCTGTGAGAGAGAGAGAGAGAGAGACAGAGATTGTGTATTGGCATGTGCATAGATTAGAGGTCTTGTCTCTTGGCCTCCTCAAAACTTTTCCCCACGCCACGCCACTGGAATATAGGCGATACCAATAATTGACAAAATGGACATCCCTAATTTTCAGTGGCCCCATCTGGACACCCCTATGTAAGAAATTTCCTGTGTTATTAACCACAGAATTGTGAAGTACCTATTTATTACAGGACCTGCCTCGACCATATTGTCATGGATTTACTATGTTGTATAGTGTTTTCATCCTGTATGTTGGGCATGAATTACCTTTGATGATGACACAGCTGCACGTGTAGTGCATCCACCCACCGTCACTGCTGTGAGAGTTTTTGCATTTGACAGGCCATCCAAACACAGCATGACAACCAGCCTAGCCACAAGTGCGACATGCGTCACCACAGTATCCCCTACTGTGCTTTGTGCATCTTTTGTGACTCCATTTCTACCTAATGGCTCCACTAGTCAGGGCCCCTTTTTGACAGCCAGCTCTCTCCCAGCTGCCATCACCAGACCAGCATGCAGTGAAATGGACATGCCATGAAAACTCACTGCGGTGTACGGCGGAGATGCAGAATAAGGAGATTGGATACCGCAATGTAACGTTCTGCATCTCAGCTGTGCTACAGCGGTGTGGTGTGCAAAATGTTGTGAATAGGCTCTGATTGCACAAATCAAACACACACACTAGCGCGATGAAAAAGTGACAAACGCGCACACACACACCAATCTTCTCCCCACTCAGGCTCTCGTTTCTGTTCACAGGAACCTTGCAGGGAAAAGAGGAGGGCTCACTGCAGGAAATGGGAGCATTGATTGACAGATTAATCATTCTGGTACCGTGTGCATGTGTGTGTAAGCATGCGTGTGTGTTCATGTGTTTCTGGATATCTGGGAGGAAGTGTGTGTGTGCGCGTGTGCATGTATGCGTGTGTGTCCCTGCTGACCTTGACAGCTCCATACGAGAGCAACAGCCACTTCCAAGAGTCAGTCATTCAGACGCAGCTGGCGGCTCGTGGCTACCAGACTCTGCAACTAACAGTTAACACCGTGTCTGCTCTACAATTATCCATAGAGAGAACACTTATCAACCACTGCGTGCTTTATAATTGCTTTGCATTATAACGTAATACTTTACCTAACCTATTTAAACATCCTGAGGTGTAATTACCAGCTTTAAATAATGGGTAATTAGTAATATTGTAATGACTTTAATACCTTAACTAACTTGTCATTAACATTTGGTGCTTAAAGTCAGGATGGTTAAATCCACTGTGCCCCTTTGTTCTGTGACTGAGCCAGAAGCATTAGCTGGGTAAGTTTTTAAAATGTAAATTTAAATGAGTTCAGTGTTGGTGCTAAAATGGCACACGCACAGCTCTCCTTCTCACTCTCTCTCAGGCTCTGTTGTACGGTAGCCTGGGTCGACCCTATTCCCACCTCATGGCTCCCGAGGGCCTGACCCTGAACTCAGTCACCTCTGACAGCTCCTTAATATCATCTCCAGCCCCCCAGCCACTGATCCTAGAACAGATATTTTCTTATCCTCCTAATGGTTAAGGTTAGGGAGCTGGTCCAGGGTAATCTGACCCTGAATCTGTGGTGGGAGACAAGTTATTCCTCAGGCGTCTGTGCTGCTCGACAAACAGAGAGAGGCGAGGCGAGCCAGGGGGCAGTATGGGTCTAGCAACCCACCCTATAGCAAGGTTGTGGAGTGTGTATGTGTGGTGTTTGTTTGCGTGTGGGCGCATGTGTGATGTCGTTTTTTGAGTTCTAAATATGTGCTTGCATATTTGAGAGAATCTAGGTTATGCGGAAAGCTTTTTTGTGCATGCATGACTTTGGACATGCAGGTGTGTGAGTGTGTGTGTATGTATGTGCATGCATGCATGTGTGTGTGTCGGACTCGCAGAGGCGAGGGAGATGTCATGTTCAGTTTGTGTTTGGCTAACCCTGTGGTCTCCACCCCTAATAGCAGGGTCTATGGGGTGTAGACACATGCCAATATTCATTGGCAGTTGAATCAAGCCACTTAGATACCATCTGTAAACAGGACTCAGAGGGCCTTGAATTAAACCGAGGGCTGGAAACAGTGGAGCTCACTGCAGAGATTACCAAAGGTTCAGCACAGGTTAATGGGCTTTGTTGCCATAGATCAGTTATATAGATATTGGCAGGGCTCTGCTGAAAACCTCACCTCGCCCCTAAATTCTGTGTGAAATTGCAAATGATACAAATTTGTAGAGGATGATACGTGAACATAAATCAGTATGACAATGTTGTGAAGTTACAGGTATCAGTAGCTAAATTAATTAGCTGTACTTAAAATGCTGAGTATACTTTTATGATTTGAAAATGTATTTATGTGATTGTGTCTATGGAGACGCTGTGACGTATCAATACACACATTTTAATTATCTACCCTTCATTGTTTAACATGTAAATAACTCATCATTATTTCCTATATATAAAGTACAATTGTTATGCCTCTTTTGCCATTCAAAGCCAGTATATTTAAGGTAACGCGACCACCCTGTGCGTCATTTCGACGCAACCAATCACTATATTTTCCCCCCTTTCTCTCTCACTGTCTCACCTCTCCCTCTGTCTCCCTACTCCCTTTCGCCACCATGGCGCTCTGCTCACCAACACTGATTCATAATCTATAGCTGTGCCTGGGAGACCAGCAGCTATTGATTTAACGCCTACAGTAATCCAGCGCTGTATCCGCTGCTTGTTAGAGATGCTGGGGCCCAGGAACTGGGGCTTGCAGAGGTAGCCAGAGAGGGACTAGGACTGATGGAGGAGAAATATTTGGAGCATTCCTTATTAGAACAGCAAAGGATTTTGAAGCTGGCACTTGGAATTAGAAAATCTGTATGGCTGTGATTCTTCTTACAGGAAAACAAACCTACAATAATAATATAAGGGGTTCATAATGTGTAAAGCAGTAGCAGGCATGAATGTGTTCAGTGTATAAAAGAACAGAAAAGGGCAACAGAAAATCTACTTATTCATCTTTGTTGTGATTTGTGAAAAAGACCATGATGCAGTGGTGTTCCATTTTAGAATATTAACGCCACATAATTCAATAGTTTCACTATCAGAATCAATATCAGTTCCACTTTCAGCTGCTGCGTGATCAAAGCTTATTCAAGGACATATTTGGTTCTCTGCGTGGATCCACACGTTTATTGACACACTGTTTAAACAGAGGTACGACTATGATTTGTCTCCTCTCAAAACACAACACTTCATATCATTACGCAGCTTATAAAATGATACTATTTAGTGACAAATATATGTAATTTCCAAATTATTTTTCGACATAAGCAGTCGCTCTATAAGAAGGGGTTTGTCCTTTATTCCCCCCTGACATTAAGAGCACTGTATGTGATTTAGGACTCAAACTTTTCAATTATAATCATCCTCCACTAAATGGCTGGCACTGACAGAGTCAAGATCTCCTCTGTTTCTGTTACAATAACCCCGTCCTCACACACACAATAGCGGGGTCCTGCATTGGATCTGGAGTGAGTGACAGCCAAGGCAGCCTCGACATATTCATACAGAGTGCTAATCATGCATGATACAAGAATAATAGACAATGTCGCTTTCAGTTCATTAAGCATCCAGGTAAGTGGATATGTAATTAACTGTTATTATCAAATCTACCTAATTTGGTTTGGCCCATCCATCATGATAATAGCACCATTCTGTGCACACACTTCCTATTGTGATAAGCCTGTATATATACGAACAATACCATCGGCATCGGAGCTCTTTTCCATTAAAGATAATTGCAGACCATGCGTTTTAGATCTCTCTATTGAATGCTGATGACAGTGTACTTCATTTCATGAGTGACAAGAAAGTGCTCCTACTTGTATACAGAGCTGGAAATCTCATGGTGAATTCCATTTAGTTTACATAAGAATTTCATAAAGAGAATGTTAATATCTTCATGGTGCATGTTCTTATTGTCAAATTGCATGTACAGTCCAGCATTGTGAGCTTTCTAGCAATTTATACAATACAGAAAATGTGGCATTGAATACAAAAGAAAATAAAAGTAGAATATGTGTAGGTGAGCGGGTATAAGACAGGTTAAGGAAAGGTGTGCAGTTAATTCCATACGGTCTCTTAATCAAGATGACAGATGACAGGAAGGTTGAAGAGGAGTACTTATCTCAATCAGGTACAGGCCGTCAGCATGGAGACACGCTGACCTTCATTAGCCCCGGCCAAATAATTAGCTGACCTCGGCTAATAAGCACTCACATACACACACACACACACACACGCAGCATGCACCGTGCTTTGTATGTGCCTCTAATGAAAAGAGGACTGACGCACAAGGCTGATTGCTTTGTTCTGATGAGTTTCTGGCTTAAGTAGCCCACTTGATTGATGGATAGATGAACGGAAAGATGGATGGATGAAGACAGACAGAGAAGGGAAACTCTAGAACAGATGAGTGCTGCTGTTGGGCAGTATGCCAACAGGCAGAGAGAAAGTTGTCCACTTGTTTTATTGGACGAAAGGTATTAAGTCAGGTTGTTAGATATATACAATGCTTGACACAATAAACAGCATTAAAAAAAAAAAAAAGTGTTTGGTTCGCCGTCCACTAACAAATAAACAGCAAGCCCCAAGTCCAACAGCAGCTGCTTCGTAGGGAATTGCAGTATTTGTCCATGCGGTTGGGTTTTGTCATTTACTTTATGCACAGTCACATCACTATGACCAATACACTAATCTCTGCCACTCTCCTCTGGCTACAATGAGCTGAAGAAGGTTAGGTTCACCTTCCAGGGTAAATAGAAAAATGAGCCTGAATGGCTGTCTGGGATCGGGTTATAAACAGAGGTTATTAACTCAGCTCTGCAACTTGCTTGCTCACAGGGAGGTTTGTGAAATGCTTTGGAGTCAGTTTTGCTGAGATAAAGAACAACGAAAATCAATCCGTGATTTGTTTTATTAATATTAAATGTATACAGTGGAGAGCTGATCTGTTTGTGATTTAGGCTGTGGGATTTTTTACATTTTACTCCTCCCAGACGTAAACCGATCCAATGCTAATCTGACGTCTGAAGTTGTATTGACATTTTCACTTCAGAGTCCACTTCAGCCCGGGACTGACATAGTCTTTGTGAGTGTCAAGGATGTAATTTGCATCAGAGTAACTGATACTCTCAGCTCTAGTAGGAGAGCTCTTCACAAAAGGATAAATGTGAACCGCATCACAGTACAAAATTGTCAGCAGAGTAAAACATGTCAGAGACTTGAGGAATAAGTGCCTTCACTTACTCCAGTCCATTTCTAGGTCTTTGGCTTGACAGTTTTAGAACAACGGTAATATATTCTGGCACCAGGTCTGAGGACAATTATGTGAAATTGCTGCTTTCGCATCTAGATTTGCTTGTCTCCACCATTTTCATCTCAATCCAATCCAATCTGAAACCATTTGAGCAAATAAAATGATATTTACCTCATCTTCTGTTACAAGCTTTCAAAATCACAGGCTTCGGGAAAAATCAATACAAAATGCCAGCTTAGCAGCAGATGTATGCTCTGTGAGAATGCTAACTTTTTCCTCCTCGTATGTCTCCCCATTCCCCTACATAGGTAGAGGGAAGAGACTGGAAGCAGGAAAAGAGGCTCCTCACCAACAACTCGGGGGGTGGATATTGTGGTGGATGTTTATAAACTACTTGTGCTTGCAGGCCGAATGCACGATTGTCTTGTCCGAGACGCTAACCTTTAGCATCTCGCTGCGCTTCGGCGCATCTTACAAAGTTCACTGCGAGAAGGGAGTCTTGACCCTGCGGATGATTTGGAGGACTGAAATACCACTTTCATTTATTATTTATCCAGGCTGGCCGAGGGGAAAGCAAGCCGTGGCGCTGTCATACCTGACTGGCTAATGTAAGAAGTGGCCATCTCACTGCAACCCTGGGGAATCAAAGCCCATTACTGGTTTGAGAGATGGCCTAATGTCCACTGTGAACACACACACCAGATCAAAACATTAGGATGAGAGCAAGATGTACATACACACAAACACACACTCTGTGCAAACAAGACGTCATGTAGCGGACTCAGATGAGAGGTAAACATCGGAATTCTTTAGAGTCCTGGAAAAATGAGAAGTAAACATTTATAATTCAAATCTGGCCTTGTTAGAATTCTTGTACCTTCAGTAAGTGCGATTCATTACGGCGTAGTGTTTATTAAACTGGGAAAATTCTGTAGCATTCTTGAGAGTTTTTGCCGAGAAGAAACGCAGAGAGGCCTGAGGTCGACCAGTTTATCACCTAGTGACAAAAACACTTACAGCATCTCAGTAGCTGTAGTTATGATAGGTTATTTGTATGTTTTCTACATGTTTCATTGTAGGGTCGTTGATGCCAAATGTCAGCCATATCTATCTATATATATATGAAAAAAAACTTTCATTTATTCATAGTCAAAAAGCACTGATTGGGACTTAAAAATGTAATTCAGAGGTAATAACACTCAGCTCAGTTAGGGTGTTCTTTTACTCATTTGGATGAGGTTGGAAGGTACAGTAGCCACTTTATCTGCCTTACTGTGTGTGGGTGTGTGTATATCTGTATGTGTAATTGTCAAGATGGAGGCTTAATGACCCTTTGGATCTGCAGCCGAGGTGTAGCTAATGAAGCGTATGCGTATGAAGTACAGGCCTCTGCCTTCTAATGGGAGATTCCTATCAATACCATGGATCGGATTAATATTTCAAAGTTAATGTTTTTGTTGAAGAATTTGCAAAACAAACATGAGATGAGGCTTCACAGTCGCTTGTGCAGGAAAATGCAATTTTCTCAGACTTAGCCGCTCATCTTTTTAATTACGGACTTAATAGCTTTATAGATTTTTGAAAGATGAATTCTTATTGGCATTTTTATAATTACTGGTCTTTATTGCTTTTTATGAAAATAATCGTCAAGGCTCATTTACCCCACAAACCCTCAGGCCAGGCAGATGTGTTTCAATGATGAGGGCAAATAACCTCCAAAACATTGGTTCTCATTTTTCAACTGTCTGAATCCTTTACTAAATCACCGATATTCTCTCTCTCCATGTAAATAACTACTCTACGCACATAAAACCAATTATTTGAGCAAGTCAGCGCTCACTTTTCAAACCAGTAGTTTCAGTGCTGAATGTGTACAGACAATGGTTGTCATATTTAAAGACAATACAGTAGTGATTAGACAGCATGTGAAACAATCTGCGAACCCCAGAGGCAACTAAAACCAGAACAATGCACATTGGCCTATAGTGACGTGGGGTTTTGGCCTGAATATCACATATGTCAACATACTATCAAGTGTGCTGCTAAAATAACTGAACCTCTTCAGCATTAACACATGTACAGAGCTGCAGCGAGCCAAGGCTGCTTCAGAGCTCTGACCGTAGAGAAAATATATCTGGACACTTCAGCAAAAACATATTTAGAAGAGCTGGCCAAGGTTTTCCTCATGTAGTCTGCAAAGGCCTTCGAGTGCAGCGGCCTTAAACAAACAGTGGCTCAGAGCCATACCCTGCTAATAAGTTTGACAATGAATTTGGGCAGGCAGAAGAAATTCAACCATATGAATTTGTGGGATAGAAAAGCAGGCAAATTATCTTTTGTGAAATTCATACCCACCAATGGACGAGACCCTTCCAATCACTTTAGGCTGAGATCCTGCGTGGAGGGAAGAGTGTGCATTTGGCGAGCCTCATCACCACTAAAAGGGAAATATGCATTGATTTAGCCTTGAACTCCCTGTTGAACTTGGCTGGCCAGCTTCACTGTGGTTTCCCAGTACATTCCCAGTCCCTCCTCCGTCGTCCGGGACCCAGCCTGGATACAGACAATAACCGGAAAGAGTATTTAGAACATTTTGGAATAAAGTGGATGTAAATTTCACCCCTTACATTTGCCAGAAGCATCTGTTTTATCTATAAATGCTAAGTTCCAAGGAGCCAAAGCTGTGGAATATTTCAACCCATGCTTTATTTTATTGGTTTGGAAGCACAAAAGGAAAGAAAGAAAAGTCAAAATATGACTTCTTCCCCCTGGACCCCCTGCTAATAGGCAAGCCTGGCCTCTCTGTGAGCTATCCCAATCGGCACTTTCTCATAATAGGGCCGTGGGTAATTTGCCAGGGCCAGGGCCAACTGAACATGTTCACAGCACTAAATGGTAAGAACAAGTCATTTACTCACATATTGTATATAAACCAGTTGGCAAATCATATTTATGGGACCTAGATTAAAGTAAAAATCAATTTTGCTTTTTTGAGGGAAATTGGGTTTCTCATAGTGTGAATAAGTGTTGGCTTAGCCCGTCTGGCCTTGGCTGTGTCTGCTAAAACTCTAAAAACAGTCCCTGTTTTGGTTCCAACGTTTTCGGTCTCTATGGCGCTGGATCCAGCGCTGCAGTGTAGAGTCGGTGTGGTCTGAAGAGTCTCTCTGTATGTCTGCTACACATGTGAATATGCTCGACAGATGTTAGCTGGCTCCCAGGCAGACAGGCTCTCCTCCCCCCTGGCCTTTTTGGCTCTGGTTGTGACATGGTGACACACAGTAGCATCTGGAGTTCAGACCGGGTCACCCAGGGCAAACACGATACAGAGCAGTACATCACTCGCTCTTTTAAGACCTTCCACCACTTTGAAACGGAGGATCGTGGGATGGATTTTGGAAAAAAATATGTTGGCTTACTTATCTACCGTACATACTGACATGTTTAGGATTTTTTGAATTACTTCACTACTTAACTCCACTCATATTTTGGCAATTCAATCAAGTTGGTGCTCGCTCAAGATGAGAAGTAGTAGCAACTGGTAAGGCCGAGACTTTCACAGCGATTGTAAGATGAGGGTCTTTTTTTCACTCGAGGCAACTGCCAAAAACATCTGATACTCCCTTTATGGAATGGACCCAAAGGAGAAGAAATCAGCTGTGTGTTATTGATTGTACAACTACTGAGAGCAAACTGTCCAGAGTAACACAGCAATTCCCACTCTCCATACTGCTACATACTGTAGATTCAACTGTGATATGATATTGAAACGACCCTAAAATTAACCGTCTACATGAAGCGATGAGTACTGAAAGGACCAAAATGTAATATTCATAGAGCTTATATCCAGCTGAATGCAGCAGCAGGAGAAGCACAAACCCCAAAACTCATTCAAAGTCAGAAGTGGATTCCCAGTAGGCATCCTTTAAACCATATGTGAATTCAAATTAAATTAAACCCTATAGCATCTTTAGTACCAAAGGCAGCCAACCTCAATTCAATCCCTGTATGCTGCCGAAGGAGGGAAAAAATAGAGGACATATTTGAAAACGAACAATAAAAAAGATGCCTAGTTGCCTTTAAACCACAAGGCTGTGGTTTGTTGTTTTATTTCCTACAAGAAGTTAAGCAATGAGGAGCTTTTTTTGGGTTTCAAATTATGCTCCTTTTTTATACATATTGCTATTTTATGATGATCTATTTGACAGGATTATGAACATTGCTGTTCTTTGAAGGCAGCGTTTTGATTGCCAACGGTGAAGACGTTAAAAATGCACACCTACATGAAAAATACTCCCTTTTCCTGTTTCTTGCCTTTGTGTTCGACTTGATACAAGACTATTTGTCTACATTTCCGTCGTTAGCTGACAGTCAACCGTGCTCAGAGACAGTCAAGCATCAGCTCATGAAACAAACATTTAGCAAGCACACAACAGCAAAGCTGCCAGCTGACGTGCACCCGTTCAAATCCATCCCGTCATGTAAATAACTTGTTTCAGTGTGCTTTCAATTAAAGCGGAGGACGGAGTGCCATTGCTGCCTTTGATGGATGAGCTTAGATATTGGAGTGTACCGTTGGATGACAAAACGTTCCCCCACTCCACCTCAACTCCTCTTTCCTATTGATTGTCCTGGCGGTTATTCATCAGGGCGGTGGCCACTGTCAGATCAACTGCTCCTTCTCCTCACAAAACACATTTTCCACACTTATTGATAAAGCTATTTGACCTTTTATTTAAATGTGTATGTGTCTGCGTAACGTGCACACATCTGTGTTTTCTTTCTCTCTACTCTTGCCAGAGGCTTGCAGATCACTGCAGCTACATGAACAAAGTCAGGCTGTTTTGATTAACGCCAAATGAGTAGGTCTATTCTTTGCAGATGTCTGTTTCAGCAGTACCGAGCTTTGCTTTCACATAACAAAAATAAACCCCAAACCTGTTTTACAGTTTGGCAAAGGTAAGCACACACATACAGTGCGTATGAGTTTGCACACATGTATGTCTGTAGTCATATACATCAGTGGTCTCACACATACTGTGACTCACATACCTACATACATAGAGTTTCAATGTTTTGAATATTTTGTGCTCTTTTGTCAAGGTGAAGACAGGCTGTCTTGGCTGCGAGTCCAATAGTAAATGTGCCTTGAGTTAAGAAGGCCAACAGTGGAGCCTTTGGTTGTACAGTGGCTGATCGAGGGAGAGGATAATGACTTAACAGGACCTTTGTTCTGTCAGTGATCTTAGTAAAGCTTATGATATTGACCAAACTCGGGAAATCTGTTAAATATACCACATGAAACTGATGTGTGTCAGGTCACCTCCAAAATTGCGATGGTGGAAAAATGCAGTCGTCAGCATAAATGTTGGCATTGTATGTTTGTGCAAACCACAAATATGTAACATTTTTATGTTCTTTTGTTGCAGATATGTTGAAATTTTATCTTTTTACAGCACTGTGGTTGACATGTGGTTATGTTCAGGCACAGCAACCACTTTGTGTAGTAAGGAAAAGATCTGTTGGCCGAAAATACCCAGTTTTGGTGGCACAGTCACAGCTGGAAATGCTGCCAGTGTCCTGTTAAAAAGCAGATGTTTTTGGTGGCACAGTCAGGGCTGGAAATGCCGCCAGTGTCTCGTTTTTAGCGAGACACTGTACCACTAAAGCTGGTTTTAGTGGCACAATCATGTCCTGAAATGCTGCCACTGTCCTGTTAAAAAACAGCTGTTTTTGATGGCACATACAGCTAGAAATGCCGCCAGTGTCTCGCTAAAATAAAGCTGATTTTGGTGGCACAATCATGGCTGAAAATGCTCCCAGTGTCTTTTTAAAAGTCAGCCAGTTTTGGTGGCACCGTCACAACTAGGAAATGCTGCTGATGTCTCACTAAAAAACAACTTGTTTTGGTGACACAATCATGGCTGGAAATGTTGTCGATGTTTAATAAAAAACGGCAGGTTTGTTGTTTGTTGGTTGGCTAGAATTGCCACTGATGTTTCATTGAAAAACAACCGGTTTTGTTGTGTGATGGTCTTGAACATGGGTCTGCAGTTTGGGACCCATCTTGCCTACGTGTCAAGCCATTCATCATCCCCCTCACCTCTGATAACGAAGTTAGCTCTTACGCCTCGTTTCCACTTCCGCATGTGTATGGAGACAAGGCAACCGGAAGTTTATCAATTTGTATGGGAATCGCCATTATATCCGATGTCTCTTCCTCTTTGTAATATTTGTCTCAGGCACGTTAAAAGAATTGAACTTTTGCAGTGGATTTCGGAGAGACCATATGACAGTGTGCTAGCTTATCTATCAGGCTGCTAACTGGCTAATACGCTATTTTCTTCAATTCAGTTGCCTGCGTTGATTGTCAAGTGAGTTTGTATGATTAAAAATAACTTTTTCATCTAGTTTTAACATATATGACATATGAATCTAAGTAATGTTATTCTGCTAAAATATGGTGAAACATATATACAGTCAGATTGTCATTATGACTCGTTCAGCTGTTCCAAAACATGCCACATACCTGGAAGGTCCTGTTTCTGTCCCTGTTCCAAGCGGGTATTTCAAACTACTGGACGGCGAAAAAATGACAAAATAAGCCTCTCCCCCATGGCTACAGGTAGTTTCTCTCAGGTTTCTATGCATCCGTAAAGAAATGCACTTCCCTGCGTTGGACACTAGAGACATCAGCTGTATATTTACGGATCTACAGACACTAGTCACATACCTAAGTGGAAACCAGGCGTTAGACATGTAATCAGAACTACGTTATTTTAGAAATGTTGATATGTGAAGTATGAAACAAATGTAACGTATCCGGGGTTTGCAAAAATCTACAATACCAAAGTTTTCTTCTGGCGACTGAGCTGGTTAGAAAGTGTAAAAGTATAGAGTGAAATATTTACAACATTAGCAATGAACACTCATCATACATACAGTTTGGCAAAGGTTATTACCTACTGGGATACTAAGTACAGATCAAAATACACATGTATTTATCAATCACATTTAAAGTTTACAGTTACATCAGAAAGTGGGGATGCATGTATCGCAACTACCAGACCTGCATTGTCTACAAAGAACCACTAATCCCTTTCCAAAAGGGGAAGAAAAGTCATTTGGAAAATTGAAATTTATCTTTGGCACTGTACTTGGTACTTACTGTGTATGTCTGTATAGTAAATCTATAGCAATTAATGCATACTACATTTAAGAAATCAACATTTGATCTGTATGTTTATCTCACAGCCGCAGTTGTAGACTGTTTTGTCTTCAGCACAGCCACAGAACAGGAAGAGTAACATTTTACTCACCCTAGTAAGAAAAACAATTCCCTTGTCCTTCATGGCATCACACTGTCCAACAACCATGTCATATAATTTCCCAACATGCTTCAGGTTTTTCACAATAAAGGACTCCTCTGATGTTTTGGCTAAGTGGCCAAGTCCAATCCAGATGTGTACTGATGAGTTTAGGTGTTTTCAATCAGTTGGATTTTGAGCAGTCTTTCACCAAAGGGGCCAGATGCACAAAACTCTAAAACTCCATGAAGATCTGGTGACTTTTAAGATCCCTGGAATGAAAATACAACCTTTTGGCATGAGTTAAATGTTCTGGGAGAAATGTTATGTCACCTAGGATACACTTTCAATAACTGTGTTTCAGTTTCAGTGAGTGTTTCAGTTTTTAATTGCTATTCGACTGCATGTTAGACAACACCACTCGATGAAAGTTTTAGGAAAACAATTGGGTCATGACTCATGACTTAAGTGTGGTTAAGGTTAATTTAAATTTGACTTAAGTTGGCTTAGACTTACGGTGTTAAACTAAGGAATCATGTCACTGAGGTGGTGAATGACTAACAAAACAAAGATTTTTTGTTGGTATTTTTCTTTATGTGGTGACTCACAGCTGTGTTTATATGGTGTATGATTTTAAACCCTGCTGAGATTGAAGCACAACTGTTTTATCCTGTGAAATTCATACTCATGTCTTTTCCTTGCTATCAATAATTAAGACTAGATCTTGGAATGAAAAAGTAATTTCCCTTGAAAGAACCGGATAGAATTGACATAAACCCCAGCCCTAAAAAAAACACACCCCAAGAGGCATCTAAAAGCTCAGTAGGTGCCAATAAAAGTGGAAAAACAGAAATCTTTCTAGCAAAACACAACAACAAGAACAAGAACAACCCATTGAAGTGGAGAAGTGAAAAACAAGAGAGACTTAAGGTGATTCTCATCTTCGACTCCAAAGCCTGGGCACTCCAAAAAAAAAAGTGGGAATGTAATTTCCCAGACTAGGAACATAAGCCAGGAGTAATCTGGCCTGTAATACCTCATAGTCCTTAAATAAAAGCCCTCCATTTTAAGTCTTCAGCCTCGTTTCCCCCCCCCCCCCCCCCCTTCTCCACCTTTAATAGGATTTGGTAGAAAATGGCTTTGTGAATCGCTCCTCTCCGTCTTGCTCAAGGAAGAGCGGGCTATTCTCATTGAGAAGTGCTTAATTGCCTTAAATGACTGATGATACATCTAGGGAGAAGGGCCTTGAGCTAGGGGCCACAGCCAACCACACAACAGATAGCTCTCCTGGACCATGGGAGGTGGTGTGCCTCAGTGTGTATGTATGTGTGGGTAAGATAGCGTGCATTTGTGTGTGTGTACGTGTTTGTAACAAAGATGAGCTGCTGGGGATAGACGGCTCCCCATAAGGGTCGTAAGAGTGTGCATGCTGTGCGCGGATGTGTGCAAACGTGCGACACCCTGCCCGTTTTTGTGTGTGGACGTGCATGTGTGTGATATAGAGGGTCGCGAGGCAGTGTTCGTCCTATCGACACCCCAGTAACAGACTAAATTAAAGCTGTGATGAATTGTGGCTGTCACGGCAGGAGAGAGGGGAGACTCTGCGCCGTATTCCACCTCTGATTAGGTGGGGATAGAAAGATACAGAATATCATTATCAATATGTAGCACTATATTTTCATTAGATTTTTCTCTCCGCAGTGGACAGCTTGATAGCAGGATGATTTTTCATTTCAAGAAAAGATTAAACATCTTTATGGATGTCAGCGAGGAGTTTAGTTAACATTTTTGGCGCGTTCTCTGTCAGCGTTGGGCACGTGTGTGATGATCTCAGAGTGTCAGAATACCTCTGATGGTTGTGATGTTCCCATTTTTAATTTTAAAAGCCGGTAAAGGTGCAACATTTGCAATTAAAATGTAAAATGCAGAAAAGCTAAAAGCTCTTTGATCATCGTAGGAAGCTTGTGGCCATCGAGGAGGCAGAGGCTTTTTGCTGTTTACTAAAAGAAGCAGAAAGTCACAGTAGAAGCAGGGATTGAGGGATATTGCATGTTTGTGCACAGTGCGCTTTGAAAGCCGCATCCTTTGGGTAGACTGCGAGGTTTTTTTTTTTAATTCAGTTGCAATGGTGTACCTGAGGAAGTGGTGTGAAGCATGAAAACAAATTTAGCTCAGCAAACTTGCATGGACAAACTGTACTTTCCAGGACTAATGAGGCAGAAGTAGCTCTTTGAGGTTCAGATCCAACACATGCAACAAACAACTGATGTATACTTGCAAAACACACAAAATATTAACTCTGTACAGGGTTGGCAAACATAAAAGTATCCAAGGTTTATTCAGCCACATACATATGAAAATATTAAAGCATCACCCTTGAAATTTTCCAGTTTTATCAACAGAAAAAAGAGGATAATTTGTAGTTTTCAGTGTGTGTAAATCTTACCTGAATTGCGGATTTAAACATCCCCTGAGCTCACAACCCTCTGTTTTTGAGCTCATGGTGGGAGAGCTGGTAATCAGATATACACAGACACTGTGATCAGTTGCAGAGTGGACTTTTGCCAACTTATAAGAGTTGTTTTGTGCTTTCTCCTATCCAATCTTGTCGAATTGTTACCATCTGAATCATCACGGTAGCTCTACAGCGGTACCAATCACATATATAGAAACAGAGAGAGAAAGACAGAGGCAGAATAGAATGTAATTGCGAGGAGAACCAAACATTGCTGAATTATAGCGAGCTGTTTTCAAAGAAATAAGGGTTTTCTGATTTATTTTTTTTATGGGTTCAGTGGGTGTTCCTTTAGAAATACTGGCATTTCTCAGATATGAATATGAATGCATGTGTCTGTGTCCAACTGCATTGTCACCATGGCGATTGTTGTTGCGACCCCACTAACGTCTAAACAACACTCAGGGAAAATGCTACGACCTCTGGAATCCTTCTTTTGAATTTCCACACATAGATTTGTTAGAGCAGTTGTTCCTCTTGTGATTTATTTTTGTTTCCAAGTTAATATTTGTGAAAGGTGAGATATATGGATGATGATGATGTTGAAGATTAGTTCATGGATGTGAGGTGTGGCAGATGATGCTTGAATAATACCTGTGTTTTTAGCTGGCAAGGATACTGATACCATAATAATAATCTTTCTAATCTGCCCAACTTTTTTTTAAAAATTTTGTTTTTGTTATTATTTATTTATCCTTTTGTGCCAAAGAAATATTTTTAAAAAGTAGCTGCTTCAAAAGTATTTTTTACTAGCGATGCATCTATTTATTGGCCACACATTGGCCGATATTCGCCTTATTGACCTCCATCAACCTATCTGCAAATACATTGGCATTCACAGATGGCAGTGTCCAATGTTTTTCCGTTGTGCTACATCAATTTCGCTAATGGTACTCCATCGTCCCAGGGACAATAGAAAACGTGTTTGGGACAGAGATATTTCCTGGGACACCATTGGGACAGAAGGCCGACAACGCCCCTGATAATGCTACAAATCTGTGTTGACATCAGCAGGAGGAGAGTTAGTTAGCGTTAGCTGTGAGTTACATTATGATGCGTTCGAGCTCTGTTCAGTAAAATTAGCATTGTGCGAAGGTAAATTGAGATGTTATCATGATGTGTTCAAATGTGATAAGATTTAGTGTTTGGTGAGAAACTTGAATAAATGTGGTTGTTTGGGGGTTTATTTTATTGATGCTTTCACAGCAATGTAAAACAAATAATAGTGAGGGAATCATGACATATATATATATATATATATATATATATATATATATATAGTGTAAACGCTTTTGGAGCAGTTTTTTAAAAATGTTTTTCATGTTAAAGAATTTTTTTTAAAAGGTTGTACAATGGAGTTTTTGCTTTGTCGTAGGTAGTGACATAACAGAATGAATTACTTTAAATCAGTTCAGTTAATGTTTTATAATAAGATTTCTTTGTTTCCCTGGCACAAAAGGGCAAATAATTAACAAAAGAAAAACAAAATAAACAGCAACAACAAACATCGGCATCAGTTGTCGGCCAAATTGTTATTTTAATCATCAGTATCGATATCAGCGTTGGTGCATCCCTTCTTTTAACTATATCAGAAATCCCTTTCTAATATCTGTTTTGTATTGCTGTGAAAACATCAAAACATTTCTGCTTTAAACAGCTGTATTTATTGTATTTATTATAGTTTCATGCCAAAAGCTACATTTTACATGATGACATGAGAACGTTATAATTCACCTTCGCCCAATACTTTGGGGAGAGCTCAAAGCATTTTAATGTAACTCAATGCAGTCTCCATGAACTGTTAGGTACGGCCACCAACTTCTAACAGCTAATGTCAATTAGCACTCATCCTACTAATGTCAACACGGATTTGTTTTTCATAACGTAGCATTATCATGGAAACAAAAGGGTGAATCTCCTAACATGTTGGTCGTGAGTTTACTGCGTTCTTTCGTCCCAATGGCGTACCGAGGAAGTTGTTTGTTCGTCCTAGACATGTTTTGTATTTTCCCCAGGATGCGGAGACGCCATTACTTTGTAGTCTGCACAAAATTGGTGTGATGTGACGGAAAAAAACCTGTGAATACGATCTTATTTACCGATAGGTCAAGGTCAGTATCGGCCAATACCAATGTGTGGCCAAGAAATGTGTGCATCCCCAGGTTTAACCATTTACAGCCTGTCCTTTATATCTTCATGTCTTTATTTCACCAAAGTGTTTCTTTGCCATAATACAATATTTTGCACATTGTAGTTGCTGTATTTTCAAATCAGTAATGGACAAATGCAGTAGTAGATCGCAGTCACAAAACCTCAGTGTTCCACTGTCATAGTACCTAATAACTCTACTCATATGTTTTAACAATGGAGACAATAGACTCAAATAAGATAAAAATAAAATCTACTGTCAGACAAATTCTGTTTTCTTACCTTATATGGTGCAAAACTAGAAACCTGCAAACTGATTAAATGTGACCCTCTCCTGCGTTAATGGTGCTTAACTCCAGTTTTGTATATATTCCTTGTATCAGTGTTTCCCCCCGGAGATATGTCTTGGCACAGCTGCTCAAACACTATTTACACCGTGTGATACCAAAAATCTCAATTGAAAGTGATACAAAGGAAACTATTTTAGATGACCCAACCCCAGGTATGCAGTGGTTAGGGGAATACACATATATCCTCCCATGGTGGTAGGCTGTGTATGTGTATATATTGTTTTATCAGTGACCCGTATCCTGTTTACCTGATAGAGGCAAAAGCTCAGTGTCGAAACTCCTTAAAAGTCAAAGCCAAAGGGGGGGAAAGGGTGGAGGAGCGCATCCAAACGTATACCACATGTTATCGCACACATACACACACACACACACATCCACACACGCACACACTCCACCAGCCGCGGGGCGCCATGGTTACCTTGGAACTTTAACGTGGACCAGCTGGTGTACTTGGGTTGTGAAATTGCATTGCACACACACACACGCACACACACACACACACACACTTGCAGAGGATCAAAGGGAGTTGGAGCCCTGCACAGCAGCCCTCCTGCTCCTGCCCTTGGCTAAATGGACGACCAAACATTCCAGGCTGTCCAGCCCGGTAATATCTGGCCTGCAGCCTAATGAAGATGGACTGTGTTTATAATTCTCATGTTTGCTCTGATCACTAACATAATCCTTTCTATACACAAAACACGGAGACAGAAAACATTCTTTGTTTCTTCACATTAAGTCAAAGCGCCGAAGAAGGGAAGAAGAATGAGAGAAGTACGGGGAGATGAAATACAAACCCAGTTTCAGTAGACTTTGTAGCTCTTTGCATTTTCACACAGGGCTTCACATGATCTCAAACAAAGGAGAAGGCACCAAGGGATGTTTTTCTGCCTGCTTGAGACTTTGACACCTGCCTCGCCGCAGCAAATTGGAATGGCTCACTCTCAAATGAGATTTCTGCCCGCCGCATGGGGAAAGAAAAAAAGGTCACCCATTACAACTATTCTACATGATTCACAGAGTTATCACATCTCTGCTCGCCTACCTTCCCTTTAATTAGCTTCAGGGACCTGGGCAAAGTGTATGTGCCTGTTAGTGTGTGTGTGTGTGTGTGTGTGTGTGTGTGTGTGTGTATGTGTGTGTGTTTGTGCACGTGTCTGTCTTGATATACACAGAGGCTGTATTTCTTTCTTGGTTTCTCTCCTTGCATCTGTGTTTGCACCAAAATTAAAATCCCACGTTGCTTTTCAGGGACACACAGTAGTTCTTCAACAACAAATGTATTGACCTATGAAATCTGCCCTTATTTAGCCTGCACTGTGAATCAAAGATGACTGTTATCACTAAGATGCATGCTACACCGTGTGACTGTGCTGATGTGCTGCAGTTTGGTGCTTGTGTAAAGGTGGTCCTTTGATATTTTTTGTGGCTAAATAACTGACAAGATGCAGAAGAGTTCTCTTTATCATTCAAGAGCTCCCCTGTTTCTCCCATTCCCATTATACACAACATTTGGACAACAGAGGGAAAGATCACGTGTTTAGATTTCTGAGACCCCGTAAAATGCTAGTTGACTGATGATAGTGATAAGTATCTATATATCTGTATTAATATGACCCTAAATTATATAATGCATCAGGATTATCCAGACGCTAACGTTCCTTAGTTGCACAGTTAAGAACTGGTATTTTTTTGTAACTATTAAAGTTGGCAGATTTGGAAATATTACAAGGAAAATAGTTTGTATGAGGTGTAAGAAATCTTGGAAAACTGGTAAGAGAGTCCCATTTCCATCTGTATTGTACATACACTACTACAGAGATTTACGAGTATCAGTTTTTCATGAAAAGGCTCAACAAAACCGTGAAATACTCCGGTCCTGGAGATTGGAAA
The DNA here is from genome assembly GCF_006386435.1 of Epinephelus moara. Taxonomy (NCBI): domain Eukaryota; kingdom Metazoa; phylum Chordata; class Actinopteri; order Perciformes; family Serranidae; genus Epinephelus; species Epinephelus moara. Next base: position 25,050,748 of record NC_065516.1, on the reverse strand, counting down.
TGGAATTTTGATGTCTTTAAGTTCACTAACCTTGTCTTTAAAGCTTAGCAAAAAAGGTGAGATGGTGTATTGAATTAGTCTCTACTTTGAATTTCGTGTGAGGTTACAATTCTATGTGGCTCACTAGTAATTTTAAAATTTGTTTTAAACATGAGGATTTAAAAATGTTATGTGAATTCAAGCTAAAATGATTAGTCAGTTAATCAATTTGTCGATTTTTAAAGCAAAAGTGCCAAACATTTAATGAATGTAAGGATATTTTCCAGTGTTGGTGTCAATACTCAGAAATATATGATTAATTACTCATTACTTGTTACTCCTTTCAAAAGTAAAGTATTATTTTACTCATTACTCCCTTCCAACAGTAATTTGTTACACTACTCGTTATTACTTTTCCATTACACTCCAAAGAATTGCTCATTGCACATTTGCCTTTGAGTGTCATCATCATGTAATCTCCACTAAGCGCAGCTGAGGCTGGGTAGCTTGCAAAAGACTTTTACCTTGGGGTCTTCTGTTGCCTGGGACTGGTATTTGCAAAGATCTGTCTGAAAGACAGAGAGTCATATGTGGAGCTTGACAGCATTTCATCCACCACATATCCAGCCATGAGAGTCATTAGGTCTCTGTTGCTGGTAGCCTGCTGTCTATAATTTAAATCCAGGTTTGGTTGTTGAGGCAGTGTAGGGCTGCAACCTCTATGAAGGCCTCTTGTTTGGTGGTGTGTATTTCCAAGAGCTGCACATTGTTGTGCTGTTGGTCGTAGAAGGTGTTTCTGGATGTGTGAGGCAGAGGTAGGAGTAAGTCACACATGTGCAAGTCCCAAGTCACTGTAGTGAAAATCAATCAAGTCAAGTGGAGTCCTTGCTATAAGTCAAGCAAGTGGAGTCAAATCGTTGCTCAGGTCAAGAAAGTCACAAGTCAAATCATACATTTACTCAGGTACTGTAAGTACAAATCTTAGTCTTTTCTTCTTATTCCACATCTACCTCTACTACACTACATGTATCTGACAGCTTGAGTTACTAGTTACTTTACAAATTCAGGTTTTGCACTTGAAACATGAAAATGTAAAAGTACAGCTGGATCTGTAAGTCAATTATTGAACTGACAGAAAATAAATTTGCCACTCTTGTAATAATCGTCTGAGTCGTTTTGTAGTGCAAACATATTTCATGGCTCCAGCTTCACAAATGTGAGGTTGTTTTTTCTGCTTTTGCTTTTTATCTTACTATATAACGACGAAAACTCTGTGTGTGTGGGTGTGTCTGTTCCACATTTTTCTCCTCACTGACTTGGTCAATCCATGTGAAATTTGGCACAGTGGTAGAGGGTCATGGGAGGATGTGAATGAAGCAATATTACATCAATTNAACAAATTTGCCTCTAGAACCCATAACTTCTGGTTATATAGATTTTCCGCCATTTTGAATTTTTTGAAAAACACTTAAAACCGATCTCTTCCTAGGAAGTTTGACCGATCTGCATGAAACTCGGTGAACATAATCTAGGGACCAATATCTCAAGTTATCACATAATCTGACCCCATCAAACAAAATAGGGGCGCTAGGGAGCTAATTTCTTATCTAGGCCTAACCGCCATATCGATTTTTACTAAACTTGGTAGATAATTGGCAACTGGGTGGCGCTATAACAACAGAAAAATGGTTAAAAATGGCTAAAATGCGACTGATCGCTGTGGCTCCCCCTGTGGCCAAATGTGTGTTTTTTTCTAAATTTTGGTATGACTAAGTCATGGTATGGTATGCTGTACATAATCACGGAAACTGTCAGTGTGTCACTCTGTCAGTCAGTCAGTCATTCTACCAGTGCGCCCCACTTATAAGTCAATACAACATATAAACACTTTAACTATCTGCCTTTCAACGTGCTACCTCAACTACTAATGTACAGTTTTAGCCCACTAACTATCCCATTATTGGCAATGGTACTGCTGTACTTTCAATAAAGCAATCATACTATCAAATTCACAAAAACTCTATCTGAATACATTGCTCTTCTTATTGGTTTCAGTTGACTATTTTATCTGCAATTTCCTATGACCTGTATCCCAAACACACACCATGTGAAACTGTACGTGGGCAACTGTGCACTCTATACTATGGACTAGTTATCTAATAATTTTATGTTGAGCTTTGAACTGTGTTGGTTGGACAAATGACTGAGTTGCAGTCAAGTCATGTGACTCGAGTCCCCCACCTTTTGTTTAAGGATGTGTTTTTCGCAGTGGAAGAAATCTTAGTATACCACTACCTGAAATAACGATGTTCTTGTCATTTTTCCTCCAACCAATCTCATTGTCAGATTCCAGAAAAAGTAGGGGGGTGAAGGTTAGGGCAAGTTATTTGCTTCTGGGAAATTGTAATATTGTTACTGAAGTGTCTTCGCGATTTGTTACACTACTTGTTACTGGCACGTCACCAGTAAGCCGATGTATGTTATGTAAAGCATCACCTCACTATTACTCAATTAAAAGGGAATTGATCTGATAAAATAACCATTAGTTGCAGCCCTAATTCTAATTGGTACCTACAGTATGTTCAGTTTAAATGTAGGTGTAAAGATAGTGCCAGTACTGCTCGTCTAACTACAAAAACAACTTGGTAGTCATTCACTTAAAGAGCCAAGTGTGATTGACATTTCGCTTCGGGTGCGACGACTAATATACTGACTGGCTTAGCACTGATTGAGGAAGGGAGAAGTGAGGAGAGGAGAAAAGAGAGCAGAGTGAATGTGACATGACTTAAGGCGAGATAAACCCTGAGCTTGAAGGCCTCGGTCCAGGATCCCCACTCTGAGGGACTATGATTCTAGATCACACAGTCCCTGACGTCGTGGCTTTCTGTAATGCTTTTATCAATGAGCGCATGCATGCATGTACACAAACTGTCTCTGCTGTTGCAACCATACACCTTCTGCCTCTCACACACACACATACACACATAGGCCCAGTGCATCAATACCAAAAGGGTTTAATCAACTCTCTGAGGAAGACATCATTGCATTTAGAATCAAACCTATGGAATCAATACCTGTGTTACACTTAAAATGACAAAGTGCTTAGACGGAGCTCATGCAGGCACACAGCCCCGGGGTAAGTTTTGAATGTATAGATGAATGTGCGGATCGTTTATGGTTGTGATTTTGGTTGTGCGATAGATCCTTGCAAATCTGAACCCCTCGGGCATAGACAACCTTTCCAGCGGTGGAGCATCTGAGCGATAGAAGCGATATAACGAATACAGTGAGTTACCTTGAAATAGTGCAGCGCAGATGCAAGCGGGGCGTTCAGCTGCTCCTGGTATGCAATTAAATCAACAGTGATGCGACCAATCTGTTTATGCCTGCTGATATTACATTTATAGCTTTAATTGCTTTACATTCTTTTGATATATTATAGCCACCATGAAAAAGTAATTACTACCATGACAATCTGCCAGCAATGCAACTTGTATAGAATTATAGGAAGGTAAGTAATCAGAACTGTGATACTGAAAAGTGTTTATTAAGAAGTGTACGCAGCACCTGTGTCAATATATTGGAGTACTTTAAAGTTTACTTAAATGTCACTACAGGTGCTGTTACAGTGAAGAAAAGATTTCAAGAATCTTAAGAATCAGCACATGAAAATCTGTAATTTCAGTTGACAGATGGAAACAGAATTTTACATTTAATTTGTGCAAAACACATTTTTTCTCGTGTGTATCTCTCAGACCTTCCAAATGATGAACTTGTGGAATCCGACTTCTTAGTGTGTTTAACTGTTTGACGTCAGGGGACCTTTGCTTTAAGTCAATGTGTCAATATAAGCTTAAGTGAAGGAGTGGCTTGAAAGCTAACCACGGAATCAGACTAAGTGTGAATTTCCATTTCTCTCACACGGCTGGTAATTACGGCCGCGCTCCCTCATCCTCATTCTCTCAAACTGTCTCTGCCCGCAGTGTGCGTGTAAGTACGTGTAAGGAAGAAAGAGGGTGAGAGAATGTGAGGCAACGAGCCTTATGTATTATTTCAGTCACGCTGCCCACGTCTGAAAACATTTCACAGGCAGTGCAAGGGAAATGTAAATCTGAGTTTGCTGAATCTAACACACACACACGCCCACACAGAGGAGGGAAAAAAAAAAACCTCATCTCCCCTCTCTCCCTTATACACACATAATGCATTAAAATGGAAAACAGCTCACACTGGCCCCGGCATTGAAGGGGGCCCTAATATTTGTTTTTCCCTCCCCTGTAGTGTCCTCATTGCCAATGACCAAATTTATAATAATCTCTGCCTCAGAGTCCAGCGCTGCTTTCAGAATGTACAATCACCTCAGCAGTGGTTCCTTCAGCCTGGCCCTGGCTGGATACAGGCCCACCTCCTTTTAGCTCTGCTTCAGCGATACTGCAATTGGTCCCAATCCCTGAAATCTGCCTGTAGATTGGATTGTCTCTATGTATGGTGTGTTTTCACAAGGACACATACAACCTGCAGTAAGGTACTGCATGCAATCACCTGATGTTTTACTTGCAGTCACCTAAATCTTACCCCTATGACAAAGAGGACTAATGCATACATGTGGCAGATATTTCCTCTTGCCCATTGTGCCACCTGCTGCTCCTTTTCAACCTGCTGCCCAATAACTGTGTTGTATTCAGTACACTGAGTATAAAGGCGGCACTGCCAGGTTCATGGATGCTCACTGGGATAACTTGGACACCCGAAACAGAAGTTCATAGACTCAGCCGATTACAGCAACATTGTCCCCCAGATTATTGAGAAATACGTCTTCAAATGCAAAAACTTTCAAAAGTACTTTACTTATTACTTCCTGCCAACAGTAGTCCAACAGTAGTTCATTACAACCCATAAAACTGGTAATTGCGTATCTCCCCAAAATTCAGATGTGCCCCTCTGTGTGAATGTCAGGGTAAGTGTAATGTAAGGCTACATAGCATCTGTTGCCTGTGACCGGTATTTTGCCTGAAAGACAGACAGTTTATCGTGGAACAGCATTTCATCCACAACATATCCAGCCACAAGCTTCATTACTTCTTTGTAGCTGCAGCTGTCGACTAGTAAAATCCAGTTTTGGTTCTTTAGCTAGTGTACAGCTGACCTCTGCAGCCAAGGAGCGCTCACCTTTGGTTGGGTGTATTTCCTGGAGCTTCACGTTGCTATGCTGTGGGTTGTAGAAGGTATTTCAGACTAAAGATTTGAGGACATGTTTTTACAGTGTAAGGAGTTTTAGTACGACTACCTGCAGCAGTAGTGTTCTTGTAATCTTTCCTCACAACAAAATCAAAGTAATGGGAATATTTCCAGCCGCTGAGGTAAGCGATCCTATCTTCATACTTAGCTTGCTGCTTTGTGGCGTGCCTATGCAGTTGTTTGGTTTGGGGTAACTGTAATATTATTACTGAAATTTTATTAGTAACTAGTTAAACCCTTGTTACTGGAAAAAGTAATATTATTACTGTAAGGTGTTGCTGCCCAACACTGGCAGTGTGAGACTGGGGATGTGAAGGTTCAAACCATAGAAATACAGTGACAATAGAATGTATATTGAACTGTTTGTCCTGGTCATCTGAACTGTACAAAAGAAAATGGCAATTGCCATCAGTTGTTATGGTGACAACATGTCAGTGGGGATGTAAAGTGTGTCACACTCACACTAGATTAAGAGCTTCGTTTTGGCCTGTTTTTACACCTCTTTCTTGTAAAAGAAAAAAGACAACTGTGCACCAGTCCAAGTTTCTGTCTTTCACTAAACAAAGACTAACGTCAGCTTAGTTGCCTTGTTGACTCATCGTAAAACACTTCATTCAAACTCAACAGAAATAAAATGAAACTCACCAAAACCCTCTCAGTTAGTGTTGTTAGTCATTTAGGAATTTAGTCCAGTGTTCTAACAATCACCAACTCTGCTTTGGTCAACATAAACCCTTAATCTACCAAGTTAGATGTGATATTGTGCTGGTCTGCATGCTGTCTATCCCTGTTGTCTCTGTCTCTCAGCTGTCCACTGAGCACTGGCTCTCACTCGTTCTTCGGAGGCAGCTCTGGTTTTAGTTTACATGTTTCAACAAACATGCAGTTAATGGCAAAAAAGAAACAAGAAAATAACAGCTATGACGCTTTTTCAGAACTAACACATCGATCATTTTAAAATGTAGCATTACTGCTTCACTGGTTGTCACCGCAAAACCTCACTTCAATGAGTTTGTGACTTGCCGCAAGTTGGTTTGTTTATGTGGAAGTTTATATGACAGTTAGCTGGCTACAATGGTTGCAGTGGCAACACACACATAAAAATTGCCACTGCTTTGACCATCTTGCTACATTGGCTTGAATGGGAATATCTGTTCTACTTTCATTTTATTTATATGGTTCAAACTTTACTCTGTTAGAGATTATGCGGTTGCAAAAACTGATGAGATGGCAATCAATGGTAAAACCAAACTCTAGCCATTAGAGGTACTTTAACAAACGGATGAGTGGCATTGAAGATACCACATCATTGCTTAAATAAAAACTTAATAACGATAAAGCACCACAAACTAATGTCATGAGGTTCACTGCTGTTCAGCTACTGCTATTTCACATTCAAAGTCTTTTACTGGGAAACCAGTGAAATTACATTGTGAAGAGGCTACAGGAAATGTAGTCCTTATTACCAAGGTTAGCAGTGGCATAGATCAGTAGTTCCCAACTGGTGGGTTGTGGATCCATTCTAAATGGACCTCAAGTGACTCACGAACGTGTTAAGTTTGTAAAAAACACACTTTATTTTGAGGTACACCCAATTTCTGGCACGGAGCTTTTACTTTAAAGTGCAGTTTCCTGCTGTAGAGAACGGACAACTAGCTCAACGACATGGCCAAACACAGATATGATGGTGAATATATTCAACTGTGTGGACCTTGAACTAATGACTAAGGAGAAATCTGGACCCCGTGGCTGGACCAGTTGGGGACCACTGGCATAGATAGTAATGGTGCATGTGGGATTTGATGCTTTATTGGTTTACTGATCAGTTTTATATATTGCAGGGAGCCACAGTGAGCTGCTTGGATGAAGTGGCTGCAGTGCTCTAACTCCCAACACGTCATTAAGGTAAGCCACTTTCAATATGCTGTTCCTGTCATAAAGAACACCTCGCCCAATGCCAGCATCACCGTCACATCAGTTATTACTGTTGTTAAAAACAAATTGAAAATATTTTTCCCCAAAGCAAATACATTTTTAATGCAGCTTACATATTTTGAAGAGGTAGCCTGTGGTGCTCAGTTTATTTCATTGTGTCCAATATTTTGTCCAATTTGTGTGAGGACGTACCTTTGTAGAAAGCTTATACTTCTATAAAAACATCCACTCATGGTGTTTCCAAAATGTCTACAAAATCCAACCTTGATGTGGCGAGAAGTTTCAGAAAGACTGAGACAGACAAACTTATTTTTTGCTTTTAAAATATATCCCTGTCTTTAAACAAAAGGGCACCACTTTCCCATTGGGTAACTAATTCAAGTCCTGTTATACAGGTTAGCTTTACAACTCGTCGTGATCCTGATTTCCAAACTGAATCATTGTGTCCTTTATTTTGGAGCTTTCAATTGATTTTCCCTGAACAGCTGGCAAAAGCAGACAAAATGTTTTTTGAAGTTTTAACTGACCTTGAGTACAGTTGGCTTTGTCTGTGTAGTTTTCTGACTAAACCTTTCCCTTTCTTGTTCATGAACATTGTTAAAGTCATAGAAACCTCCATCATAAAGTTAATCTGAATCTTTGACCTTTGTTAGTATGTATGTGTATGTGTGTGCTGTGTCTGTACAGTACTTCCTTAATAAATCTCAGGGGTCATAAAGCCATATCAGTACGTCTCACAATAACAGAAAGGGAAATAATAAATGATAACCTGTATTGGCACCAGTGAACTAGTCAACACAATCCAAAACACAGGTTACACTACACATTATGCTCTTGGGGGCTAGTATGTAAAGACACTGTACCTTTCTTATGTTCTTACAGTATAGTATTCTTTGTGTAGATTAAGTCCGTATTATTGGAACAAGCTGATGTATTGGCCCTTGTCGGCTTTATTCGGCCAGTTGAGCTTGTTGAATCGGTGTCAGAGATGGCAGAGCCCATCATTGAATGAAATCATTCTGATCGGCAGTTTAGCTCAGTGCATGAGAACAGAAGCAAAGTGAGCAAAGCAACCAAACGGCTTAAGTCAATAGGGAGTGAGATCGAAACAAACTTGTTATCTTAGGTAAGGTTATTTTTTTAGCCATTGAGCTTTTTAGCAGAAATTGTTGGTGTTTTTATCACTGCATGCATGCACATTAGGCTAACTAGCATCTTGAATCTGTCTTGTCAGTCTTTCCCATTTTGAATGACGGATACAGACTACCTCTGCCTGCTACTGTGGGGAATTATTACTTCTCACACAGGCGCAGAACATATGTGCTAGTTGGCCATCGGTTGGAGTCTTTGCCATGTGTTCAATGCAGCTTTTTGGCTGAGACACAGGCGATGTAAGGCAACACAACAGTCAGCGTTCATCACCACTAGTTCGTTGTTGTCAGTTTGGTGTCTGTGCCTTTGCAAATCCGGCCTCCTTTGCGGGGACAGGCAGACTATAGCCATAACCTAACATCTGTAACCTAAAGCATTTTATTGGTTTAGCATGTTGGAGGCTATACATACGGCAGGAAGAAGCATTATTTGCCCAGTGATCATTGTCATAATCTAGAGTCTGAAACAAAAAGACAAACGGAGAATAAAAGACTTAACTGTTTAGAAAGAGCAAAGACTGATTCTGTGCATAAACCTCTCTCAGTGAAATAAATTTTGCAGGTAGTGAAGCCACATCTGGTTGAACTGATGTCTAAAAGGAATCTGTCCAGCAGTGCCTAGTGTAAAATCACAAGCTTCTCCCTTCGGTGTCAAATTATCTGGTTAACACAGAACCTAAAGCTCAAACTACACAGGCACAATGTGTTGAGGGTGTTTTTGTTTGCTTACCAAGAGAAAGAGAGATTGGACAGATCACATACATTTGTCATTTCAGAACAAATTGATAATCATGAAGTCAGATCTAAACCCAGCTGGTCTCAGGGGGTTAAAGCGAACGCTGAAAAGAATGCTGACTGGCATATTTGCTGCGCATGTTTTGCACCATTCATTACACTTATGAATAATATATTTGTTTGGATTGCTGGGGTATGACTTTAATGCCCATTGTCTTGCCCAGACATGAGCAGCACGGAACATTGTAACAAACAAGGCTTTATATGATGTGAATTTGTTGTTACGTGTCCTTTATTTTGCTCCCATACAATTCAAAGCCGAATCCGACATTGCTGTTACAAAATGAGACATTAAAAATGAAATATTTTCTTACCAAATCTAATTTCATTCAGCCCCTCATTCATGTTACCACCTGCCTCCCTCTCCATGCCTGTTTTCTTAATCCACCAATCCTTGCTCTCACTTTGCCAGACAAGGTCACATCACCAAATCAGTTCTCCAAGCACAGATGGACACCCTCTCGCCCATACAGATACAGACACATGATAAACACTTCTTTCCCTCTGCAATCTAAGCACATATACAAATGAAGTACTCGCACATATGACCAGTCTTGATTAATCAATTGGCTAAAACAATTTTTTACAGCCCGGCTCCTCCAGGGGCGTTGTCTCAAGCAGTGTGCGGTCTGCATAAATCATAAATCAGACCAATCTGATGATTGCAGCAGTGATAGCCGCTGCTACTGCACCGCCTCAGCATGGCCTAATGTTATTTCCCTCCCCCGAAATGCATAATAACAATAATGATAATAATAATATGCACGTCAAGCCCAGCTCATAAATATCGGGATCAATCTGGCTTGAGAGAGGGAACATATGCATAAAAAAAACAACTCAAACGAGGGGCAAGTGAGTGCTCCGCCGGTGTTATTGTGCACGTCACAGGAAGAGAGAGACAAATAGACACATTTCTCCTGAAGAGAGCTGAGTGACCCCTTACATGCATATTTTGCTCATTTGTATGTGTGATTGTGTCCCTGAGTGTATTTGTGTGTCCTCCCATGGCTCGTGAGTGATGACTTTAAGCAACTGTGACCCCCACACATCACCCCTCCATGCATATAAAAACAGCCTACTGCTTTAATATCCTCATTTAATGACTAGCCCCAGTGAGAGACCATTAACGTAATGACATCACACTGGCCATCTCACACACACACAAACGCCACACACAGGAGCACGTTAACTCTGAGCGGTGACATTCTCTGATTTCACTAATGAACGATGAATTAACAGCGGAGGTGAAATGTTTTCCATTATTATGCTCGTGTGAGTCCTGCTACGTCTTCATTTTATTCGTAACAGCAGATCTTTGCGATTGTTTGGCTACAATATATGTGTATGTGCGTTGGAAAACGAACGTGTGTGTGTGTAGCTGCTGCCCAGTTGGGGGTTGCAGTTTCATCTTACTAATTCAAGGACAGTTCCTAATCATGCAGAGTGAATACATGGAGACATTACAGGAACATATGCATTAACCTCTTGCATATTTACGTCACGGACTCGCACACACAAACACGAACGCGTGCACGCATGCTGACTACACACGGGCAATTTGTAATATTGAATAGCTGACACAGTAAGATTTCATAATCTATTGACAGTGTCACAGCACAGTCATGCAAGGTGGTGGAGCTATTGATAAACACAGTATTGGCCTGTCATCCGTGTTCCTTAATCTGGGCTGATGTAACTTCGTGCAAGCGGCATATCCAAGGCCACTGCTGATGACATCACCGCACCCATGGAGGCTGAGGACTCCCTAAAAGCGGGGCTTTTCCGTGTGCACTGCGTTGGGGATTCCTGTTTGTTAAGGTTGCCACCAAATAACACATAGACGATGAAGGATATGAGAGCCATTTATTGTTTTTGATACAAGTAAGACACAGTTTATTCATTGCACAGATGACGGAATTACACAGTGTCATTGAAAGTGTCCTGAAAAGTCCATAAAACAAAAAATCTTCACTTATAAAAATGAAATAACAACAAAAACAATTTATACTTTAGATTTGAACAGCTTAATAGCAAACTTGGCAAATTCATATTTAAGCATTAATAAAACTTTGTCATCATACACCAAGCAAAAATACAAGTATCAGCATGTATCTGTGCATACTAAGCGATCGCACAATCACTTAAACACATACACAGGCAAAAACAAAATTAACTCGTCAAAATCCATCTTCCCAAACCATAAATTAGAGTTTATGTCAATCTATTAAATAAAAAAAAAAAGAGGAAGAAAGTACATTAAGCTCAGCGCTGCATCGTCAACAGTTCATAATTCCAATCAGCGGGTTAATACAGTTGATATACTTTACCTCAGGATACAATTCCCCCATGGTGGCAATTATCGCAAAACACCAGAGATCAACATCCCGGCACACACACACTTGTAAACAGACACACGCACACCATCCACATCATTTTTGTCCCTCCAATTAGAATTTTTAATATCCTGGTTGGCATTAATGGAGATTAATGGCCAATCGCCATTGCGAATTCCAACGTCATCTATTATCATTCCAGCCTTGGTCCCAGTCCGCTCTAATTACATTCTCAAAATGCCCTCCGCTCTGCAACCCCCAGCACCCTAAGATCAATCAATAATTTTAATTTTCGGATGCCCCCCAACCCCGCTCCAATCCCTGCCCTCGTCCTCTGCTTTAGCTCCTTTCTTCCTTCTCCGTGCGCGTCGATTTGTTTCCAAAGAAAATCAAATGCCGCAGAATCAAGGCTTATGGGGAATTAATTACCCGTCTCGTCTATAGCTCCCTTTGATTCCTTCGTTTGTTTGTCCGCTTGTTCCGTCGCTCGTCCCCCTTGTTTCTCTCTTGTGTCTGCTATGTCTTTCCTCCTTCGCCCTCTCTGTGTCTGGCGCATGGGGGGCGCTTTCCACTCTTTTCCCCCTTCTTGTCACATAATTAGCATGCAGATATGCATTGGCTGATTCGCAAGTCAAATCGCCTCGCTATTTCCCCCCCTATCTCTGTGCTCGATTTTGGGGCTCTGATTGTTCTTATTCAAATAGGGTGTTTGATTTGGGTAACCCCCCCGCCCACCACCACCTTTTCCTTCCATCCAGTCTGGCACACACACATATGAACACACACAGTATATGATAACATTCCTCTTTATCTGCAGACGACAGAGCTTTGCCCAATCTGCTCCTACACCCTGCTTTGCTGCCAATCATGCAAAACAAGTAAAACATGAAAAATTAAACACATTTCCAATCTTGTGGCCATTTCACAACACCTTGGGGTGTCTGAGCCTTTTTTCCTGTATGTCCTGTGTACTGGTCTGCCAATAATATGCAGCATACCTCAATGCATCTTGCTTCGTTGGCACACATTCAAACAGACAAGAATACAGTACAGTATGTGTTTTGCACCCCCCCCCACCACCACCCCCCAACCCTACACAAATACATTTCTCTCCCTTTCCCTCCCTCCCTCCCTCTCTTTCTCACACAAACAGAGCACGTCTACTGGTGCAGGAAGCTGTTTGCTCAGCACATTTCAATATGAACATCATAATACTCTATCTAGCTGCCATCCGTTTTCCTCGTCATAAACCAACACAAGCCAGCAGTTTTTATCCCCGAACACTGTGAGACAAAAATCACATTCATTTTCCCACTAAAACTCAAACGTCATTACGTACAAAGACAAAAAAATGAGGGTTGCAACATCTATTTTTTATGGCCATGAAAAAAGATATGCGAGGACAGTCAATATTTGACCTTTGCCACATTGCATAAATGGAGGTCAGATTGGAGGCCAGACCTCTATCTTTCACCCTCCTTTTGCTTTAGGCTCTCATACATAGTTAAATATATCCCTCGATGCGTACGGCGGCGCGAATCGTTAAATTATCATCATTCCTTCGCAGATAAAAGATAAGAGAAGTTCTTTGGCCCCATGGTTTGGTGAGGTAATTTCTTGCTACAGTATGCGTCCTCACATGTGATCGTAACACGTAAACACAGAAAGCAACAAGTGTCAGAGTGTAGGGGGGAGGTTTCCCTGCGCAGTCATGTCTTGGTTACGTTGGCACCAGGCCAGCTTTGCCATCTGCCTCCTCTCCCCCCTTCCCTGTCTCTCATCCTCCTCCACCTCCTCCTCCAAGCCAATCTGCTCTACATTTGCTATCATTACGTGCCTGCCATCCTTATGGCATATCAGAGGCAGGCGCCAGGCACCCTTTACCCCTCTCTCTCTCCTCCTCCTCCTCCTCACGCCCCTCTCTTCACGCCCCTATTTCCGCGCCCACTTCGCCACGGAGTTCTCTAAAGGGTCCAGGTGGCATCTTGCCCTGCTCTCTTCTCGGAAGCCAGGACGGAAAACAAAGAGGCGCGGCGAAGAGAACAAAAAAAAGCCCCGAAAAAGAGGATATACTCCTTTCCACATCCTGCTTGGAGCCTGCTGTGCTTCCTGTGCCCACAGGCTTGGTGTTGGGTTTGTTGTTGTTGTTGTTGTTGTTGATTTCCCTGCTTCTCCCTCCTCTGGATGGCTGTTGCAGTTTGAGCAAAAGAAAAAAAAAACAAAAAAAGAAAGGCTGTGAAGTAAACCCTCTTCAAACCTTGGAACTTCCCTGGCTTTGGTGCTATTGACGGGACCCTGGTACGTCTCATATGCCCACACACTCACACACACACATACTCACACACACACACATGCACGTAGATGCTGCAGAGTGTTTCTCTCAGAGCTCCCTGCCACCTCGTCCGCCTGCTGCCTCGAAAGAACTGGGAATACCATGGGATCTACCAGAGACTCACTCACACGTACACACAGACACACGCCGGATTTAATACGCACGTGCACTCGCCGGTCGTTTGAGGCTGCAGGAAAGTGAATAATCAATTAAGTATTGATTTCTTGTAAGATTTTGTAAATTTCAAAGGCAAAGACAAAGAGGGTAGCTTAAGGAGAGCCGCCGCGAGCGAGAGGAGCCGCAAATTAGCCAATAAACACAGACGGGGGAATAAACGAAGGTGAACAAACGAAGCGCTCGTCACTGCAATATGCTCCTGTTCATTTCTTGTTTCTCTATTGTTTCTACATGCCCCTCCAGATGAATTAATGCTGTATGCGACAATGGTTTCCTATGGAGACGAAGAGATGGCGATTGGGCGAGCGAGGGTTAAAAGCAAGAGCTGCAGGAGGAGAGAGAGTCACTGGAGGACTTGGTAATTAGGCAGCCGGCAACACAGACCTCATCAGTATGCGGAGTATGCAAATTGACCGGCTGGCTCTTTCTTTTTGTCATGGATCAGAAGGCAAGAGCTGCAGAGAAGAATTAAGAGCTATTATTCTACCCAAGGAGAGGCTGATATATGCAAAGGAGGGGGAGAGGGGGAGGAGGAGGAGGAGGAGGAGGAGGATGGCGAAGAACACTCTTTAACCACAGAGATATACAATGGACTCCACTGCAAAGGAGAGTCAAATACAATCACACAAATACACTCTTATTCTCCCACACACCCTGAGAGATTCTTCTACATTTTTGCGCTGGAAATGGCGAAAGAGAAAACGACAATCAGACATGCACCTTCATTCGCTATTACGCCTATCTCCACATATTGATAGGCTGCTTCGTGGATGATAATTACCTTTTGGAATATCGAATCCCGAAACGAGCCTCGGAATGAAGGAACAAGAAGAAAGGACAGAAAAAAGAAAAAAGAGCGGAGGTATGCAAAGGCGCTAATGATATTCAGAGCGCTGACTGTGTGTCATCTGCATGATGACAACGGCCAATTATAATGAACCATTGGCTCTCCGCCACAGATAAGTAGGAGAGAGAAGGATATGGGTGAAGAGGAGGGGGAAGCGAAAAGAACTTCCCCGTCCCTTTCTTCTTAATTTGCCGCTGATATTTGCAGTTTCTGTGTCGTGTGGATTTACAGTAACGATGTATGTTGAAAGAAAAAAAAAAAATGACGACCTTTCCTTGCATTGTCCCTTAAATGGAATTAAAAGGCCACAGAAGATGAGAGTATCCCTCCATGTAGGATTTATGGCTGCTTGGGGTGGTATTCCATCGCCACGTTGGTCAACTGGGCTTTGGTTCTGATGGCACCTGCTCCTGTACCAACCATCGCTCTGACGAGCCAAAGAATCTGTTGGAAAACACACACATACGCACAAGCATTCGCACACACGGCGGCATCATTCACAGTTCCGCCGTCTCCCCTTCCTCATCACACTACAAAATGCCTCCCCATCACCGTTTTGCATATTCGCATGCCGCCCCGCCTGCCACAAAGGACTAAACAGCCGTATGCAAAACAGTCTGGTATCCCCACTTACATAGCGATGAGACGAACAGTGTGAGAAAGAGGAGGCGGGAGCTGGGCGGGGGGTAAAACACGATGGGGGGGAGNGGGCGCGGCAGGGGGGTGGCACTAAACACAGATGAGTGTCTAAAGAGGAAGGGTTTTCAGATTGAGGGGCCACCTGCATTAAGGAGGAATGTCACACCATTAAAACACAAGACGCACAGTCAACCTCCTCACACACACACACACAGACATACACACACACACACTTATCGTATCAGACCTCAGGGGAATATGCCAAGGGGGTGTGGCTGCCATGCTTGTGACGAAGCAGGGTAACTTCCACACGGGATACCCACGTGTGCTTCCACAGCGCTGCAGGGGTGCCAGTGATGTGTGTGCACTCGTACACACACTCGCACTTTTTTGCATACACAGATGCATCAGGAAGCTTAGTCTTTACTGCAGACTTGGCACCGAGCCAGAAACGCACAGACGTTGTGTGCCTGGTAGTGCATATGTATAAAGAAACAAAACACACACACACATATTGGGCCAGACGGTCTTTTGATACACTGATTTTGAGTTTATTTAAAGGAACAGTTTTTATTCCTCTGTAAGACTTCACTCTCATGTTTGTATTCTGTAGTCGTAGAGATCAGTGTTAATAAACCACATTTTTATGTTTGACACCTCTTATAACTCGACTTTCATGTATTTTGTTTCACAGTATGTATGCTTTCACTTGTACTTAATATTATTTCAAATGATTTTTACTGTTTGACATTGAAATTATTTCGTATTTGCTGTTATTTTGATAATTTGCTCTTTATTGTTCTGCTGTAAAACAACAATATGTCAAGTGATGACCAGTCTAAGAGGCCCTGTGTGTTCACCCAGTGCAATCTAACGTGCCAATTCGATTTCAATGGAAAAAACACATTATTGTATGAATGTTGGAGTTCACATTGCTGGTCTTTTATGAGCATTCATGTTAGCTTGGCACCAGATGCGCCCATTTTAGGCCAAGGTCCGAGACTAGCTCAGCTGAACCTTGACCTTGGTGACAAAAACACACTAAATTGGTTTGACTCCAGACAGGAGTTCACGTTCACCGTCTAAAAGTCATCCACTGTCAAGTCGATTTGATTATTTTCACATTCACTTCTAGTTTAAAAGCGATAGTAGTTTCACATGTCCTCCTTGAGATGCAAGCCTATAGCTTTTTGCCTAGCTAAGTGAATCATCAGTGGCAGTATCAAATTACCCTCAACAGAGACCAAAGGTTACTTAAAGGCCTTTTAGTCATCCACGCTGGCACGCCAGCTAATTTACAGCAGACTCATTAGACCGGCATTAAACACAATTTCCTGCCGACAAATTTCATTTGGTAGAAAAATCATTACCATGGCAATAATAAACAAGCTTATACAGTAGTGGCTAATGGCAATTTGAGTAACCTAATGTCGTTAGCAAACCCCAGAAATAGCAACAGTAGCTCGAACGGCTATGATCAAAGCTCTGGTTAACATAGATGTTGACATGTCGAGTGTTAAGATTACTTTGGAGTTTATTTCTTTCTGTTTTCTTTCTCTTTTTCTTTCTTAAGCTTTTGTCTCGGGCCTGGACTATGACAGTGGAAATATAATGTTTCATAACTGTCAGTGCACAGGGTTGTGTGTAGCCTGGGGTTGCTGTGCTGAACAATAAACCATAATTTGATAGATGAGAAATTACAGCGGTCCATCTACTGTGCAGGGCCCTCACCCCGGGCAACGCAATACCGTGCCAGATGATGTGTCACATTTCTCCGAGAGAGGGAGAAAAATGAAATTATTCTTTTATACTTTGTTAATAATGTCTGCCTGTGTTTTGAATGCAGCATCCCTGTTTGTCTTATGTAGATAAACTAATACAACAGAGCGATGTGAGGCCTCTCGTTGGCACTGCCAATTATTGCAGGCCCTCTGTCCTTTAAGGCTCCATACATCACAGAGTGTGAGAGGTGCTGGCAGGAATGATAAGCCGTCCGAGTTCATATGGTGCATGTTTTGTTGAGTACACCACTGATTTATATTTAACAGTCACTAAACACATACCTCCTCCTCTCTCCCACACGTGGAGAGTCACCGCTGATAGCAGATATGTATCACAGGTACCTAGCCCACCTCTGTTCGCCAATGCATTTACCATTAGCGAATGTATATCTCTTTGAGTGTTGCATGGATTTGCTGTGGAGCAGGTTGGAAATTATGTGTTCTCTGTGACATTGTGGCTGAGAACTATTCCAGACCGACCATTAGTACCCCTGGAGCATGCTCCAGTGCTGTATCATTTGTGTCAAGCATACAAGACTGATTTGACTTGCTCCCATGGCGAGTGACTGACAGCCATGTGAATAAACATAATGGTTGTGATCCCACTGGAAACTAGCGCTTAAGTGTAAATTAGCGGGCGGCGCTAATAGCGCGTGTAAGAGGGAATGCTTTAAGTGCGAGTATTTAACGGGGAATGCAGAACACTGATGTGAAGGTAACAAGTTGGCAGGGTGATGAGCAGCTATTTATCATCCCTGTTGTGTAAGCTGTTGCTTTGTGATTTCACCACTAGGGTCACTGTGAGGCGTGTGTTAACTTTTACTGTGCCCACATCTTACAAGAAAGAAATCCATTCAGATCTGCCCCGAGCACAGTCTCTCACTGTCTGATCATATATATAAACTATGTACCAAGGCAGTTATGCTGTTAAGAATATTATATTTTTATTGCGTGTTTCAAACACTCCAGCCTATAGCAGGGAGGCTAATCCCACTCCCTTTGTTCTGCTTTGTTGTATGTCTTGTCAGACAACAGCAGTGCTGGAGTCAATGGAGGAAACATTTTGTCCTCTTTTTGAAGCTGCTGAAGCTCACATCCTCAGAAGGTGGTGATGTCATGTGAAATGAATGGCTTTTATTCCTCAGTAATTTTATGATCTTGGCATGAAACCTTATATCCTACCCCATTCCTATTAAGGAACCCCCCCCCACCCCCAACCCCCTCTCTCTTTTTTTTAACAAGAGCGATCTGATAGATGTTCAGAAAGATGTTTTTTTTCTTCCCCTTTGTTCTGGTCAGTGGGCTCATGCAATGTTTATTAGATTAAAAGTCAGTCACTGCGACGAGAGAAAAGGTGAAAAAATGCAAAACACAAAAGAGAAGCCTATCGCCGGCACTGGCGACGCGTTCTCTCTGCTGGTCCTTTTTTTATTACAAATTGAGGCCAAATCACTTTGGAAGGCACCAGCGAGAGGAGGGATAGATTTGTCTGTGATTTAAAGCAGCAGTATGTAGTACAGCATTTATGATCAGAACTTGCGTCTGTGTCTGACAATTAACGTGACTCCAGTCGGTTTTATGGCCGGATTCAAACGGGGGACTGCGTTTCACAGTGATGATAGAAGACAGAGTGGACATAAATAAGAATATACATATGTGAAATCCATAAAGGGTTACCAAATGGTTTATATGGGAAAGGGAAGTTGGGGTGGGAGAGTTCATCCTCCACATCTGAATTGTCACAGTGGCTTTTATGATGTACAACATGGTGGGAGTTGTCATGTTCTGGTGCTTCACATGTGCCTGGATTGGACCAGAATGACTCACACTGAAAGTCTTTTTTCCTAATACTGTTTTTTTTTCTTGTACTTTATTAGATCAGGTTGTATCTAATCAGACTAAATGCACAAATAAAGTCATATGAGCTGACTGTAATTGTTAAGCTTAGAAGAAAAACAGTTGTTTTTATATGAAGGTATAAAGAAGCTGCTCGGCACTGAGTGATTTTTTATTATCTTTGATGAGTTTAAGATATCCATTGCTGCTATTACCCCATAAAACATATACATATATTGCTTTGAATGCAGTCTTTATTGCCCTGTTTTGTTCAGTGGCACTCTTACTGCCCATCTAAATTTTTAAGCAGTGTTGACCCTGGTTCCCATTATTTCCTCACATTAATTCCTCTTTGCATAATTACAAATAAGTGAGAACATACCCATTGTAAGTGCTCGCTGAGCTACATAACATGCTTTTGATTGTAGTCTCCAGTTATGTGTAATGCAATTTCACTCTCTAAATACACATGCGGCCTAGTGAATTAAGTAATGTATCTTTTATCGTCAAAGATTTAAAGTATGACCCAAAACCAGCGCCACTTAAACAGCCGCATGTAACGAGCAGCACAAAGACGGTTAACAGAAGTGAAATCCATTAGAAGCACCAGTGCACATCAGCCCGAGGTGAAGTCTGTATTTCTGAGATTCTTGTTATTGTGGTGACACTTTTTGCTTTAAGTACTCTTTGCCTTTCACTGAGCACCAGCTGGTATTGAATGATAATCACAAATATTAAATATTAGCAAAACCGACCTTTTTTTAAGTAGGGAATAATTGCGAAACATTAGTTAGTCCTTGGTTAGTCCAAAGTTACCGAAACATCTTATCTTTGACCCTTCCTGCCTCACAACGCTGCCAGTTAAAGAAGTATTTCACAGGTGAATAGATGGTCTTTTCATGAAACTGGGCTGTCTATGCAGTAAAAAGACACAAATAATTTTGAAATTGGTGCTTCACGACCATTGAAAACAGCGGAAAAGGTCTTTGGCATTTGCTTTCATTCAAGAGATAGAAATCCCATAACTACAAGAATGCCCTGCACCACACTCGTACAATAGTTTAGTTCAGTTTATTTGCACATACATCTGTAGAAAATACAGGGGAAAAGTTAAAACATTGTGCAGGAGAGGTTAGCAGCCAAAATTGGCTTATGAATTTATCTCCCCTATTAAATAATATCAGTCATAAACAAGTATTACAGTATCACAATACATATTTTTGAGGGTAAATATAGTAAAAAGTTAAAATAATAAATAAACATGCCCGATGGGTAACGTAATATTAGCTTGTCCATTTTGACACATGAAACAATATGGCAGCCAGCTGGTAGCAAAATATCTTAAACCGTTAAATAATATGTTTAAAATATGTGTCAGAAAATAATTGAGGCACGAAAGGTAACGTAGTGAAAGAATCTTGGTTAATATTGATCAGCGCTGCTTAGTCTTAGCATTTGATCTCAGTATATTCAGCCTCCTCCCTTTTTACAATCTGGAAACAGTATGGCACCCACTTCCCGTTCACAAATTCTCATATTACAGACAAACAGTGCACTAAAGGAGTGGTTTTCAAACATTTTGTGCCACACCAAAGGGCAAGCCAAAATCTCAAGGCACACCTGTATATATATATATATATATATATATATATATATATATATCTGTGAACAATAGCTTCTACAGTGTGTGTTATCACTCTTATCACGACATAAGACAATAAAAATTAAAAAATAAAAATAAGACAGGTAGCTTTCACATTTTAGGTGAACAGAATCTTGGTTTATATTTGATCAGAACTGCCGAGTTTTACAGTTTGGAGTTTGGTCGAAGTTTAAGGGAGAGGGAGAAGGGTGGCCATAGAGCCAGTGAAAATCCACTACATGATGCAAAATGCATCACTGGGCAGATTTGAGTTGAGAGATGATCAGTGAGATCTGGGCACTGGTAAGATTGACGGAAGTTAAGTTCGTTTAAACATACTACCCACAAAAAAATTGGCAAATTATCCCTTTAAGTTTTAGATTTTTAAGAATTCAAACACCACAAGGAATTTACATCTTTGAAGCTACAAAAAAACAGTATGTATTTAGATTTGTTATGTATTATTCCTCAGTGTTTATATGGGACTTCCTGCTCCAATCAGCCATGTTAACAAGCGCTCATGTCACAACTCAGCCAATTCATTACGCTTTACATTTCCCAGAATCCCTTTTGACAGAACCCAGAAAACAGGCATGAACTCATTGTTCTCAATCAAAGGTGGGTCTATGGCAATTAAATACAGCTACCATGCGAACTCATTAGTTTGGGAACCTTGAGGCATGTCTGCAACCGCAGCTGCATCAGAATGTAACATGCCAACCCTTGTGGCTATATTAGATCCTGTTCCATTGTCAGTGGAAAATGTGGTACCTTTGTGTTTGTGTATTGCTGAGTAAGCTCTTTGTCTTTGTTTCTTTTAGAGCAGCACCTGACAAAACATTTAGCCCTGGTGTTCTAGATATGAGTCTTTTTTCCCTGCTGTCTAACTCTGTTATAGCACTGCTTGAAACACTGAAACACAGGGCGTTCGGTTGTCCTTGTGTCGCCAGTGATTCAGGGAATTCATGAAAATAAACAAGCTAACAGCATACTTGACCAGAGCAGTCTTGTTGACAGTGTTGACCTTGATGGATTTAGAATTTTAGCATAATTTTTTCCTCAGTATCAAAACTGTTGGGGCAAACCTTCCTCCAGTGGAGTACAGGTGCTTGGCTTGAGCTGTTAAGCCCAGTTCAGACCAAAGACTTGCTTCGAGACGAGCCGAAACTTGCAACTAGTTGCAATGCACCGGTTTGCAACGTTCTGAAAACGTGCCAGTTTACTGCAATGAGACTAAACAAGACAGTGTATCGTCTTCGTGCGTTCTGATTTCCAGCTTTTCAGGCTTATTTTGTAGCCGAATGTAATTTGTAGTTTCTTAAAATATGACTGAGGATAGTGATACTTGCTACAGTTGTATTTCTAGTAGTGATAAAACAGCACAAATATAAATAAAAACGACATGAGCGAGTGTATGATATGCACTACAGCAAGTAGCAGCATCGACCCACCATCTGACATCGACACATCGACAAGACCGAGACGGACATACTTGTCAAGAGCTGCAGGGATATACATGAGAAGGACTCGAGCTTAGTGGAAATGGAGGGCCTATGTCAGAGGATGTCACAGCAAGTGAACAGGCCATTTGCTTACAGTTTGTAACTGATTTCGGCAGCAGACTTCGCTACAAGCCAATTGGCTGTCAAACAGGTGACATGCTGTAAGTTCTAAAACCATCCATTGGCACCTTGATATGCTGAGTTGCAGGTGACACAATCAGCCCGCTTGAGTCGAGCTGAGACAGGCCAGTTCACACCGCTGCAACTTTTCACTGCAGCGTTCTAAAACAGTTTTGTCTTTTCTCAAATCTTTGGTCTGAACTGGGTTTAGGATAAAGTCAGCGACAGCCGATGGCCAACACAGCTACAGTCAAAAAAGCTGAGCAGATAACAGAAAATGAACCACAGAGAAGCACAATTAAAGAAAGACTTGTGTGAAATGACTGTTAAGATAAATCAAATTACTGGAAGTCAAATAAATTCCCCCGAAACAGGATAAACTTGAATAAAATAAATAAAAATCAGAAATACTTTATTGATCGCTGAGGGGAAATTATGATTCGTTACAGTCGCTCTGATGTAATGAATAGAGAATTATTAGAGGTAAGAAGAAGAGTATGAAATAGAAGTATGTAAATATAAAGGAATAAATCCAATAAAATGGAGTTAAAAGTGAAAAAAGAAAGAAAATGATGATACTGGTTTGGGTGTTAAAGCAGTAAACGCGACTTCTCTGCTTATTTTTCTTTTTCGCCTGCACATGTGTGACTTCTGTGTGACTCAGAGGACTGGGTACAGTAGATAATGTGTTGGACAATCAACACCGCAACTCTCCGCCTCTCTCTCCCTCCCTCTCTTTCTCTCCAGCCATCAGCAGCATCATCCACCTTTCATCAGGCCAGACCATTGATCCTCCACCTGGCAGGGGGTCCTTTCAGTATGCAGCCTAATGTTCTCATTATATGTCCTGCATGGTCCCATTGCTGATGACTGGCTGATTACCATCTCATTAAGAGACATGGCCAGGCAGGGGAGAGAAGGACCTGTCACAGTTTAAGGAGCTCATCAGAGCACAGAAATAATACATGCTGGAGACTTGCTTCATGTCTGATGGTACCTGGAGGAAAACGATTTCTTTATCGGCGAAAATAGCAAGGAGGAACTTGCACTGTGAATTATGAGCTGCAAATATTGGGGATGTAGCATTTTTAATTCACAAATCTTGCACTTTTTTAGCTTGCGTTAATTTGTGGTCTAACTTCGCTCATTACCTTTTCATTGTACCAATCTGAAAGATGAAAGATTCACTCAGTCATCCCTCAAAAAAATAATACTGCACAATTATAGACTCAAAGTTGCTTAGTTTGATCTGATCCGGTCAGCCCTTAACATTCAAACTCTGAAGTCTGATTCTGAATGCATCTTCACATTTAAACTCTGAGAGCCTCCATGCTTTTTCCCCAGATCCAATCCACACATGACCTCCTGAATAAACAATGACAGTCAGAAATAATATTTTTATACACTGTTGCTGGTCGTAACCCTGGTTTTATTAAGAAATGTGCTGGTTAATGGTGTACCTTGATTCAGCTAGTCTCTTTCAAGGTTTATGGACAGGTTTTCTTTGACACTCGCGTGTTTGTGTGTGTCTGTGTGTGTGAGTGTATCTTTATTCCAGCATCCATGTGTGTTGGAGGGGGGGGGACTGAAAATCCCAAGGTAATCTGAAGCACAAAGGCAATGTCATTATAGACATGGGGGGACATTATTCTAAAATGGCAAGTGATGCAGTGCTGAGACAGTAGATAAGGTGAAGAGAAAATGTGGAGGAAAGAGGAGAGGAGAGAGTGAACGCTTGAATTTGTCACGGACAGATAAAAACAAGCTAGGGCCAGGCTGGAGGACGCCGTGATAGGGGTGTTGTGTTTTTTTTCTCGCTTTCTCTTCCCTCTTCCTTTCTTCCCTCCCTCCCTTTCTCCCTCACTATACCCTCCTCGCTCCCTTTTTTGAGGTTTATCTGACATACGATGAATGCAGCAATTTTATCTGAATAGACAAAGGAGCGGTGACATGCAGCCTCACTCTGACGATTGACCTTGAAGGAGACGAAAGGAAGGAAGGAAAAAGGGAGGAGGGAAGGAAGAAAGAAAGAGGAATATGGCCATGGTTGTTACTGCCTCTGTCTGTTTGTTATAACTCTCTGAGCTATCTTAATGCCATCCTCCAAATACTAGTAATACTATAAAATGCACATGTATTTGAGTAGCCATTTTTAAACTGGCTGAAGAGCATTTGTATGTGCTATTCTCACGTCTAGAATATTAAACTTTAGTCCTTTGCTGATTTAAAATGGCAGATCTCTGTTGCTAGCAGGGCTTTCGTGGTGAATTTAGGACACTGGCATACACAAAGTTAAATACAGTGCCTTAATTGAAGTCCACCTTAAATGAGTCCACCTTATCTGGGTCCTTTTTGTTATTTGGTACTGTATTTTTCTTAACTGGTGGAGTGTGATGCCACATTTTCTGCAGTTGAAAACAGCCCTGCAGAATTGATACAAAAGCCTTCTTTCTACACTCAATATTTAAAATCATACCCGAAAATCAAAAAAAAAAGAATCTGCCTTAACAGTCCATATTTCAACAGAGACACAAGACATGCTGCACGCTGAGTTCGAGGCACCGCTGGCTTCTCTCGACGAGAGAGAAATTTGCTCTCTTGCACTTATTATCCCCACCACTTGCACTAATACTGCCTCCCACCTACACGTCAAACCAACAACTGGATGCAACAAGTTCAGGCATGCTCTCCGGGGGCTGCTGAAAGTCATCCTGCAAAATGTAGGAAATCACTATCTGATGTGGATATAAGCGAACAAGGTTACTGGATGACAGGCACATCAAGAAGTCAATTACAACATTTAATCTCGAAATAAAACCTGGAATTCGGCGAAGAAAACAGGTTGATATGTGAAGGATTTTTTTTGCAGTG
The DNA here is from genome assembly GCF_006386435.1 of Epinephelus moara. Lineage (NCBI taxonomy): Eukaryota > Metazoa > Chordata > Actinopteri > Perciformes > Serranidae > Epinephelus > Epinephelus moara. Next base: position 25,025,570 of record NC_065516.1, on the reverse strand, counting down.
GAAACTGAAGTTCCAACCCTTTTACCTCGGTCATTAAGGCAGGTTAAATATTTATGTAAATTCATTTATTTGCTAAATCAATCAGGGTCTATGCAAAGAAAAACTGATTTGTCTTTTGAGAAACTAATACAGAAACAGTTATGGGACACCAGCAGAGTTAACAGAGCTTCATCTTGTCTTCCTGCTGCTGATCATTCTCCATGATTGTGTGTAATTGATGACTTTTCGTTCCACTCCTATCTCTCATAGTTACACCAGAAGTATCTACTGCCAACATGTGCTAATTAATTAGCTGATTAATGGCACTTTGGCTCACAACCAGACATTAAACATTGTCACATACAGACCACAGTGCCAGAGATAAACAGCATACTTGTTAATAACCCAGCAAATATCATCAAGCGGAGATCAAGATATATGTTTCTTTTTTTGTCCTTAGATGTGATGGCATTTTATGTGCTTCACTTTATGCATTGTAAATAAGATTTTTTATGTACTGTTTCAAGGACACCATGAAACGCATACGATTGCAGAGAGATGACCGTATGTTCAGTGTTACGTGAGGATTTCGACCATAACTGAATGCTTGTTGCATCAACCTTTACAACCTTTGAGGTCTTCTAACCCAAGGTAGCAGCTGTCTGGTGTCACCTGGAGTGCATGTGTTGAGCTTAACCCACTTTGGCACACCTAAACTTCGCCGTCTAAGGCTGCACACTGAAGTGGAACAGGGTTAGATGTGGCCCACAGCTGGCGTCTTCGCTTGTGATGGGACATTACCCGCAGCGCCGACTTGAGCTCTGACCAACTCAATTAACAGACATGCTCTGACATAAACATCAGGTTATGTCTCAGATGTGATGTAAGGGACATGCTGAGAACATTGCATGAGTGGATTTGCCTGAACTCTCCTGAACTGCATGTTAGTAATTTTGAATGTCAGTAATCTTCTGTGTCACGGAGCTCAATCTGAAACAGGAAAGGAGTAATTTCACTAATCGGGCTAAAGATCAAATATTATTTCAATGACAATATGGAAAATAGAACAAGACAGCCCCCAAGATTGGAGGAAACATTCATGATGAAACGACAAACAAGGACTTCCACATTTTGTTTACACTCATAGGGTGAATTTTTAAATTTTTATTGAGTCTTTATGGATTTATTTTAAGAAAATTACACAAACACAAACATGAATCTTTTAATGTTAGGAATTCACAGAAACACAGACTTAGAAATGTAATCATTGCCTAAACAATTGACTGTAGCTTTAAAGGCAGATTTTGGTCATTAAGTATACATTCAAATGATTTCAAATGTAGAACTAATCATCCCTGTTGTCATAAAAAAGTATAACTAATCAGAATGATACAGATAATAACACCTATCCTAGTGTATTTGCTAATGAATAAATAATCATAGAAAAATATTTTCAAGCATCTAACAACTTAACTATGTAAAAATATATGTACTGATCACAGGTTTCATAGATATAAACTATATTGGCGGTGGTCAATATACGGACAGATAATAACTTAAAACTTTGGGTGACATTTCAATTTATCCAGTCTTTACTAATTGATATGTTTGACTGATCTAGTTATCAGGTTCGAAATTACATACACATGTAGGCATCATCTGCATATCTATGATTTACAGTCTGGGGCGGGATTGTCTGCACATGGCTTTCAACATGGAGGTGGCTGAGCTAACAGCTAACAGTGCTAACTCTATAAACCCAGCTAACAAGTGCAACACAATGGTTTGAGTTGAAGGTGTGAGAAAGAATAGTATCAGTAACATTGTTAACACTGTGCTACATTACAGAGAAATACAAAACCGTACTAATGAACCTTCATTAATATAGGCCTATATTTTATCTACAAGTGCACGTCACACACTGAGCGAGCCGCCTGTTAATGACGCTGTGGGCTAATGGGCATGTAGCTACTTCCATGTTTCAGATGATACGTCATGTTTGTAGTCGACCAATGAAGATGAGTTTACATATCACCTTGGGTTCGTCCTTCACCTTCTCAAAATGATCCCACACTTTGGATTTCCTGCCTGACATGTTATTAACTAGCCTGTGGAATAACCGCAGGTACCAGCCCTGGAAATTAGAGGCTGTACACATGCTGCGTTTTTAATTGCCTAGAAAATGTGAGGTTGGGCGCTACTCTTGTGCCTTTTTTGGTGCCAGCTTTCAAGAGCACAGTGGCAGGTTGCATCTGAGGTTGCTAAGCAACCTTAACAAGCACCTTATAGCCTATTTACCTGAAATCCTGAGTGCAGAGCTGATCTTCTTCCAGGCGCTGTTTATAAGTGTGTAGGCCTATTGTCCATGGGACAGATGTAAAGCTCTGGGTAGCCCTGCACTAACATGACCAACTTTTCCGTGTTTATCAGACTGAATTTTTACAGGAGAAGGGAAAGATATCTGTCAGCTGTGATTGGTTTGTAACGTGACTCCTGTCTGCTTAGCGTGAGTGGCCTCTTCCTGTGTCTGTCCTTTCTAATCCAGGTTTTGGTTTATTTTGACAAGGCACAGGTCCTATTAGAGTTTAAGTTGTTTTTTTCTGCGACTAAGCGACCAAAGAAATCTTGCCTAATAATGACCTCTCTGGTCGACTAACGTTTGGTCGACTATTGGGGGGCAGTCCCAGTGGGCGCTATTCTTTTGCAACAATGCTGTCCCGCCACTGTGGGTTGGGACAACCTTGATTAGCTAGCCAATGGGACACACTTACAGGGAATCACGTACTACACACAGAGGGAGTGTGACTTCATTCTCTGCTCAGGTCACCTTTACTCCACTACTTCTTTACATAGCAAATAGTGGTTTGCTCTGAATGTTCTGAATGTCACATACTGTAACTTTAAAAGATGCATCCAAATTGATGAAATAGTGTCCATATAGGATAAATACATGTACATAAAATAGATGTGAGACCAGAATTGAACCCTGTGGTGCCCCATGTCAGAGAGGCTGGTAATGAGACAAGCCCACTGTTTACCTATATGCCACGTTTCTTCATAAAGCTGTGAGTGAAGATAATAAATCCATGTGAGAAACATCAGCAATCAAGTAAGGTAGAAATCAAACAGAACAGTTGTCTGAATTTACAACCATTGTGACCCTCAAAATTGCAGTTTCGTTGCCTTCCCTATGGCAGAAGCCAGACTGAAATTCATGAAAGATGTCATTTCAGCTACTTAAAGAAGTTACTCAGCAACCACTTTTTCAAGGACTTGACAATAAAGGATAGCTTTTAAAAAGGAAATGAATGAGTGGACATGCAGGTTGAGGACATGTTTTTTTTTTAAAAGACTCATATGCTAGCTTGCTTTAAAATCTCAAGGCATAAAAAAGGGACCAAGGATTCATTAACAATGGCTGGGAAAAAGAAAGACCATTTGTTCTCATTACTCATTTAATCATCTCTGAGGAGGTTACATCCAGAAGACTAGATGATACCCACGAGTTTAAAAGATGAATATCCCTGAGAGTTTATAAAGAAATTGGAGAAAAGTTAATTTAACTTAGTTTTTTGATATAACAATCTTGTCAGTCAAGAGTGGAAAAGAAAAACTGTCATAGTTCACGGTGCAGACAAGGTGCAGGATGTTCAAGATCAATAGCTCTATAGAGGGATGAGATTCTTTTATAATTGCAGTAATTAAACAAGCAAATAGTTCATGGTTTCAATTATCTTTTCCAATTGAGGGGGTCAGGAACTCCTTCATATGTAAATAATAACTCCACTCTATACTCAGCCCTGCTGAAGAATCGCAGAAGGCACTAGTTCTTGCCACAGGATTAATTTAAGGTATTTTCTGTACTCTCCTTTTAGAAACAAAACAAAATGTGTTTACTTGAGCATTGCCTCTGCAGACACAATCTGAAGTAAGGTCAGCTGCCCTTATTTTAATGGCAAACAATAATGTTTCCAAAATCATGGGGAAGAAACGCACCACAGCGAGGCTCGAAGTCACGTGTGCACTTGAAAATGTCACCTTTTGGGTGGTACGTACTTCCCTGAGCTCTCACTGTAGCTGTGTTTGGGATCATTGAGAAAATGTCAACTCTTTTCCTCCTTGCTTCTTTTAGCTTTAACTTTATTCTTTTGATGAGCAAAGTCGTCAAAAAATGCAGAGTTGCATCTTTCTTTGCCGAAAAGTTTAGCCTTTCCCGGGATCTTTGGGCTAAATCAAATGTGTTGTTGAGTTTACATCTGAGGACTCGAGTTAGAAAGGTCCTTAATCCATTTTAAGCCGTTCTACATACTGCAATTCTGCTTCTGCTTTTTCCCTTATATTCGAAAAATCACATATGTCATGGTGGAGCTAAAATTAATTCAGCCATTCAGTACTTATTTGTGGTTCCCTTATCGTTCTAGACACTGTTATTCACAGTAAAGACGACGAACATCAAGTAGCGATCGTTGTTTTAGATGAAAAACATCGTTTGCCATAAGTTTACCAGTCGAATATGATGTCAAGACACGCGGCCGCCTTTCTAACAGGTGTGTGACTCTATCCAGACAGTGATCTTTTAATCTGCTAATGTGAAGGGAAGAATAATCCCACATCTGGAAGTTTTACTACTCTGTAATTGCGGCTAGCGAGCAGCCCCTTGAGCCTCGGAGAAAAAGAATGACCCGCATTCAGCTCCAAAACACAGACAGACGCGCTAACATTTAGATGGGATGAAATTTGTGTTAATTTCAGATGACTTGCCTTTTCCAAACCAATTTGCTTTTCGCTCTGTTTGTTGATGTTGCTTTTAATGTGACGACTGTGACATGCATTTCCACAACAGATGGATTAATGTTTTTCTTTTCCCCATGTATTTCTTCCTCTCTTTTTCAGTCCCTTCTCTCTCTCCTTTTTTCTCTTTCTTGCAGGATTTCATCTAGACAGGTGCTTCCTGTCCGGACTTTGACGTAAAATTAAACACAAGTCCAGATGTGAAGTGTGTGTGTCTGTGTGTGTGTGTCTAAGACAGACAGAGGGGGGAAGCATGTTTCTTGTGCACGGCCTGGTCATTTTACCACAGCTGAAAGAAGAAGGAATGAAAAGAAATAAAGTAAGACAGACAGGAGAGGAGAGAGGGCTAATAAAGAGTGTGGCCATGAAAGAGAATTTGTGACAAATGGAATCCCATGATTTGAACAAGTTAACTTTCTGTGAACCTATTATCCATAGAATTCGAGCGCAGCACCGGGACATGAACTATGTCTACTTTGTGTGTGCTACCCTTTTGTTATTTTCATGTTTTTTGCTTCTGGAAAAAATGCAAGTAAGCCTAGTTTCACATCCACATCAGATTCTGATATAATGACTTAAGCAGTTTAAATGGTTGTGGCATTCTTAAGCATGTTTAGCCATCACACACGCAAAATGTTTGTTCCTTTTATTTAATATCGGCTTCAAGCTGATTCCAAGTTAATAGCATCACAGTGCGTCTTTCAGAGAGCGATTAAATACAGTCGTCTAAAAGACGTGCTTTCCGGTTCTTGCTTTGCTTCTCTCGTCCTTGTCCTGAATGGAGAGACAGGAGAAAGGGGGAAAAGAGAAAGAGAGGGAGAAATGGAAAGGTCATGAGTGATGGATGCTTTGTGTGTGTCTGTCATTCCCAATTACTGAACTTTGCCTTTTAAAGCGTCGCTCAGATGCATTTCTCATTTCTGCCTTTCTGACTGATGAAGAGCAGGCTCTGACTGGGGGCACTGTGTGTTTTAAACACCGCCTCACTAGTCATTCACTATTTACTTCAGATACAATACACTGCGGCAGACGCTCCTGCTCTGCACTACAACTTTCTTGATTTGTATTCATTCTCATGTTCTGTTATCAAATGTATAGTTTCCCTGCGCTCAGGTTCTGTTATGGTGCTTTGCAAAGGAAAATGAGATTACATATCATGTTTTTTTAAAGAAGTGTTCAAAGCTACAAAAATACACCACAGGGAGCAGAGTCTTTGGGGGAGGCTGTGCTTTGATACTGAGCAATGCAGATGCATACCCTGCCTACAGTCAGCGCTCCCAGCACACCTATAAATGTAACTAGTCTCTTTAAAGCTTATCACCATTACCTTTATTTATTCCTGACTTTATTTTTGGGCTGTTGATGGCTAACAGTGTAAGAAAACAAATACACAATAAAGTTGTGTAGAGCTGGGTATCAGCTTATTTACAGGGATGCAACATTCGTCGGCTGAACATCGGTATCGGCCAATATTCGCGATGGCGGTTGTCAATGATTTTCTATTGTGACACATCAATTTTGCGCAGGCTAAAAAGCGCGGCTCGATGACTTACATTGTCCTGTCATCGCGGGGACAATAGAAAACAGACAGAGATCTTCCCCAGGACACCTTCGGGACAAAAGGACACAGTAAAGTCACTATCAATGTGTCAGGAGCTGCATCCTGTTTTCTCCCTGATAATGCCACATTGTGAACAACAAATCTGTGTTGAAATCAGCAGAAGGAGAGCTAGGTAACATTAGCTGTTTGCAGCCGGTGGCCAGAACTAACAGCTCACTGAGGTTGCATACAGTTACATTACGATGCGTTAAAGCTCTCAGGTGAAGCTATATTAGAATTTTATAATGATGTGTTTAAGTGTAATCTTGTAAAATGTACTGTCTGGTGATAAACGTGAATAAATATAGTTGCTTGAAGGAGAAATTAGTTGATGTTTGCACAGTAGTGTAAAATAGAAACTTGAGAAGGCATTAATGATGTACAGTAAAAAGGCTTTTGAAGCAGTCTTTTAAAAATGTTTTCATGTGAAAGGTTATATTAAAGGTTTTTCATATGATTTGAATTTGTGCTCATTTAAAGACAGTGTATTGAAGGGCGGGATGTCTTTAAAACAGCTCAGTTGTCTCCTTGGTGGAATAGATAACAACAAAAACAAAATAAAGAATAACAACAAAAAACAATGGTATCGACTCTCGGCTGGCAGCCATATTGTTATTTTAAACATCAGAATCAGCCCAGAAGCAAACAGGTTAAAATTTAATAGCCTTTTGCATTCCTGGAAAAAACAAAATCACTGACAGGATATACATTTCTGAACTTTATGTTTAAATTGTGTGCATTTTGTTCTGTAAATTTGCTCCCAGTCCCCATGCATATACTTATATCGTTATTTTTGTGCACTTTACCAATGGTGGACGAAGTATTCTGATCTTTTTTTAAACAAGTGTTGGCTTTTAACAAATTTTCAACCAAGGACAACAACTTAAAACAAATAAGGCACGAAATAAACCATTAACAGGAAGGCATCATTTTATTAACAACTGCTACGACAGGGCAATACAATGGGCATTTTTCCAAGGCTCAAAATAAAAAGTCAGCAATGCTACCTGTACAAATATTGAAAGACTAAAGGAAAGGAAGGGGAAAAGAAAAAAGCACACAACAATTTTGCATTCAAGAGATTAAGACAGATAGAACGAAATGTCATAAAAGGACCCCATATCTTATCAAAAGTAGAATATTTACCCTTAATTGTAAAGGTAAGTTTTTCTAGGGAAAGAGAGTGTGACAGTCCAGTAAGCCAGGTTTCCAGAATCTGGCTATAGTGTGATTTGCTTGTAATAAGAAGTAGAGTGTCATTTTCTTATCTGCCTTGCTTAGTTTACAATTTGTATTACAAGTAAAAGTCCTGCATTCAAAGTCTTATTTCAGTAAAACTACAAAAGTATTAGCATCTAAGTATACTCAAAGTACCAAACGTTGAAGTAATCACTAAGCAGAATGGCCCATTTTGGCCCATTATGATACATACTATCATATTATTTGACTATATTTATTGATGCATTAATGTGTTCATTAATTTAATGTTGCCATGTGTAAAGGCGGAGCAAATTTAAATTATTCTATGTACTGCTGGATGACTTAACCAATAATAATATATTACATTTTTGGGGGGAATTTAGATTATTGACACAACATATAAATAAAAAAAAACTAGTACCTGAAGTTATCAAATAAATGCAGGGCAGTAAACTCCACAATGTTTGCCTCTGAAATATAGTGGAGTATAAATACAAAGTAGCACAAAATGGAAATACTTAAGTACTTAACTGCAGTACTCGAGTAAATATACGTAATTACTTCCCACCACTACACCTAACGTGTATTATTTCCCAATATCTCCTTGCTGAAAGTGTTTGACTGGCCTGTATTTAACACCGTGTGTCCTAAGCAGCTGCCTCATGTGGTCCTCTGTGTTATTTTTAAGAGAAAAGAAAGGGAGAGTGGAGGGACAGGTGCTATGGCAGGCAGCTAGGTTAATCTCCTCTGTGCTCTGTCAGCCTCCTCGCAAAACTTTAAAAAGTGTCATGTTGACTAGCTGTAACACTGTGACACTCTACAGACATAGGAAGAAGAGGTGGGAGGGAGGACGGGAGGGAGGAAGCAGAGATTGAGACAGAGCAGGAGGGGATGGAGAAAGAGGGATGGAAAGAGAACTGTTGACAAAAAAAAAAATTAAAAAAAATCCAAATATATACAGTGCACGGCGAAACGGCAGAATCCTCCGACACCTTCCTCATTCTCTATTTTCACCCACTGTCTATATTAAAATCATTCCCTGTTAATACATCTATTTTCTGCTCGTGAAAACCTCCCTAAGTGTCACGATAAAGGTGGAGGTGGTTTGTGAGGTCGGCCCGAGGAGAGCTTTACGAGACAAGCTGCGCTGATATATGGCTCGCGGAGACTCCATTAAAACCCTGGACCTGCGCCATTTGGGAAAATGGAGGTCACTCATGCTAGGGTCATGTGACATCCATAAAATCAAACTTTTTCTTAATATCTGGCCGTATATCACCTGTCCTTTTTTCCATTTTTTTGCCTTTTTCCCCCACTAATGCTTGAATCTTAAACAATAGGTCCAGGGTCGAGGATGATCGTTTTTCAAGAGGCAGAGGGGGGCCTGCGGGGGAGCGTGTTTGTGTGTGTGTGCTCGGGGTCGGTAAGGGGGAACAGGGTGATGCTCAGTTTTTGATAAATGTACCATATCAGATCTGCAGAGGAGCATAAGGGGAACAATCTGCAGTTGGTAATCTTAGAAAGAGGAGAACAGGTGTGTAAAGGCATGGTCGGGAGTCCCTTTCTTCCTTACTTTATCTGTCTCCTCTTCCCTCTCCTCCATCACTCTCTCTTCCTCTGTTTGTCATGCTCAGCTTCTCATTTCGTCCCTCTCCGCAGGTAACCTAATTAAAGTGACTTCACGCTTTCTCCCTCACTCACCTTACACGTATAATTGTCTCTGTCTCTTGCACTCGTTCTGCCTTTCTGTTTTTACCCCACTCACACTCTTTGTTAGAATTTTAAACTTGTCTTAAACTTATCGCCTTCCCTTTTACTCCAGCTCCTGTCTCCCCTCATACTGCATACCCTTAAAACCCAAGAAACATGTCATTTCCCATCTCTCCCTCCCTCTTCCTTCTCTGGTTCTCCCTTCCCTTATCTTCATGTCTCTTTAAGCCAGAGTGTGTGTCCTGTCTGTCTACCCGTGGCTCCCGGCTCCCTAGGGCAGCATTTCCAGGCTTCATTTGTTTGAGGGCTTTCTAATCTGGGGACTGGGACAACCTCAGTCCACCGTGCCCTCGTCAATCATCCCCGCAGAGGAGCAGAGAGGAGGTGAAGAAGGAGTAGAGAGGAGGAAGAAGACTGGAGGTGATGGCATGATTAGTTATCTATCCTCGCTCTCGCCCACCCGCCCCATCGCCAGCGACTACCACTCCCTCCATCTTTCCCATCTCTCACTCACTCACTCCTTCCGCCTTTCCCTATCTCCCTCCCTCGCTGTCTCTCCATCTATCATACCTTCTTATCTCTCTTTTCCTTCTACTCTCTCCTCTATCCTGAGCGCCAGCCTGTAGCGCCAGCCATCCCTCTGTCCGTCTGTCTATTTATCTGTCTGTCTGATTGTCTGACCTCAGCCCCGACGGTGGTCCCTTTTGTGTCTGCGGACAAATGAGGATGACCTTTTATTGTAAAACAGACACCTACGGGGAGGGATGAAACCGCCAGTGTTTAAATTAACAACAGAGAGAAGAGAGGGAGAGGGAGGCCATTTCAAACAGAGAGAGGGAGTCGGAGGCAAGGAGAGAGAGTGTAAAGTTTTTGAAGTTCTAATAATTATAGAACAGTGTTTGCGTCAAACTAGCATGGCCACTGTTCAATAATAAAGTCCCCTACCTGGCTGGCAGCTATTGATGAACAGTGGTGGAACAGTGAGGAGCGGACCTCTTGAACGTGCCCCGGACCCATCAGTATGGGTGCATGAATTATAAATGGCATTGACAGTGGAGGCCATAAGAGTAGACAGAGTATTATTGCACATGAAGGTCCATTCTGATTTTGATTATTTTTATTCCAGGGGGCTCACAAAAGGCCGTTGGTGAATATTCTAAAAGGGCACAGGGCTGAGATGGGCTTGATGGCAGGCTTTGATTTCTGGCTAATAGCCACTTCAAACAGGCCTGGACGGCCCGGAGACAGGGGAGGAAGATGACACTGGGGCTAAAGGACAGAGGGACACGGGATGCACACAAAGGGAGGCCACACAAACCACTCACACACTCGTGCACACACACAGAAGACGTGTTATATTTTACAGTTTAAGCATTTAGTTGCCATTCATATCCAAAGTTGCACAGTCTGAGTTCAACTGGACCGTACACAACAACCAATCACATATGGGACATACATATGTAAACACATGCATATAATAATAATAAGACATTGAACTTATATAGCGCTTTTCAAGGTACTCAAACCAAAGGTCCACACACTGTACTGACAGCTCCCAGCAAATTTAATATGACGATCTTATGGAGATCTTCGTCAGCCTTCGTCAAATAACCACCACAAAGCAGAGCAAGCAGTATACAGACACAAACCCAGTCCATTTACACTAAGACCCCGTTTCCACCGAGCAGTATGGTGCAGTTCAGCTCAGTTTGGTACACTTTTTTTTGTTTCCACTGTGAAAAGTTGTGGATGGTACCACTGGAACTGTTCTGTACCATTCCCATTTTTGGTCCCCCTTCTGTTGGGGTACCTAGCACACAGATCTAGTACTAAAAGGTGGAGCTGTGAACACTGCAGTCTGTTGATTGGTCAATAGCAGATGGTCCCTCTGCTCAGGGCTGAGTTGTGGCTGGCTTTGATGCCCATATAACCCCCGCCCACATTTAAGAGTACTGTTTGCGGTGGAAACGCTGGGATCTAGGTACCATGTCTGAAGGGTTACTTTTGGTTCCAAAGGTACCATACTGAAAGTGTTTGGTGGAAACGGTACTTCAGATACACTGGGACTGAACATGTGACATCAACATCCATCTGAGGAGAGTCTTTTTTATATCTTTACCTTTAACACCGTGTCACCTCACGGCTTGAACTTAGATTCTGTCCTTAAATTTTTTAGCAAGTGCTTATAGTTGGGACAAACATTCTTCTCTAAGTATGATTAACAGGACCTACTCTTCTTCTACAGAAATGAATATGAATGATGGATATGGTTTGATCATCTCTCTCACGACATATCTGATTTCCCTGTTTTGGACATCTACAGATTTTGGCCCTCTGACTGGTCTAGTCTGAGTGTAAATGACTTAAATAGGTAAACTAAGGTCTGTAAATAAGTTTGAAACTAATGTTAAAATGACTCCCTGTCCGCCTTTATTTTGGTGGTCCCCTTTTCCTTTTGAACTATGGGACCTTTGGGCGCGTTCCGCATCGCATACGTTTTATTTTTACTTAAAGTATGTACTGCAGCTGCCCTTAAAAAGAACATACTGTTGCATGCATTATTCACACAATTGGGACATAGTACTTCCTCATAATGTTATGCCCTGAACTTGACCCTCTTACTCATATATCCTGTACCATGGAGATAAAACAAAATGCCAGTCACCGAGCTCGCCAGAGACGGAGAGCATACATTATAACAGCATACATTGTAGAATCCAACATATTATATTCATGTTAGTAAAACTACATAGGTTATACATTTCTCTGTCGTTATTTAATACTACGCCCATTTTTGTTGGTTTTATTTATGATTATTTTACTCAGTCAAAAAATTAATATTCCTTTTATTACTAATCGACTGGTCATCAGTTACTTGGATGCACTGTTATCGATCATTGTGACTTCTGACAATTGTCAAACAGCTGTCAATGAGTTGTCAAGCAGTCATCTGTTTGTGGCTCAGCCGATGTGACGTATTGTCCACTGTGCAGAGGATTGTGGGTCAGAATAACCAGAAAAGCATGTAATAGAACTTCCTGGTATTTTTGGCATACTGCATTTGACATACTATGTTTTGGAACATACTAAATCTTCAGGTGTCAGAGTGTAAGCAGCATGCATCCAAGAGGAAGCTTAAAGAAATCACGGGCACAGCGCAGAAAAAAACGCAAATACAGACCCAAGCAAAGCTCGTTCCAAAACGAGAGTGAATCTAGGGTTTGCTTTCACTTCTACTTTCACTGGCGATACTGTTTGCAAACAGTAAACAGTTTCTGCATTGCATACCTGTAAGTAATAGAATCTGTTCGGGGTTCGTCTATCTGTTACAGCTGTAAGAAAAGATTTTTCCCGAACAATGCAGGACTCTTCATATGATATGCAAGGAGAGAGTTTGTTTACTACAACATGCTGCTGGGCTGTCTTGTATCTTGTTCTTGTTATGGAGGGAGAGCAGGTGTCTATTTTTGGTATCTATGTTTCTGACCACTACAAAGATAGTGTAGCTCCTGTAGCTCATGGAGGCCTATCATAAAGAAGTATTTCACAGCTGGAAAGATGTCCCTTTCTCTTAAACCTAGGCTGTCTATGCAGTAGATGCAAATACTTTTGAAACTGGTGCTATGTGAATAAGGAAAATGAAGAAAAAGGGCTGCGATATTTGCTTTAATTCAAGAGATTGAAAGTCTACAACTACTTAATTCGCTACACCAGACCAGACCAATAAATGCTCCTCTTGGTGGGTGATATATAGACCCTTTTACTGTGTCGTTAACAGTATGACATTTTTTGGTGGGTGGGGCTTAGCTGGAGGCAAAACAATTCTCCACAGACATTAGCCAGCGCTAGCTAGCAAGTTCTGTTGGCTTGTTTTAGACAATGGAGGAAAATGATGCAAGTAGTGCATTCAGAAATACTCATTCTGAGTAGTAGAGTAAGTTTTGAGCCATGACTCCCTCTATTCTTACTCCAAATAACACTCCTATGTAGCCTACAGCCCTGTGGTAACGAGTCATGTTTTGCCTCCAACTAATAACATGACGTCATTATGACGTTGACCCTAAAAGGGTCTATTGCGATCTTGTCTATTTTGACCACAGACTGTAAAAATAATGGGTGTAGCTATTGTGACGTCACCCATTGGTTTATGGAATCCTCAACTTCAACATTCGACCGTCGCCGTCTTGGTTTTCTGGAGCCAGAATTGACAACATTTTGGTGAGAGACTGGTGCAGTAGAGGAGTGAGGGGTGGATCTGACAGAGAAGCTGACAGACAACACATCATTCAAATCGGCCCATCATAATTATGCGTAACTTTAAGCCCTAATAAAATCTGAACGGGTTATATGAAAATTTAGCCCCCATAGAGTTGTCACAAAGAGGGAAATTAGCTAAAAGGACCAAAACTGATTTAGTACCAGCCGGTAAACAGGTTTAATTGGACATTTTAACATGGGGTCTGTGGGGATTGACTCGCTTCTGGAGCCAGCCTCAAGTGGCCATTCAGAGAACTGCAGTTACATGCAACCAGAGAAACAAGGTGCATGGACAAGTGTAGGAGGATATGTGATATTTAAGACCACGTACAAGTTTGTCTCAGGATCCAGTACTAAAAGACACGCACATGTATGTTTTCACATGTGCGTGTACACACACAAAAACAGACTTCATAACTTTATGGATTAGGGTTCTTTGGCTACGGACACATCTCTTCCCAATCTCTCTCTTTTCCTGTCTCTATATACTCACTTTCATAAACATGGAATCATGCAGACCGTCTTGTTGCCTCGGTGATCTGGAGTTCTTTGTCTGCTTTGGCCCGTCTGAAGTAAAGGCTTCTGGGTAGGGAGACAAAGTCTGGATTATAGACTGAATTTAATATAGCAAAATTAATCTACCCCACTGCAACACACGCAGCACAAACTCTCACCTACACACACATCCACAAACACCCGGCACAGTATAAATCTTCCTTAAGGTCCATCTCCACCCCCTCTTCATCATAACTGCCTCTCATTCATTAGCCGCACACAAACACACCAATATATACTCGTGCACACACAAAATCATGTCCACACACACACATAAATACACCAAGTGGGATTGCCACACGACTGAGATAGCCCCCACGCCACAGTCCCTCTCTCTCTCTTTTAATTACAAAGAATGGGCCTGGGTAGGTCACACAAAACAAATCAATATCTCTAAAAGAAATATTCAAATGTGACCTAGAAAACAGAGCTTGCGCCCCCATTTTATCATTGATTTTTGACGCAAGGCGATTTAGTCTTTGAGAGATTTTTTTGTTTTGTACTTTTGGGTTGGTTTTTTTTGCTGCGTGCCAAACAGCACATAAATATTTACTCCAAAGATAAAGCACAAGTGCGAGAGAATGAATATTGAATTTGGAGGTAAGCATGTGTGTATGATCCAATATCCATCCAAAGAGAGGCTGCACATTGTCTCAGTCAGAAAGGCAATATAAATATAAGCATATTTGTTAGAGGCAGGGTCAATATCATAAGGTGGATATGGTTTGCGCCTCTGAGGCTGCTTAGAAAGATAGTTTGAAATCAATGGTGTGTCTGGCACCCAGCTCATTGTCTGATTACTCTTTTGTTTCTTACAGCTACCAGCTTATTTATTTTTTCAGATTCAATCAGGGTGGAAGACCCCGTCTCTCTTTTACTTACACTGTTTCATTTAGAAACCAGAGGGGCTATATTTTTAATAACTGGTTTGTCTTACATTCAAAAAAGTCTGTTCAAAGAAGGATTGCTGAGCACCCCTGTACCTTCTTGCCTTCCCATAGTGTGCTGGTTCACAGTCATGCCATCACACATTTTCACCGGGGAGCTGCCCAGTACAGCCGCAGCCTTCCACTGTGGGCAACTGAGCAGTCTCACTGGGGCAGTTGGGAGTTAAGTACTCATCTGGGGATTGAAACTGCCAGCTTTCCTGTCTCATGCCTGCTTCTTTAACCTTTAAGCTGCTGCTGCCCTCAGTTAAACAGTTTGACTGATTGGATTTTTTGGAATTTGTTAGATATTTCATTAACATTTCCAACTCTGTGCAGTTGAGGTGACAGTTAGAGATGTTCTGATATCATTTTTTCCTTCTCACTAACAATTCCAATACCTGAACTTGCATTTTAGCTGATATCAAGTACCAATTGTAGGATATGGCATAGGCTCTACATTGACGCAGAGTTTACGCCATATTCTATACTGTAGTCTGACGTGCACCTCCCCAGAAATATAACCACATGTTGTGGCAAGGCAGACCTCCTGGCTATTTTTGTAGGCTGAAACCATTTCCCTCAGTGGAAACAAAGCTTTTATTTACTTAAATTTCTCAGATAATAGATTGTGAAGACAATAAAGCCTCCACAAAAATAGCATTTTAAGTCTTGTGTGTGATTTATCCTGGCTTCATATGAGCAGAGGAAATCTCTGCTAGTCACTAGGCTAATTTATCCAATGGAAAATGCCATAGGCTTGTGCTAATAATGTTAGCATGTTGTATTTGTTTGGAAAACATGTTAGTATAAGACAGTTGTTTTGTCAGTGAACCTTGTGAGTTGTAATGGAGCCAGATTTTGTACCGTTACCTTTGTTAAATGTTGCTGTTGTCCCTGGCTTCATATGAGAAGAGGAAATGTCCGCCAGCCGCTAGGCTAATTTATACAATGTAAAATGCCATAAGCTTGTGCTAAAAACATTAGCATGTTGTATTTGTGGGGAAAATGTTTCCAGCAAAAGACAAATTAATTGTCTGTGAATGCTGCGAGTTATAGTGAAGCTGATTTGTGTACTTGTGTTTGAAATTGTCGCTTTTAAGCCTACTGCCACCTAGTGTTTTGGAGGTGTAACTAGGCTCTACATAAAGCTGACGCACAAGTATAAATCTGCCTTAACCCTGTATGAATGTGAGATAAGTGTCAGTGTTAAATCCTTTGTCAAATATAAACAAATACATACAGAGAATGATGCCATAGAACTTTATTTTACTATGTAATGTGAATGATAATGATAAAAACAAATATTATGTTAGACATAAATTCTTTTAGGAAAAACTGTAAGTTCAGCTACAGTTCAGGAGCGAGCAACACTGGTGCCACCCCTTGAATCTAAAGTCCTTGCGTTCTGTGAATGCCACCTTTTTACTTTGAAGATTTTCCGGTGTAAAATATTGCCAAATTGCTGACAGCTAACATTACACTATTTACCGAAAATAAATTCTTCTTTGCTGCTCTATAACAGTAGTTGCCAGTGGCTGCACAGCACAACATGCTTATAATTTTAGAGCAGCGAAGAAGAATCGATTTCCAGGAAAACTGCTTTTTTATCCCAGTCTGCTTTAAAGTTTATTTATAAATTATGTAGTATTGGATCGGTGCTTAGACTCATGTAGTCAGCAACCAGATGCAGCATTTTAGGCACTGTAATAGGCAACTGTAGTGGCAGTGTTGCTGCTTGCTTAGTTTACAGATACACTATCTGGAGAAAGCTTAGATGATGATCCATGTGCTCCTCTGTGGAAGAAGTTGCAACATTTGGAATCCAGAAACATGAAATCCAAACAATTATTAATATCGCTATAATAAAGTTATAGTGAAGCGTTCACTGTGATAGGAGATGGTTTCAGGAATGTTTTGGAGTGAGAACAAACAGATTACTTTCTAGATGTGCATGGGGCTGCAAACTCAGCTGTTTGTGATGGGTTTTACTCTTAGCTGATTTCTGTCGGTCCCTCTGCTCAGGTGTTCTGGGCTTGTGTGTGTGTGTGTGTGTGTGTTGGTTTATGTGTGTGTGTGCGTGCATTTTTTCGTGAGTTAGGAGGAAGAAGAGGGTTTAAGCCTGGATTAAGTTCAGAGGATGATTTTTATCCTTGTAGGGGGTCTCTAAACGGTATGAGATGGATGCAAGGTGACCCTATCTAGTCACACACACACACACACACACACACACACACACACACACATAAACACACACACATACACACACATAGACAAACACACAAATAAAGGTAGACTCCAAAAGAAACATGCAATCACCACGCACTCACCAACGGACACACACATGTGCGAAAACATATAAACACATACCTAAAAGGGCAAGGACTCACAGGAAGAAAGACTCTAGAAGAAACATGCAATCATCACACACACACACACGCACACACACACACATACAGGTGTGTTGTGGTCCACAAATAGGGATTATATAGTGCTGATGTTAGAAGTAAAAGAAAGAAAAGACGGCTCTGCCAAAGCTTCCTCTTCATTGTCACGCCGATAACACTAACAGTATTGACAGTGGATAGAATCACACCTTCAATCACTTCCTCCTTTTTATCCTTTTGCTTTTTTCCTATTTGCGCGTCCGACTCTTATATATCTCTTTAAGTTGTGTGAAAGATGTGCAGTGTAGTAGAGAATAAACAATTAATGGAGAGGTCTTCCAGCAGTGTATGGTTTCTTTTAGGCTTTGCAATCATACAGTTCCTGATCGAACATCAGGCCAGGATCATGCCATTAAAGAGCAAAGGAGCGGGTGACTATGAGACATAAAAATATAAGAGAGAAACAGAAAGGGTGGGGGTGCCCTCTGTCATTTCATCTTTTCATTTTCCATACAAGTGACGGCAGCGTTTGATGGAGAAGCCGATTACTGTGGGATTTCTCTTTGTTCTCGGCCATTAGAGCTCGAGATAAGCGGCGGACAAGCAAATGGAATTTTCTCATTCAAATCCTCCTCCGCCGTCCTCTTCTGTGTGACTTCCTCCTTTCTTCTCCTCCTCTTCCTTTCCTGTCGCTTTCTTCTCCCTGTCGTTTTCCAGGTCCGTGTCCACGTCTGAGGCGCTGATCAGATTTAGCCCTTGGAAATGAGATTTCAAGGGACTCAGTTCATCGCACAATGCCGAGCATGACCTTTGTTTCTGTCTTTGTGTCTGTCTTGCAACATTTCTACAGTATGCAGGTGCGGGTATACACACTCGCACACACACGCATGCACAGATGACTCCTCTTTAAAGTGCATTTGACACAAACACTCAACACACTTTATTAAGAGTGAGAACAATGTGGGAACAGAGTAGAATAAAAGAAACAAAGATGACAGAATGTGGATAAAACAGGCAACATAGTGTAAACTTGCTGTTTGCTCTTGCAAGACTGGGGCCTTTGGGTCTTGACTTGGTCTTTGAGGTGGGAGTGTGGGTGTTAGGTCTGATCTAAAGAGCAGGTACAAACTCTGATTCCCTTACATGCTTACACGTATTGTTAAATAGAGTGCTCCGAGGGAAGAACTAGCTACATCCCTGTGGCTCGTTTTTGAAGTCGTAAACTCAGTTCGGTTTAAGGGGAAAAGTTGATCATAGTTTCTCTTGTTTCTATGGTCACCCTCCCTTTTGCCTTCATTTCACAAAGTATTTAACTTATATCCTTTCTTTTTGGCGCTCTTCCCTCTTCAGCTGCTAATACGAAATAATAAAAAAAAAGGGCCTGCATCCCACCTCGGCTTCACCTTCAAGAACTCCCCCCTCCTCTATGGGATCATTCCAAACAACTATTTCATTCAGGGATGGTAATCAGACAGACAGTCACACACACACACACACACACACACTTGCACACACACACACACACACACATACACACAGTAATGGCAGTAAGTGATTAGGTTCACAGATGAGGGATCATTTTTGTCCATTTTCTGGGAAACGGTGATTGCTCACAGCATTCATTAGCAAATCGCAGAGGTCAAATGATTCAGAGGCAGCACTCGCTCTTTTAAAACCACCTCGCACAGTCCAAGATGAATAAAATCAGACCGCAAATTAATAGACATACCACTAAACTAGTTCTGCAGATGAAAAGGACACGGCGTTATTACGTCCTTGATGTCTCTGGAAAGTTTAGCAAGCACCAAAACGGCCTTTTTAATTTCTCAGCGCATTAGCGTCGATTATCAACAAGAACCAGTTGCATTTTTGCAAGAATATGTGTTTTGCGGTGCTGTAGTACAGTCGCAGGGAACAAGAGCCCATTTGAATGGCGCCTTGTGTGAATGTATCATTGAAATGTGTAATCCCCGAGCAGCTGGGGAGCCGCGTGTGATGGAGAGAGCTGGGCTTCATCATAGCCTCCACAGGAGACGGGATGAGTCCGGAGCGAGGGAGACAGACAGAGACGTAGAGACTGAGGGAGAGAAGGAGAGAGGAGGAGAGACACCATACTGACAGTATGAATGATACATCATATGATTGTCTTGGACAGAGCTGTTCTCTCTGACTGCCTATACTGCACTCTCCAACTGTCCTCCATTTCACAAGCCCTGGTAGACTGATTTATTACACTCAACAAAACTGCTATAGACTAGACTCGCTGTTGCTGCCCATAAGTTTTCAAACTTTTTCTCAGGGGGGTTATTCCTAGAATAAATGTATGGATTCTTATTTATCATGTTGTTGTTCCCTTGCATATTTCGCAGTGACCGCGGTGATGGCTAACCTAAAATAAGTGAAGGGCCTAAATTTGATTCTAAAATAGCAGAATTCACAGTTCAAACTTTTATTTCTCCTAATCAATGTAAAAAGTTCACTGCTGTTATTCTGTTGCTTTTAAGGAAGAGATAGGATTTTTTTGTGTGTATGTCAGGCGCTGAGAAATCAATAGCAAAATCAAATAAAGGTGGCATATCAAGACATATTTAAGTGGATATATCTGAAATTCGCTTTTGTTTTATCCGCTATCAACTTGTCAATAACAGTCGATAATCTTTGAAGTGTGAAGCCTTCTCCTTCCTTTCCTCCCTCCGCTCGACGAGCAAAGGGCCGGAATAAACACATGTCATCAGTTGGATAACAAGAATGGTGTGTTTGTGGGATGTAGGTTACATTTCAAAGGTTTGAAAGGCCAGAGAAAGCTCCCGTCTGTGAATTATTGAAGAGGTAAGGGATAGGATGGAGAATATGAGTGAGTAGCATTTAGAGTTCAGAAGAGAGGGAGAGATGGCCGGCTTGCAGTGAAGTTCTGTGTGCACGACCACGATGGGAAATCTATATATGCTAACCTTTCTTTGTCTGTAGTTTTATTGAAATTGACTGGTCAGAGGGATGGTATTTCATCAGGGTAGTATGGAGGGGCTTCAGTCCCTCCTGAATCCAGACCTCCTTCACTCCTCAACTTACAAACTGTGTTTGCACTGTATGCGGATGATGAAATCTTGTAATATGTGAGCTCCTACTTCCCAATTCTGTCTGGAACAGCTCTTTTTTTTACTTTTCTGGTTGATAGAAACTCGCACTCCTGATAATAAATGTACGTGCGCCAGTGTTATCCTCACAAACGGGCACTGTTATTCAGTTTTTAGACACTGAAACGCTTTTCTGACGATGTATGCACACAATCAAGGTATTCAAATATGACAGTATGTCCATACGTTCTCAGAACACTTATGGGATTACATTTGTTTTGGACAAAAACATATCAGATTTTCACTGCCATTTTGCGCCTATTTTCTAAATTTGCCAATTTACCGTAAATAGAGACAATCATCAGAAATGACAACATATGGAATTGCAAAGAGGATTAGGCATAAACATCTCCCATATCTCCACCAGCCACCCCGTTGAGGGAGGGCAGGTCGGCAAATAGGCTTTTCACATTTCAGACACCACAATGTCACTCCATCTCATTGCGGCATCCATTACGTGCTACCTTGGGAATGAGGAGAGGTCCATGCTGAGAATCAGGGCAGAAAATGGCCGCCCGCGAGGAGGGGTAAAATGGCCAGCGTTATTATTCTGGCTCCCCCCCAGGGGGAATTGGCCTGAATATAGATATGCAACATTATAAAACCAGGTTATTATCTGGGTGCAGGGTAACGGCCTCTTGCCTCTCTCTCCCCTATGACACATACACACTGATAAACACACGTGCACGCGCGTGAGCACGCGTAGCCCTGCACACATATTATAAAATGTGTGTGCAGTATCTGGGTGGTGTAGCATACTGTGATGATTGTTGCCCTTCTGGTGATTGAGAGACGTTTACTGCTCCTGTTGTTGACGCTTTTTCTCCTGTTTTCATCATGTGTCTTTGTCTTTTTGATTATTTTCCTCTTTTATTTACAGAAAATTAACATCAAGCTCCCCTCTGTTCCCCTCTCTGCCTCTGCTCTCCCAGTATACATAATGTCATTTTATGGTGCAATGATATTTCCGATTTCAGTAATGTAGACGGCGGCTTCATATCAGCGAGCATTATTCACTTATGGGCGGCTTGCTTTAAAACATACTATTACTTTGGTAATAAATTTGTTATTTGAGTCGATATCTCTCTGTTATTTGTGTGTGTGTGTGTGTGTGTGTGTGTGTGTGTGTGTGTGTGTGTGTGTGTGTGTGTGTGTGTGTGTGTGTGTGTGTGTGTGGAGGAGGGATTATATGGAGGTTTTACAGAATATACCTGACATGTGGAGCCGTGTGTAGATATTCACCACCACAATGATCTAGCTCTTTTCACAGATGCACACATGGACAAATGGACATTTAGTGCTATCTCTACATGCAGCACAGGATTGACACAAGCAATTTAAATTAAAGCCACCCCTCTCTGCCTCTCTGTCTCTCACTCCATATGTCTTCCTCTTTCTATTTATGTTCTTATCTTCCTCTCCTCCTCTGTATCTTCCTCTCTCAGTTCCATCTTCCTCTTTCCCTCCTTCCGCTCTTGTTCTAAATTTCCCTTTTTTTTTCTTATTCTGTTGATCTCGGCTGATTATGTCTGCCCTCCGTAGATTTGCCCCTTCCTTCCGATGCTTTTCATACAATTTAATAGCTCTCTCTCTTCTCTTCCTCCACCTTTTTCTATCTGTCTATCTGACTTCTCCAGGTCTGCGCTAATTCCCTCCTTTATTCATGAACCTAACCCTGCTGGGTTAGTTGGCTTGGTGTGTATGTGTGTGTGCATGGGTCTGTAGCTTTGTGTGTGTGTATTTATGTGTGAGTGTATGTGAGTGTGTGCGAGAGGAGAGGCTGACAGTAAATAGGAATATGAATCTTTAAGGGCCTGCTGCTACTGTGGCTGAAATGACTTTTCAGAGCCGCAGTGATTTTCCAAGAAGGATGTTGATGAGGGCCGGATTGCAGGAGATGTGTATATGAGTGTGTGTATGTGTGTGTGTGTCTGTGTGTGTGCTTTGGTTACTGCATGTCTGTTTTGTCTCTGGGAGTATATTTTTAAAAAGGCGACCTCAGTCTTCTTGTGTCCATTTATAAATCCACAACCCTTTTAACTTTATAATCTCTTTTGCTTTCACCAATGAAGCAACATTTGTTCAGTCCATTGTTTCTCTAAATATGGATTGGGATATAAAATTGTTCATACGTCCAGCAATAAAGCAGGTTTCACATAACTGCTATATATGTTTCAGCTGACTCCTGAGATAAACTGCATTTGTGTTCATCTGCCCGCCTGACAGAACAACATTTTTACCCACTAAATATTCCCTACATCCATTCAGAATGACAAACTACAAATTAACATATCTAAACTCTGCTGTTTTGCCGTTTTCATTTTTGTCATTTCCAAAACCTGAGCCCCAAAGCCCCCCCGCCAACTCCCTGCGGGTGTAGCGGACAGAGTGTGGGACCTAAATGACTATTTGAGCACTGCAGCCATGTGTCCAGAGCCCAAAGTGTCAGGCTGATTACTCACCGCTGACCATGATGAGTCAGCAATAATTCATTAGCGGGCCCGAGAGCACAGTTGGGAGAGCAGCTGGGGGTCAGGGTTTGGGGTCGCAGGTCATGTGGGAGGTGCCGCTCACTGAATTAAAATAAGTGGCTAGCCTTGGAACGTGTGCTATCAAAATATTTGACATTTGGTGGAATTCAGCAGGGACATGAAATGTCAAATGTCAAAGAAATGGAAAATATTTATCCAAAAGATGTGGATAACAAGTAACCTGAAGAAAAAACTGCTTTTAAAGTGTTGCTGGAGTGTTCCTTTCAGAAGGGTTTGAATTTTGTGTGTGATGTGACTGAACACCATTTGCCACCAAAACTGTATTCATAAATCGTCTTTTAATGGCTGATACACTGAATATACAAAACATCTTCCCTTGCAGCTGCTTCTGCATAGCCTCCATTTTCTCAAACATTTCTATCATGTGGCTTTTAAGTACATCTTCTCATTTGTGCACACTTACTAATTATGAAAACCTGAAAGGGAACATGGATTTTACAAGGGCTGCCCCCGACTAAGAATTTTCCTAGCCGACCAGTAGTCGTCATTTAGGGCCATTAGTCGACTAGTCACATGCATGTTTACGATATTAATTTAATTATTAGATGATATATTTTGGGCGGGGCAACACAATGGTTTGAGTTGAAGGTGTGAGAAAGAATAGTATCAGTAACATTGTTAACACTGTGCTACATTACAGAGAAATACAAAACCGTACTAATGAACCTTCATTAATATAGGCCTATATTTTATCTACAAGTACACGTCACACACTGAGCGAGCCGCCTGTTAATGACGCTGTGGGCTAATGAGCATGTAGCTACTTCCATGTTTCAGATGATACGTCATGTTTGTAGTCGACCAATGAAGATGAGTTTACATCTCACCTTGGGTTTGTCCTTCACCTTCTCAAAATGATCCCACACTTTGGATTTCCTGCCTGACATGTTATTAACTAGCCTGTGGAATAACCGCAGGTACCAGCCCTGGAAATTAGAGGCTGCACGCATGCTGCGACTTTGACCACCTGGAAAACACGAGGTCTGGCATTGGTGCCAGCTTTCATGAGTGTGGCGGCAGGTTGCGTCTGAGCTTAACCTGAAATCCTGAGTGCAGAGCTGATCTTCCAGGCGCTGTTTATAAGTGTGTAGGCCTATCGTCCATGGGACACTTTGTCCCTGCACTAACATGATCAGCTTTTCTGTATTTATCAGACTGAATATTTACAGGAGAAGGGAAAGATATCTGTCGGCTGTGATTGGTTGGTAATGTGACTCCTGTCTGACTGCTGAGTGTGGCCACTTCCTGTGACTGTCCTTTCAAATTAAAGTCCCACATGATCCAGTCATATAGGTTTTGATTTATTTTGACAAGGCGCTAGTAGAGTTTAATGGGGGGGGGTTTTCTGCGACTAAGCGACCAAAGAAATCTTGACAATTAATGACCTTTCTGGTCAACTATTGGGGGGCAGCCCTAGATTTTACCCAGATTTACCTCCTCCAGTGACCTCAATAATATTTGTCATGATGCACATTTCATCAAAAGAGCACGAAAGAAGAACAAACCAGGATTCATGTCACTTTTTGTTTTGTCCTTTTACATTTTTACTCGCCTCCAAAAGAAGCTCATCACACCTCACAAGGTTTGCTCATAGGCTACAACTGTTTTTACATTAGATTAGATTTAGCTGTAGATGGAGAGCTTAGAAAGGTCAGTGGGTGAGATACTCCTGTTTCATAAACTAATCAAACCTGACAACCCCATCAAAAAGGTCCAAGCGACTGCTGACAGATTCTTAAAAAAAAAAAAAAAAAAAAAATTTTTTGACTGCGTGAGCGTGAGTGTACGTTTACTCCGATGGTGTGTGCGTCCGTGGCTGTGTGCGTTTGTACCTGCTAGAGTGCGCCTGCTACTCTGGAGTGTCTGTCACTAGCCTCCATCACATTACCATACAGCCGTGACATCTCTGGCAGCCTTCTGAAGCCTCAAATCTGATAAAAACAGAGATAAATCTGATCTCTGATCTTCCTGATGAATATGATAAGACCTGCTCCAGGTTAATGGACCTTGACACCTATCAGGGCCCCGGGAACCACTGATCCTGGATCAGAGGTGGAAGAGACTGTGGAGGTGGAGTAAGAGGGAGTGAGATCCATGGGGGGGTTAGTAGAAGCTGCCCTAGAGAGGTGCTCGCAGGCTGGGTTTGGATGACAGCCATGGCTGGGTGACGGTCCAAAGCTCCATGCAAAGCCCCCGTCTCTTGTCTGTCGGAGAGAGGCGGGGCTCATTCTCAGTCAGTCACACACACACACGCACACACGCAGACACGCACACAACTTTCTGTCTCTCTTTTCCTGTTTTTAATTCTCCCATCCCACCTCCCCTCTCCTCTCTGTCTCTCTCGCGTATTCTTGTAGACTCTCACTCTCTTCTATTTCTGTTTTCTCCCTCTCACACACACACACACACACACACACACACACACACAGGGATCTGGGGGATATATAGGGGTGTGGTAGAGCTAGTGATGGGGCTCTGCTTTGATGCCCAGTGGGAGATTACAGGGCCAAGAAGCAGAGATAAAAGTACAACCGAAACACAGGTATCTGCTCTTGCTTATGCCTTACAAACACATTCACACATACACTTACACACATCCATAACACATGTTCCGAGTGGGCCTAGGATGCACACACGTAGACACACACCTACATACACACTAACATCTAATGGCTAGTCAGTGACACTGAGGTCTTAGCCCCTGTCTGCCAGTCCTCATTTGTTTCCCCAGCCCCTCCTATGTGTGTGTAGCAGTAGCACTTGCTACCGGGTGTCTTGTTACTCCTCAGAAGGTCTATTGATTTAACTCTTGCCACAATCTATAACACTATTGTCTTGCCTTAAGTGTCTCATCTGTACAATTCACTGGCAGGAGTCTATACATCAAAAACCCTGCCTGCTTAAGGATATTGGTATTCTGCAACATGCTGGGAATTGGGGGTTTTTTTTCTCTCGGTGAATTTCACATTTCTTGCACACTCAACCTTACTTTTTTTTTTAAAGCAAAGATGCTCGCAGCTAGGCGTAACGCGGTCTGGTACGGGTTTATTTTTACTACTGCTGTGTTTACGAAGTCAATATTTTATTTCACAATATCATATAGCAGTGGTGTAGAGCAGGAGTTATGTTTTGGTTTTTCCAGAGTGGGACTAAGATGAGATATTTAGTGTTGTTGTGGGATTTTGAGGTATTGAAAAACAATGACATCCTTTGGTTGAAATATACACATTGGCCCACAGTTGAGGAAATGGAAATGAAAAAAAACAAAGGCTTTGGCTCGGGCCTCCAAAGGCCTTTAGGTATGTTTCCAGATCTGGTTTAGTTTAAATCTTAAACACACTTTCTTTCCAGTGCCATTCGGAGAATACAAATCTTATATGCATGCATTGTTATATGAACACATCTTTTGATCCTTTTTGTCCAAGCAGATCAAATGAGAGCAACAAATCATCCCGGTATTCTGATAGAAAAAGGCAATCGCCTTTTCTTGCGAGCTGCCTACTCACTCCAGTGTTTGGCCTGAAAACATTACAGTCCAATATTCTTTACAATAATTGTAAGCCCTATATTGATATTGCTTTTATACCTTTCTGAGGCAATAAGGGAGCTATAAAGAATGTCAGTGCTTACATAGTTATCCGGTGGATGTATAGTATTTTACGAGCTCGAGTCCACAGTGTACAAATCTCAAGGTTACCTTTCAGAAGCTGGCAAGATGTTACAATTGATTGCCTTCAAGTGGCACCTCAATACAAATCACTGACGAGGGGATTTGGCCTCTTCTCAGCAGTATTAATTGATCTGGTAAGAATATTTTGAGAATACTATATCCAAAACGATGCGGTTTCTTTACCTTTACCTTTTCAGGGATGCAAAGTTCTTTGAAGATCTGTACCTTTTGGACACGTGTTGTGTGTCCGATGTTGTGAGGTCCCGTGCTCGAGAGGTATCACAAAGTTCCTGCTGCTGTACGGCCTGCAGCATTGTAAGCAGCCAAATGATGATATAACATTGGTTTTGACGAACCAAGTGGAAGTTACTTGGCGTCGCTCGCATGAACATTTCATCTAAAAAAAAGGAAGCAAAAGTCACTTTTATGCATGTATGCATGTACATAAATAAGCCAAAGTAAAATGTATAAGCCTGGGAGAAAATCTGGTAAATGTTGGAACACATATTTATAGGTTTTAGATCAGTGGTCTTCAGTTGGTCCAGCCACGGGGCCCAGCTTTGTCCTTAGTCATTCGTTCAAGGTCCACAAAGTTTAAAATATTCTGCGTTATTCTTGCATTTGGCCATGTCTTTGAGCTAGTTTGCTGTCTCAGTTAAGTTGCTATCTGTTAGTCACTCACTCTACAGCAGGAAAAGGAACTTCAAAATAAAAGCTCTGTGCCAGATATTCACTGTACTTCAAATAAAAGTGTTTTTTTTTTTTTTTACAAACTTGACACATTCACGAGTCAATTGCGGTCCATTTGGAATGAACCCATGACCTACTTTTGGACCACGACCCACCAGTTGGGAACCACTGTTTTAGGTACATGTAGATTGGCTTATTAATTAAATTGAGATCTGTGAGACATGAATGATTGACCCATGTATCTTCCGCATCGTAAGGTAATTTAACTTCTTATTACACTCAAACTTTTAGATAATTCATTGAAGGTGAAAAGCCAAAGAGTAAATGTTTGAGATGCACTCCAGTTAACAGTTACCACAATATACAGTTTTATGGACATCTGCAAATGCTACTGTTTGAATTCATACCACCTATGGACAAACCACAGCCCACTGCTTTCCCTCATGTTGCGAGTCCATAAATAGCTGTATGCCATTTATTTTTTTCATGTCTCTGTCCTTCCACAGTTTCCTCTGTCCATACTGAATTAGCCTTCACATTTATATATATATTTTTATTTTTCTCTCCATGTTGCCAGTGTGCTCTGCCACTGATCTCCATCTGCCACTCCATCTATCTCACCATCATGCTAAGAACCCTAAAGTCACGCGGGGCTCTGGTTGTCACGGTGAGGGCCTCTGTCACTGTGGAGATATCAGCGGTGTAATCCGCGGGAGGCACATGTACCTCATCCTAGTTACCGTCGTCAGGCTCAGCAGGATGTGACACGGGCCCAGCAGGAAGTGGTAGTGATTAGAGAGGGACAGGGTTATGGAGATGCCATTACACTGGGAAATGATCAGAGGTGTTTCATTAGGAGACGCAAACGCATGGCGGCTGGTTTTCCAACATTTAGATTAATATTGAACTTCCTGTGGCATCTATCTATCTATCTATCTATCTATCTATCTATCTATCTATCTATCTATCTATCTATCTATCTGTCTCATAAAAAACAGCATCTCTGTATTGGTCCCGGAATATTTACACTGGAAATCAAATTCTGTTGTTGTTTCTGGTGCAGGCATGAATAAAAACATGAGGGTGATTTTCCAAGGCAGAATAATGTGCCATTGGCGCCTTTTCCTCTGGAGTTCCATTGCCCTAAAATGAGGCCGGTCAGACGGGGAGTGATGGCGTTCCATGATGGTATTATACGATCACTACCTACCCGCACGCTTCCTTCGCCCTCTCCCGCGCTCCCTCTCTCTTCCCCCTACCCCATTTTAGCCTCACCGCCACTGTCCAAATACTAAAAACCAGCCATTTTGGATCCGCATCACTGTCATTCCATTATGACGGGGGCAGGCGAGCGTGCACGCACATGTGCAGAGATCACAAATATGTATGAAGTGAATGCACACACGGCCGCACACCGACATTGTTTCACAATGGTGCAAAAATATCTAACATTGTGAAATCAGTTTGTGATGGAAAGATATTGTAGCTGCTATGTGCTGACAGGCGTTCAGCGCTATAGCAGTTTTAAATGTCAGTATACAGAAGAGGAAGGGAACATGGTATACTGTGACTCCACAGATCTATTTCAGTAGTGGCCTAATTGGACTGATACTCAACATAACGGAAATACATATGGGTGCACTATAAATATATCCTTTGACTAGACTGCTGGCACCACAGATGTGATGAATACATGATTTACCCAGCATTCACTGTCCGAATTATGTGTTGCACTCTCCCTTTGCGTGGTGTATCATGTTGTCCTTGAAACGTGTCAAAGTCTTTTACTACTCCATCAATATAGATCGCCGCACTTTCAACATTCCTTTATACCTGCACTTTAGCCGTTATAGAGATTCTAATTTTTATTCTGTGTTTGAATAGACTGTACATCTGAGCCAGACTGTTCATTTATCCGAGCTGAAGGCTCCTATTGAACGTAACAACGGGCCTACGCAAAGTAATGTTCATAGCAGGAACTTGATCCCTGGATGATGGCTGTGTTAAGATGGCAGATAGGGAAAGAAATCCTCCCCAGCGGTGCCTTCCATCTTTGATATGCAGGCCCTCCTCACATATGGCTCCCTCTATGAATATTTCACACGTTTGTTTATATATATTTACACGCACGTTTTTATTAGGGGGAATTATGTCTCGGAAATGTCAAGGTTAATTTCCTGGTAAGGGGAGAGAGTGAGACAAGGGGGCGAGGCCTGCAACAAGGAGAGGAATGTGGAGGATTTGAACGTGTGTGTGTGTGTGTGCGCGCGCGTGTGTGTGTATGTATGAGTCACTCGGTGGGTGCGTGTCTGCGTTGAACAACCACACAAGAGAGGACAGTAGCCCCATGTAGGAAGGATAGAAACACCTTTATTATTCACATATCTGTGTCATAGCAAGCAGTGGTTCAGATTTAGGAGGAGAAAGACAGGGATCAAGAGAGGGAGAGGATGTGTGGCAGGAGTGTACACAGTAAATATTTTCATCCAGTTCGGCTCAGGCTACATACCTGCCAGTGAAAAAAAAAAAAAAAAAGAAACAGGGACAGCAAAGGTAAAGAGAGACGGCAGGAATATATATTTACCTCCTGGTGTTATAAAAAGTATTTTCTCCAACAGTGCAATTCTAGTCAGGCACAAAAATATTAACATGTAAAAATCATGAATAAACAAAACTATATGGATGAATGCAGACAGAATGATAACATCTTTGTCGGACAACTTTCACCACACATGACAGATGACAGTGAAAGTTTAGGAAAACGAGCAAAAGGTGAGCCGGGTGAAATCGTTTCTATTCAGTCAAAAAAACAAAATATCATTGTACCTCGACGTGCACAAACAAAGAATAAAGTGCATGTTGCTGTTTCATTCCATGCCCCTGCCTCCTCTCTTCCTTCCATCCAATTTACCCTCTTTCTTTCTATTTGGTGAGACATTTTCCCCCCTCCGCTACAAAGCCGACGTCATGTTCAGAGCTCTTCTACATAAGTGTTTCATGTCACTCCTTTTCCCCCTAAAACACACTTGCCTATTCCGTGTGTTCCTGGTCTTATATTTGGGTTTGAGAGTGGATAGGTAACATTAAAGAGCTATCACTTTCTGTCTGTGTCATTTCCCCCTTCTTCATACGCCATTTGATCTGAAGCCAGATATGGCTTTTAGATGTGGATGCGGACACACACACACACGCATGCATGCAAACACATGCACAAGCGCAAACAACGCGCACACACACACCCTCCTGTCTGACTGACAGATAAACTGTTTGAGGGGGGAACACACGTACATGCGCACTCAAACATGTGCAAAAACACACCTTTATCTCGCGGAGGCTTTTATTTTGTGTATTTCCTCCGAGCCAAACATCAAACGGCGAATACCATCTCACATCACACAGACAAACAACAATATTACAATCCCCGGCACTCGACAATGCCATTTTCAGATGCCCCACCCTTGACAACTTGTGGAATGGGTTGAAGGAAAAGGAGGATTCAAACAAACAGACATGAATACACAACAAATACCACCTACAGCCAATAAAATATGCATGGCAGAGGACGACTACCTTTAAACTGACTACTGTCAGAATTAATAACATGCACAGAAACACAACGGCGGTGACTGTCTTCCACAGGTGTTTGCCTGCGTGTCTTCATAGTCTATTCTCAACATGTTCTATTTTCACTCTTACTTGTGCGTGCGTGTTAGTGCTATCGAATTTAACAGTGTGATGTCAAAATGGAGACACTCAGATTATTAGACAAGCAGCAAAGAAAGACGTGTGTTTTATTTTTAATATTCTTTGTCATAAAATACTTCTTAACATGACGTAAATCTTTTCAATACCTGAGCAGAGTTGTGCGGCTGTGCAGAACCCTCCAAATATGTAAGTACAAAATGTTCTGCAAGTCTAAATTAATGTGCTCAGATTGTAAGAATGTGCCCGTCAGAAAAAAACCTTGATACGTTAGATCCCAATAACTCATCTTTTCTTTTACTCCTGCCTTTGTTCACTCTCTTTCTGATCTGTAATTGAAAAAGCATTCCATTTTTATTTTTTCGCCGCTATCCAAAGGCTAAATCCAAAACACCAGCCAAGAGGTTAGCCTGGTCACCTGGCACCCACAGGCGCTCTGTCTTTCTCCCTCTCTCCCTCTCTTTCACACACACACACTCACACACACATGCGCACACATACACACACCTGGCTGCTGTGCTTCAATAAACTGTAAATTCCTCCTCTGCGCCCACCGTACCCAAGCTAACCCTTTAAAAGTCACCCGCCTCCACCTTGTAATGCATGAACACACACGCGCAGGCACACACACACATGCTTACCCACAGTCACACACAACAGACAAGCCCAAACACACAAAAAAACAATGTGGCTTAGTGGATGGTATCAAATTTAGTGGCCACGGGGATCTGGCTGGGGTCGTAAATCTATATCTAACATGTGAGAAAATCTCTACATGAATATCTGGAGACACAGAGGGAGAGGGAGACGGAGAGACAGACAGCAGGGTACAGAGGGAGAGACAAAGGGAAAAGGAGCAGAAAGCAAAGTCTTGTGGGGAGAAGGAGAGAGCCCACAGACAAACGGCATCAGTAGGAGACAGGAGTCTGAGCGAGGTATAGAAAGAAATAAACAAACACATGCAAGACAGCAGAGAAACCGTGTGGGAGAGTGGGCGACAAAGCACGGCGGAGGAGAGGAGGAATAAGTAAGGGAGATAAAGATAAACCGGCAGAGGGAGAAATAGAAAGATAGACGGAGCAAGAGAGTCACAGACAGAGACTATGACAGTGAGAGATATATGGGCGGAGAGACAAACCGAGGGAGAGAAGGAGGGCTGGGAGGGAGACAGACAGACAGACAGACAGACAGTCAGAGAGCGAGAGAGATACATGACCCCTCTCTCTCTAACAATGGCTCTTCATGTGGTGCCCAGCTTAGCAGGCGAGCCGCTGGAATCAGGAATGTGGAATGTGGGATTTCAGGCTTGGAAGTGATAG
Source organism: Epinephelus moara (assembly GCF_006386435.1). Taxonomy (NCBI): domain Eukaryota; kingdom Metazoa; phylum Chordata; class Actinopteri; order Perciformes; family Serranidae; genus Epinephelus; species Epinephelus moara. The sequence continues at coordinate 24,993,098 of NC_065516.1, read as the reverse complement.
CTACTGTCTGTGTGTAATATTTAGGGCCGACACAGGGAGCCTCTGGCACGCCATGAAACACATGGACGGCACTGCTTCTTTTTTTTTTCCTGCTGCTTATGTCTCTCGCACGCTCGTGTGTGCGCGCATACGTATGTATGAAAGTGTTGAAACATTAGTAATCAGATAAATAGGAAATTTTAAATGTCTAAGAAAAACATTAGCGGGTTTTTCTTGTCACTGAATTGTCTCTACTGTCATATTATCTCTGTCAGTTTAATCATAGTTCATGTGGTGTGTGGCAGAGGGAATATCCAGAACTTTTACTTAAGGAAAAGTGGCAATACCGCAATGAAAAAACACACTTTTGCTCAAGCAAAAATAAAAAATAAAAATGCTTTTGCCTCCTTTTAGAGTGTTGCATTGTCACACACCTTTTAAATTTATGTTACAGCATTAAAACAATTGTTAATATTATTTAAAAACAGCATTTACAGCATTTCTAATGGATATGAGGCTGATGTAAATTACTTTAAATGCTGTGTATAGTTTAACCGATGACAGTGTATTATATTTGTTGATTATATGATTTTAATAGCTGTGAAATATGCAAGCATTGGAGTTAAAAGTATAATGTTTGCCCTAAAATGGAAAGTAGTGACGCAGTAAGTAGCTTAAAATGTTGAGTTAATGTACTCAGTTGCTGTCCACCACTATGTTTTAATTATTATATGTTGAAGTCTTGAGCGTCCAAACTCCGATCCACACATAAAAAGTTGCTCCGGTGAGTCAAATCTTCGCTGCATGAATAAAAAGTTGCACATATACACACACTGTGTGTTGTCACTCTTTGTCTCTCCCTCTCCGTCTCCCCCTCACACACGGAGCTAACACACACACCGCTGCTAACACAGGAGACAGTTGTTGCTGGCCGCCCCAATGCCTGTCATGGCTGTTAGGCCAAATCCCATGAATTATGGCTCTTCCAGATGTAAGAGATTTCTAAGCTGCCTCCAACGGCCTGCGGTCTGTGGTGAGAGAGAGAGAGGGAGAGAGAGAGAGAGAGGGGGGAGAAAACAGAAAGAGAGGGAGAGATTTGGGTTTATGCAGTGTCATCCAAAAATCCATCTTCCTGTCTTTATCCCTCATCTTTATTATCTCTCTGTATTCTATCAGTAGAAAAACTGTCATTACTTTCAATTACATTCGGACAAAAATATTATTTTACTTATCACACGTTTGAAATTTCTCCGGAATATGTGACTTGCGAGGAAGAGTGACTACCAAGCACGCTCGTATTTTTTAAAAGTGGGCTGGAAATTGGATATTTTTTGCGGAGGAATATATTTTTCCAGTCGGACGACGGGTGTTTGTGTGAAATGAAATCACGTCGTATTCGACATTTCCTCTGTTGATTCGTCACCTGTTGGTGATTTTAAGAAGATTAGAGGTGAAATCACATCATATTTTAACAAAGGCATTTACATGATCACCATTAATTAATTATCAGAACATATTTATCATCGAAAAAAACCAAAAAACTACCAGTTGCTGCAGGATTATCGACACATTGATCATTCTGTCTGACCAGTGCATTAGCTTAATTTCCCCGTACGCACGTCAACACTTAAAATTCAACCCCCATCGTCCTCTTACTTCGTTTGGTCTGCTCTCACTCTTTCTCTCATTAGTACTTCGTAACCAGACAGTTTATTTGAAATTATGAAAGCATTACACTCTCTGATGTAGCAGTTTAAAAATCAATAGCTGAAACCCTAGCCGCCTCACTTAAGCCCTCTCCTATGGCAAAGGGGATGTCTCTTTCTCCCTCTTTCTTAAATGGTAATTTCATTTGCAGTCACTAAGACCTCACCGATAATTACCAATGCCCTGAGAGAGAAAGGCGAGTGAAAGAGAGAGGGGAGACAGGAGAGGGAAAGAGGAGAGATGGATTAAGAAAGGAGAGTGAATGCCAGTCATTAGAAAAGCTTTCCTCTCTCCCTCCTTTGATCAGAGTTAAGAACACATTGCCTTCGCTCTATCGCTCCCTGACACCAACCTCTGAAAAGAAAAGATGGAGCACAGGAGGGGGAAGAAAAAGGTGAGCGAGGGAGAGACAGACAAAAAAAATGATCCCTGAAGTCTTAAATAGCAGGCCTTAATTTTGACATTGAACCCTCTCTGTTCTTGGGTTACACCGGGGCCGTCCATTTTCAGAGAGCTCCACCATCCATTTTTTTTTTTCCTTCCCCCTTCCCCGTCTTCATCTCTCAAATGAACTAATCAGAAAGAGGAATATGAAGTGTCCTGCAGGATCCATTTCTCTAGAAGCATATGGCAATGATTGATGGGGGACAACTTTGACTTTCTCAGGTCATCCTCCTCGCACACATCTGGGAGCATGCAATAATTCTCTTAATTTTAGACCCCGTCTCTTCCTCCTGCTCCTTCTCTTTCTATCCTTTTTCAAAGAACTTCAATCTCACTTTAGCAAAAAAAAAAAAAAAGCCTCCAGCCTATTCCTTCTCTCTCTCTCAAGGCTAACACAACCAGTCATTTTGGCTGAAATAAAGGTACTGTAGTGGTTGCCAGATGTTTATAAGGACTGTTGGGGCAATCCCCTTGTTTTTTTATGGCTCCCATGATTTTTCTTTCTTGCTTAAAAAAGCCTCAAGAACCACTTATGTCATATCGCCACGGTAACTGGATTTACCATATGTGTAATGCTAGTTGATATTTCATCATGACAAATACTGTAAAAGAGCCACAAGGAATATGAGTTACCTGTGTTTATTGCTTTTGAATGGATTTCAGTCTGAAGGCGGCTTCTTTTACAAAAAGCCACACGTCCAGGTCAAACCAAAGAAAAAAAAAAAATCACTTTTGCTTCTTTAATTCAAAGCAAAATGAAACATAATGAAGTTAGAAAGGGAATTATCGCTACATCATTATTAAAAGCTGTTTGAGATTCCAACAAGCTTTAAGTTTTCAGTGTGTTATGAGAACGAGGAGGGAGAGAGACAAGCATCTCAAACCTCCCCGACAGCAACTGGGCCTTGTTAGCCGTGCATTGAAATCATCTTTGACTCCGGGTTTACAATAACAGAGAGGAACTTCGACCACTAAATGCTTTCGGGAAACCCGCCCGTCCTCCTTCTGCCATGTGATGATCCCACCTCTGAAATATTCAGCGCCATTAACATTCCGATGGGTATCATCCCCTTTCAGACACAATTCGCTCTGCTCTTCAGACCTGTGGGCCAAGGCAGGGAGAGGCCCGGAGCAGATGCTATCTGTTCTCATTCTTCACAAGATCTCTCCTCCTCAAAACGCACACTTATGGCTGTTATATTTGGTGCAGAGGAGACGATACGCAGACTAGTGACAGGATCTTTTTTTTTTTAACTAAACATAAATACAATAGAATCAGATTTTCTTTAAATGCCCAATCATGATTTACACTGAATTAAATCACATATAGTTGTATTTTAACTTCAGCTTGCCTCACCTAACTTAACCTGTGCTCTGTTATCTTTAGATACTCAGCCATTAAAAACTTCCATCAGTGTTATTGGCCAATAAAGCTGAAATGTGTTTTATCTTAATTGCTAACGATGTGGCTAAATTGTTTTGCCAATCAAACCTCGTGTTCTCTGCTATACTTACAGCTGCTTTCATGTTGTCAAGACACACAGTTGAGCTGGCCACAATTAGCTAGGTGCTGGATGGTGTGTGTGTGTGTGAGCATGTGCTGTCTTTAATCATGTGTGATCATGTGAGAGACGGAGCACTACACTTTAAGCACAATTAGCCAGGCATTTAGGCATCTTAATTGGTGACATTCGATCTCAGGCACTCGCTGATGAACCACTTAGCAGCAGACTTATGGATTAGCAACCGCCACGGCTCTCCCTCCTCAGATGTAACTAACAGGTCAGGAATTAGTGCTCTTAACACTGCCTTACAAATGAAGACAGCTGTATTGACTAGCACGGGAAGCTACTTTATCTTCCACTTTGCTTCTTCTAAATTCAGTCTCACTCCTTCCGTCTCTTCTTATCATCTTTCATCGTGTGTTCTCTCGTCTTATCAACTTGGAGCAAGCTTTTGTTTAAATTTTGCTCTCTCTCGGGTGATTTCAACCGCCACGTTGGCAGCGGGCCACTCACATTTGGCCATGACACTATTTGGCGTTTTGTTGTCATGGCGCTGAAGCTGTCTCAGTTGTCTGGGCAACATGCGCCGGGGCTCATGGGAGCCTCATAAATGTCATGTATTGACGGAACCGCTCGGGAGAGCAGGAAGTCCTTGCCAAAAAGAAGATAGATAGAGCGCCACTGGTGTTGGGGATGCCATGTTGCATTAAATCATGTTTGCGCACGGTGATGCGGACATGCACGTGCACTCTTGTACAGATGTGCATGCGACCATGCATACAAATACAGTGACACTTGCCAACACTAGTGCTTGTAAACAGGCGTGTGTGCATGCAGTGATCACCAACAAAACACACAGATTTTACACGTGTGAACAAACTCTTGGCTTTATTCTCACCCTCCCCTTTTAAACTAACCCCTGTTTAAGGTGGCGATTCAGCAGCCTCCACCCCGCCCTCTGTAGGTGTGTCACATTTTCGCCACACTTTCCCCTCCCCAGGTCACTGTCATGTGCCTGGACCTACTGAGCAGAGAGGCTTTAAACAGGAGAGACAGCACTTGTCCGTTAGATTAGCGCATCCCCGACGTCACATGCCTTCGCCTGCACACGTCACCACTTGTCTGGAGGTGCCTGTCGAGGTTCATTAGAAAATGCCAAGATTTAAGGAACGGAGAAATTTTGTCAAAAGGTAGACAAAAATCTCTGGGATGCATCTAATGTGTTTCCCCTGAATGTGGGAACATTGATTTGATCTGATGTTGTATAAAATGCTGGTATGAAAACAAGTTCTACATTCTTTTTTTTTTTTATTAATAAAAATGCCTTTTGATTTTTTTTTCTCTGATCAGAAATAAATATTTCTGACCCCACGTCATTATTATTCAACACAAAACACATATTCTAAGCAACAAAGCAACTCCAGGCTGAGGCGAGGGCCAGTCGGCATTTCAAACGCCCCTGAGATTCCAGATATTCTAATACCGTGGGACCTCCTCTCATATTTATTGTGGGAATCAGAATTTATGATGAGTAAATTGGGCTTCTTCATCTGTGTGCCGGGGGGGTTGCAACATGCGGCCGAGATGGCTTGACTTATTGATTACAGGGAGCAGTATGCCCCATTTCAAAGGGAAGGAGAGCCCCCGCCACGCAACTTCTGAGAATTAATTTGCCCGGCATGGGCCTTCATGAGAAACACATGTCAGTACACACACACAGAAACGCAAGCATAGACACAAACAGGCACACAAAAACCAAAGCCTGCAGGTAAAAGAATCACACACACAGAAACAGCTACACATGCATGCAGCCCCCTCCAGCCCCACAACACACATACACACGTGCATTAGACCAATTTTTGCAGTGCTCCAGGTGACAAGACAAGGCCATTCTGTTGTAAGCAAAGATTGTGCAGAGATTGTGATCGTACTTGCCGGCGTGAGCGTAACACACACATCTTAAACATTCTCCCACTGTCTGACAAAAAAATTAAACCTTAAAAGGTTCACAGTTTGTTTGTTTTACAGAGACAATAGCTGATTTGTAGCTGCAGTGGTATTTAGCGTAGCAACACTAAAGATGTTTCTGTCTTTCAAATCTGAATTTTTTTTTATTCCCTTTTTTAAATTCAGGTTATTTTTCCAGACAAACCAAATAAAAAAGGAAAAAATGAAGAAACACAAACCCTGCGACTTAAAAGTATTTTAAAATCTTTTTGGCCTTTCAAACCCTCATATAAAGTAACATCCAGTGACACTGTAACTGTACTGGGAGCAAATATGACTCCGACACGGTCCCATCCAAAGCGTTTCTCCAGATCGAGCCACAGCTGAACTATCAGTGGTTCATCCCTGGCATTGTCCACTGGATCACCCTCTGCACTCAGACACCAGCTCCTATTTCACCAGCAGCACCCGCGCTAATTTATCATCATGGTCATGACAGACAACACATCTGTGTGTGAATGGATTGAGTGAGGACAGAGGGAAGTGAAGGAGGGACAGCAGTGAGAGCGAGGGGTGGGGTGGGATGGGGCGGCAGAGAGTAGGAGGAAATATGGTAGCAAGGAGGATTCGGATCGCACAATCGGCGGGGCTTTTTAAGGGTCATATTTTGTTTGAAGGGCCCCATCCTACCCTTTGCTCGACCTCTCTCTATCCCTCCTGCCTCCTCCCTCATAACACGCTGTCAGCTAACCCCCTCGGCAACTGGACAGCTCATTGTCTTGGGCTATCTTATATTACAGCCCATATACTGCAGGTGTGATATGGAAAAGCATTAAAGAGCTTAAGGAGTGAATTGAGAATGTAGACCTGCAGAGGTTTACGTTGCCATATAAAACTGTGGCTTCACCAGCTATGAAAGGGCAAGCCCATGACGACCGGCTTCTCGACGCTGGTCGCGTATGAAATATTCTTTTAAAAATATTTATAATTTATTTATAATATAATGCCGGTTGACTGACACCGCCGGTGTTTGTCAGCGTGGCCGAGCTGACGTTCTCGTGATGGGCTTGATGGGCAGATAGGTGGAAATTTGGATGGACAACAGATGGGGAGACACGCACCTCGCACACACGTGTCTTGTGTTCACATGTGCGTGCTCATATTCATACGGCATTTGTGTGTGGTTGTGCGTACATGCATGCATACATGTCGAGACAGCAGGTGCGCGCATACACGCGTTCTCATGTGTGTGTTCAAGCAAGCATATCTGTTTACTTTTGCTCTCCAAAACCCACTCACATTTGAATGCAGGAGACAGGACACATCTCCCTGCTCTGTGAGCCGCTAGACAGCTCAGTCAGAATATTTTAGAGTACACACACACACACACACACACACACACACACACACACACACACACACACACACACGCCTCCCTGGGGTACCCCATATGCAGCGCCTGGGGAGTGCAAAATGGAACTTTTTAAAAGCCAAAAACACTTCTCCCGAACAAACTAGTCTCGCTTAATAATACCACACCCGTGTTTCTCTCTCCTCTCTCGCGACAGGCCGTCATTATCTACAAGGGGTGGGTGTTTCGGCTGCTTTTTAGGGAAAGGTCGTGGTTGTTGTTTTGGCGCCTGAAAGCCTTGCTACATGACATGGCAAATAGACTATAAACTATTTGGAATCTATGCATCAACAAATACATTTTGGTATGGAAATGGAAAAAAGGGAAGGCGTTTGGGGGGTTGTGGATGTAGAGCGAAGGTACTGCGACTTGCAAACTCCCGAGACGTTCGACTGACTGAATTGCTTATTTTGGACCTGCAGCACATGCTGCAATATTTTGATGTGCGTTACTTATAAGAATCAAGAAAATCTATCTTGTTGAGATTTTTATTTTTTATTTTTATATCATACAAAAGAAGCTAAGGTCTTTTTTTTCTTCAGTTGAGGTAAATGAACTTATGTACACACACACACACACACACACACACTCACAAAAACAAACACGCAGACTCCAGGCACACAACCAGTATGTATACAGACAAACACACATGCACCTTCTGCTCTTATGAAGATAAATATGGCAAGGGGTAGATTTTCATCCGCACCCACTGAGCGGGACACACACATTCATCTTTGCTGTATTTGGTGGTGTTTTGGGGTGTGTGTGTGTGTGTCTGTGATGGAAGGGGGGGGGGGGGCGCATATTGGGGATACAGCAGCAAAGGGTGTGTGCACCTCACTGCGTTTTCAATGTATGGAAATGTATGTGCATTTTTAAAGTAGGGGGGCTAAATTTATTTCTCTTCCCCACGTGCACCCTTCGCCCCTTCCCCTCTCTCCACACCTCATTCCCGAAGCTGATAGACCTATGGATGCATGATAGATGGAGAGAGAGGGAGAGAGAGAGGGATGGAGGGGGTCTCTGCATGGATGCTTACATGCATGCATGGATGTATATACACCCCACCCCACCTTTCCCTCTCAAACACACGCTATAAAGTCCCCAGCACACACACACACACACGCATGCATACACACCTCTGAATGCAGGATTCATGCGCATACCAAACGTAATCCATAGTTTTACATAATGGGGAGGAGGAGAGAGGGGAGGCGAGCCGGCTCCTGTAGCTGGGTGATAAAGATAATATGAATCATCTGACTCTTTCTCTTTCTCTGTGTATGTATACACATTCACCTAGGGAGATGCTGATATGCTATAGGGGAATATAATGAGATATGGAGAAGGTCCCCCCTGATCGTCAAGAACACATGTGGGTCATATGTGTGCTTTGTGCAATTTTCACAATGTATAAGGATTATGCTTCACGGTATGCAGAGATTTAAGGAAATTGCTCCAAGTGCAAGTCACATGTGTGTGGAATGGCAAAGCTATTGCACTATTTGCACATATTGCATTGGGAATGCACGATCGAGTGCACTGTTTTGATGTGCAATTGATGGGTTTTCCGCACGTTTGTATAATAGTATGTATATACTGGGAGACTGGAGTTTGTTTGTCGCTGGAATTAATTAAGCACAAAGTATGCAACACACTCTACATACAAACAAAAAGAGGAGTCACTGTTAATTATTCCGAGAAAGTTAATTTTTCTGAATATAATTAAAGGCATTTAACCATCAGGGACAGAGTGAGATCAAAGATGTATATTTGATGTCATGCAGATAGCATTTTTAAATTAGCAAACCCTCTTAACTTTATAATTATCTTTGGTGTGAGAACTGAGGCAGGAAGTTCCTTTGTGTTAATTCTGGGCCTGAAATAGTCTCCCAAGAATTAGATGAAAATTAATTAGAAATAATTGCAGATAGACATGCAGATTGCATTTACAATGCAAATAAATCTTAGAAGAGCAGAACTAAACTTTCTCTTTTTTTTGCCAGTGTTATTCTGTAATAACAGTAAAATATAAGAGGGATATTTTTATTCAAATTCATTAACTTTACATGACATTTTAAAGCCACTCGTGGAATTTAAACACGGATTATAACAGGGATGTATGTTAATAGAGGTTCTGTTTAAATTAAACAATTTATTTCCTTCACCTTAATTTCATTGCAGGACGTGACAATATTTCCCCGTCTTATTTCTGGGAGAGGATTCATGTTTTCGGATGTGTGTGTCACAACCGCTCTCTTCCCCCCTCTCTCTTCATGTTTCTGCTCAAGCTGACACACACAGTAATGTCCAGATATATCAAGAAAGAGAAATAGGAAGAGGGAGTGAGATAGGGTGTGGTGTGTGTGTGTGTGTGTGTGTGTGTGTGTGTGTGTGTGTGTGTGTGTGGGAGAGGGAGAGAGGTTGAATTCTATCTCCAAGTATCAGTGGCCCCACGGAAAAATAGAATTGTTTCCTCCATATTAGGAATCAAAGCTAAGCCCGGTGTTATTGTGTCCACCATTTTGACTGCAGCCGACAGACCTTGAGGAAGCAGGTGCACCGGTATGAGTGTGTAGGTGTCAGTACATTTTATTTATTCATTTTCTTTCTTTTTTTATTTCTTATTTTTGCAGGTCAAAGCGCATGCGTCTGTGAATACAATTGTTGAATATTTATGTGTGTATGTTTGCGTTACGTTCACATATATATCTATATACCTACCATGTTGTGAATATGGGCGAGTGTGTCCATGTGTGCGGCCGGTGAGCAAGTATGTACGCCTGCAGGTGTCCGTGCCTTGTGCGTTTATAGTCCCAGGGAACTGTTGACCTCACCCACCAACCCCCTGCACACAACCACACTGTGTGTTTCTGGAGGAACCTTGAACTTGACCGTGAAGGGAAGAGGAGTGACGGGGCTGGAGCTGAGGCTTAAAACAAACACCTCTGATGGACAACAAAGACAAGAGAGGGGGTGGTGGGGGTAGTGTTGGCTTGGGCTGGGGGGGTGCATAAAGGTTGAGATTCAAGGGGGGAGGTCCTCAGGGTGCATGTATGTTTATGTTGGTGTGTCCATATGTAGTTTATCGGGTCTTAAAAATCCACTTTTTAAAATCCACCAACACTGATGCATTTCTGTTATATTGCCTCTTTTTTCTAAGGTTTTATACAGTGGGTCAAATGCTGCCACAAGATACAGTGAGACGTAGATTTGACGCAGAAAGCCAAGCAAAAGTAAACTCTCAAGGTGTTTGATTGTTTGAATATGGATGATCGTTAGCTTTTTAAATGATTAAAATATTAGGGTAACACATCAAAACTAAACAAGTAAGACTTGTGACGTGTGAGACCAATATTCCAAATAGATGGTGGTAAAGATGAGTTTAAATAAGAAGCTGCAGGAGAAGATGAAAGGAGTCAGACAAATGTGATGGAGAGGAAAGAAGAGAGGAGAAAGTTAGAGAGGAGCAGGGTTAACGTGGAGAGGAAACAGGCGAGGAGGAGGATGGAGAACAGGTGGGGGTGGGAGGGGGTTGAAAGAGGTCAGGGAGCATAGCATCTTTTGGTGAAGGAAATGAAG